>NC_080094.1:73593229-73902129 GCF_950005125.1 Chionomys nivalis | reverse complement strand
TGACGAGGTAAGATCATTGTATGTATTCAACTGAGGTAATTGTCTCAATTTTCAATGAAGTATTTTGACAGGCTGACTTTGTAATTACATTTAGAATATCGATTTAGCAATTCAAGTAACACAATGTGATTTCCAGATCTGATAAAGTAAGTGAAGCATAATTAATTAAACTCAGAGAGAGAAATTGGGGTTCAACCTGAAGATATGAAAAGTAAAATAGCCACTCGCTTGTACCTCACCTCTGTCTGAAATGGTGATCCTGCCTCTAGGAATCTCAGAATGAGACTGTATCTGAGAGTTGTCTCCCCCTGTTTTATATTTCTCTTTAGGACTGGGAATAAAGGCATGCACCACTCGATTTTTATGGCAACTAGTGTGGTTATTGGAGTTAAAGATGTGTGTTATCATAACCTGGTCTGTAAGACTGACCAGTGGGGCTGTTTTCCTCTCAGATCTTCCGGCAGTCTTTATTTATTAAAATACAATTGAAATGCCACTACACTTCCCATTTTTGTCTAAAATTAAAAAAAAGTTATTACTGAAATAATAAAACTATATACAATAAGTACAATGACTATATACAATATATACAGGCAATAAATAATACATTAACAACATCTAGTTCATTTGTATTTGACAAATGCAGAGAAAATACTACATATCTATTCTATCTTGATGAGTCCAAAGTCTTATACCTAATTTACTTTCTATTGTAACTTGATTTCTGTATCTGGTAAACTATAATTATAGCCATCTAATCTTCAACACCCC
Source organism: Chionomys nivalis (assembly GCF_950005125.1). Lineage (NCBI taxonomy): Eukaryota > Metazoa > Chordata > Mammalia > Rodentia > Cricetidae > Chionomys > Chionomys nivalis. Next base: position 73,901,358 of record NC_080094.1, on the reverse strand, counting down.
AGAAACCCAAGAAGGAAATAATATTAACTAAGTAATCAGAAAGTGCAAGCAAGCAACTTCCAAAAAATATGAGTAATGACAGAAACAGTTGGCTGCCTGGACAATCACTCAAAATTCCTCTGCAATGTTGGATCATCCATTTTTGGCCTACAGGCCTTGCATATTCGACAAACTTTTCTGTGAAGCAAGATAGTTTGTGTCCTGCTTGTCTAATTAGGACAGCAAATAGTCAGAAGTTGAGGCAGGAGTGTTTTTTTTTGTTCCCTCCCCCCCCCACTGGCTTACTTTTGCCACTTCCTGCTTATTGGGGGCATTGAAAATCTTATGGGGACCCAAAGAAAAATTAGGATTATAGTCAGGTTTTTACTGGAGTATTCTGTGAGGCTGGATCATTTCAGCCATCAGTCTTGAAGCTGTCATGGACTGTAAAACTCAGAGGAAACAGCAACAAAAAAAATGTACTCTGAAATATTTAATAATCTAAGTCATCTGTTCCAACTGCAGATTTTTCAGGGAATCTTCCTTGATCAAACATTATTTTTCTTAACCAAGAATGAATCCACAAACTATCATCCTCTGTGGGGAAAAAAAAAAGCAAAACCTCTTTTCAAAAGTAACATATCTTTTGAATTAAATTTTGAAGTCAAGGCATTTTCAAAATATATAAATTGGATTAATCCAGCAGCATTTATAATGAAAAATCTTTTAGCAGCTGTTGCTCTTTCTTCAGCAGTCAAACAATTTACATACAACACAATAATAAACAGTATTCAGATTCTCTGTGTGTTTTCCATCTTTAAATGGAAGCTAAGCTGGGGTGGATGGGAGCTGGGAGCATTAGACTTTCTCTCAAACCCAGGTGGCTAGGTTTGGGTTGTATGGATTCTAATCCCAGCCCTGGCCTGGACTGGTGGCTAAAAAGCCTCAAGTAAATGGCTTTTTCATAAATTCATGACACAAAAACTTGAGTGCCAAATGAAGCACACTTAATAAAAATTCAGAGAGAGAGAAATTGGGGTTCAACTCGAAAATCCAAAAATTAAAACACCCAGCCACTAACTCTTACCTCAACCTCTGTCTGAAATGGCTGATATGGTGATCCTTCCTCCAGGAATCTCAGAATGAGACTGTGTCTGAAAGCTGTCTCCCCCCATTTTATATTCCTCTTTAGAGCTGGGATTAAAAACATGCACCAATGGAATTAAAAACATGCACCACCCAATTTCTAAGGAAACTAGTGTGGCTACTGGTATTAAAAGCGTGTGTCATTGTGGCTACTGGGCTTAAATGTGTGCATTACCATAACCTGATCTGTAAGGCTGACAGGTGGGACTGTTTTACTCAGATCTTCAGGGAGTCATTATTAAAATGCAATTGAAATGCCACTACAAACAAGGTCTGAGAAAATTAAGTTAAAAAAAAAAAGAAGTAATGTTTCTTCAGAATAAATTAAAGGATCTGAGTATATATCTCACAGTAAAAGGTTTGCATTAATGTGCACAGGCTCTGAATTAAATTAATACAGCTAGATTAAGTTAATTTCTAAAAATAAATAAAATTAAGATATTAATAAAGAATGTCAGACTTCTATGTGATGGACATCCAAGATATGAATGTCTATAAAAGAACACATAGAAAGAAAGGGTTAAAGTGAAAAGCACAGAAGACTAGCTCTCAGTTAACTGGTGTCTGCTGTGAACTATGCTATACCATCTTCAGAGCTTTCAATTTCCCACTGTGCAAAATGAGGGAGAGGATTCAGCTAACTTTGTAGGTAGTTTTTAACTCTGTCAATCTCTGTGGAAAAAAAGGCTTTTACATGATGGAAAGATCAATGGAAAGGAGCATATTCCTTGTAAAATCAAGACCAATTAGAGGTGATTCAATAGTACAAAAGATGTGTAGCTCATTAATGATCCCAAGACTGGAAACCATGCTGTCTATTATCTGTTTTCCTTTTTCATCTCTTTGAAAAGTGCTTAATTATCTTCTTGGGTACTCATATGAGGATGATTTATATTAAGATGCTGGTGTCATAGCTAATGGACCTAATGAAGTATAACCAGACTCTAGATTTCATTTTCATGTGGATAATTGATTTTATGAAATGTTTAAGCATACGAATGACAAATATTTAAAAATTATTTCTTTGTCATTTTTTAATATTTGCATTATCTACAATTTAAAAGGTCTTAATGGTGACTTTTGACTCTCAGATTTCTAAAACTGAACATTCTCCTTGCCTACATATAACTTTAAGTTACACCTTACTTTACCAAGGCAATGAGTAAATTTTGATTGATAGCACTGTATGGTTCCAGAAGTACAAATGGAGCTTCACATTTTTTTCTCATAATTAACTGAGATTTCAAGAAGAGCATATGCTTATGTGTTACTCACAATTGCAAAGTGTTAAAGAAAATGGATTTGCTTCCACGTGTAGCCAATAGTGAACAAATTAGGAAAGAACCTGCCCTACAACATTTAGCATGAGAAAATTTAAAAGTGAATCTATTTCAAATTAAATATTTGGCAACTTTTAATTCATAATTAACTTTCATTTCAAGGAAGATTAATTTATCTGGCACAAGTCATGCAATTATAGGTCTCACTGTGTTATTCTTCAGTATTCTATGCAAGTGGAATTTACCATACATGCTAACAACATTTGGATCCAGCAAAGGCAATCCCTGTATAAAAAGTGAAACCTGTAATTACCAAGTGTATAGTATTTAACAAGAGCATTTTCTGGGACTAAAAAACAAGGTACAGTGCAAACAGCAGGGTTAAGTTGAACCTGAACTTGAGTCATTGAATCCTGTTTTACCACATTATTATAGAATTTTCTTTGATTACTAAGAATGAAGTTGATGTATTGGCTGACTGTATTGACTTAACGTTCAGGTATTTAATGTGTGAGTAAACACTCAGAGGTAGTTTTTGTGTTTCCCAAACACCACATTTCTTCTGTTTTGGCTGTTCTATCTCTTTTTCAGACTGTATTGTTGATCTTTCCAGCTATTTGATTCTACCTCACCCTTTAATACCCACATCAAGGTTAGTCAGTAAAATATAACAAATGGCGGAACTTCACCATCTACCCCTTTGCAAGTTTGTTAAATAAAGCTTTGAATTAACAAACCATTCAACACAGACTTCTATGCTCTGCTCAGAATTGTTTCACTTTACTATTATCTTACCATCTGATGTTTCATGAAACCTTATCTACTCTGTTTCTGTAAAATAATAACACACTTTCATTATGTTGTTTTGTTCATTAAAATTCTTGATTTAATAGTCCTTGCTGTATGCTATGTTTGTTGTACATGTGAGCTGTCTGCTAGCATGAGCACCGAAAAGTAGAGATTGTAATTCAGTTATCTATTTCTCCCTTCATATAAAGCTAAGAGTCAGCATTTTTGTCTGGATTTTTAAAAATGCTATTGACTATAAAAATGTATCAAAATTAATAAACAGATTACAATCATTGTAGTTGGAGTACAATAAAGTTTTACTCTTTGAGGAATATATATCCATTAAGTTTAATAAAAGAAAGTCATATATGTTCTTATGTTTGGAAAAAGAAGCTGGTCCTCCGTTCATGGGATGAAGACACCAATCAGTATTGATATTAACTTCTTCACTGGGCTTCAAATATTTTGTGATTTAGTTCAGGGTTCTCCCTCTGTCTTCCCTCTCTTCTTTCTCACCCATGGTATGTGTGTGTGTATGTGTGTGTTTACATTGTTTGAACAATTAAAGTTAAGGTAGAAGTGTAGATTATGGTTTTATCAATTCTACTTTTATAGTATATAGTGCCAGGGTCAGAAAACTTTAAAAACAAATTGAAAGTTACTTTTACTTGCATTTTTCTCTAATTTTATTGTGACCTCACTGTTTGTCTAAGTCCTAAAAACAGTAAATACTTCTTGGGGTTTTGTCTTGCAAGGATTTACAATGATATTTCAAATCTGATCATTTGTCCATGTATATAACTTGAACACTATCACTGTATTGATTATTTTCCATTAATATCTCTAAGGTATCATCTAAGACATCATTTCCTGGATTTGCTCCACCTGCTCTTCATGTGTTACACATGCATGAAATGCTGCTCTTCCAGGATTCCTAGAGCATCCTGAGTATGGCATACCTTTGGAATAGATACCAACCAGATGTGAATTGTGGAGGTTCAAATGTAACTGTCAAGGAAATGGGTATGGTAGACCAGATAATCTAATACATATGCTGTGTGGAACAACAAGCATAATGAAGAATTTGTGCAGTTTCCAAGGTCTTAGCTCAATAATTAGTACCTATTTATAAAGCAGTGCCAAGGACATTGGTTAGCCTATTTTCAAGAGCTATTATGTATTTTTAATGGATATTATACAATTGGAAATTGTTAAATGTGGCTGTTGTTATGCTATTGGTAGTCATATTATACACATGTGTGCACACTTATTCATTAAACTGCTTTGGCTACTAAGCTTCTATTTTCAATTCATGTTAATAAAATATAGTCCAGTTGAAATTTTTCTTTCCATTGCTTCATTTCTTTGGTCCATATATTAAGCTATCCTACTTCCTCATAAGAGAGGGGAAAACATATAAATCTAAAAATCTTATATTTCAGTGAAAATATTTTTCCTTTAAATATCTGAAACTATTATCTCCCGAAAGCTTAGCTCTTTATCTTCTATACTTGTGTCAAATCTTCTGTGCAAAAGTAACACATCTCCATTTTGCTCACATTTTAACTCTTCAGATTTGTTCTAATTCACTATATAGATATTTAAGATTCTTAAACTGTGGCACACAAATTTATACAACTGAAATGTTGAGCAATACAATTTCCAACCAAGATCAAAAGCACTCTTTAACACAGTATTTCTCAAGTAAAACCTTTGCAGGATCAAAAGACCTTTTCATAGGGGTCTCCTAAAACCATCACAAAACTCAGATATTATATTATTATTCATGACAATAGCAAAAGTACAGTAGCCAAGTAGCATGGAAAATAATTTTATGGTTAGGGGTAAGCACAGCAGGTAAAACCATTAAAAGTCACAGCATTAGCAAGGCTGAGAACCACTGCTTTAAAATATTCTGCCATTCCATGATGTGGAAATGTCTTCTGTTTGTGTTGATTTCATTGGTTAATAAAGAAATTGCCTTTGCCCATTTGATAGGCCAGCCCTTAGGTGGGTGGAGTAGACAGAATAGAATGCTGGGAAGAAGGGAAGTGAGCCAGATGCCATGCCTCTCCTCTCCAGGGCAGACGCAAAGGAGCCAGCCACCAAGTCAGACATGCTGAATATTTCCTGGTAAGCCACCACCTCATGGTGCTACACAGATTACTAAATATGGGTTAAAGTAAGATGTGAGAATTAGCCAAGAAGAGGCTAGACATAATGGGCCAGGCAGTGTTTAAAAGAATACAATTTGTGTGTTATTATTTTGGGTGTAAAACTAACCATGCGGGAGCTGGGCAGGACAAAAAGCAGACCTGCCCGCAGCTCCTTCTACTGAGTCAAAAACCCAGGCATCCATAGGTGTGTAGACTTACACCTAGTCCTTGTTTAGATACCACTGATCTACCAGTCTACTTTAATACCAATACTATAAAGTTTTTATTACTGTAGCTCTGTAGTAGAGCTTGAAATCATGGGTGATGATGCCCCCAGAAGTTCTTTTACTGTACAGAATTATTTTAGCTATTCTGAGTTTTTTTTTCCATATGAAGTTAAATATTGTTTTTTTCAAGTTCTGTAAAGAATTGAGTTGGGATTTTCATGGGGATTGCATTGAATCTGCAGATTGCTTTTGATAAAAAGTTCATTTTATTATGTTAATCCTATTGATCCATGATCATGGGAGATCTTTTCATTTTCTAATATCTTCTTCAATTCCTTTTTTCAAAATCTTAAAGTTCTTTCTCTTGCGTGGTTAGAATAAGTGTATAATAGCTGTAAAATAAAGGATAGCTATGCTACAATCCACAGATCCCAAGAGACTAGTTATCAAGGAGGTTTCCAAGAAGGGCACCCAGATCTCCCTGGGAAGAAAATAAAGAAGAGATTTTAAGAGCAGACTGATGTTGGGTGGTGATGGGAACATGAACAATCAGGTTGGGGGTGGAGGGAATGGAATGGGCGAGTATTGAAAGACACTACTGGTAAGGGTGGCATTTGTGGGTCAGGTAGGAAAATCACCAAGAAATCCATAAGGATGACCTCAACTAAGACTCCTAGCAATATTGGATATGTAGCCTGAACTGGCCATCCTGTTACCAGATTGATGCCTAGCCCAATTGTCATCAGAGAAACTTCATCCAGAAATTTATGAAAACAGATGCAGATACACAGCCAAACATTAGGCAGAAGAAGAGGAGGAGAAAGAATTGTAGGAGGCAGAGGGGTCACAAGAAAACTCACAGAATCAACTAACCTGGGCTCATAGGGACTCACAGAGACAGAACTGACAACCAGGGAGCCTGCATGGCTTGAACCTAGGCATTCTAGATATGTTACAGTTGTGTAATGTGATCCTCTTCTGGAAATTCTAACAGTGGGAACAGGGACTATCTCAGACTCTTTTACTGGCTTTTGTGACCCTTTTCCTAATACTGGGTCACCTTGTCCAGCCTTAATACATTGAGAAGTACTTAGTTTTCCTGCTACTTGATATACCAAATTTTGTTGGTATTCATGGGAGGCCTGCCCTTTCCTAAACAGAATTAGGGGAGGAGTGAATTCACGGGTTGGGCTGGGCTGGGACCAGAGAGGAATGGTTGAGGGACTGACAGGAGAAGAGGAAGGGGAAACTGTGCCATAAGAAAAATATACATACATACATACATACATACATATATACATACATGCATTAAAATATTCTGCACAATGTATTCCAAACTGTCTTAGTATATCCCTTAATTTTGGCTTGTCACTTTCTAACTTTATCTTTTAATATTCTCCACCACTCTATTTCATCTCCACATGCATACAATGCCCACACATACAAACACATAGGCAATTAACTGTGGATATTGATTCCTATAGTTTAGCCAATGAAGTCTGAGAAACCCCTTCATCTACTATCTGCAACACTGGTGAGACTGTTCATAGAGTCTAATGCCTCTAGCTGAATATAAATTAGGCATGGACAGACATGGTATAGGCTTCAGTTGCCTTGAGATATAAGCTGTAGTAGACAAGGTCAGAAAATGAGTGTCTCAGGATAAATATAGAGAAAAAATTCCCTTCTTCAACATTTTTCACCTTTATATATGGGCCATATACTTCCTTAGTTGTTCCATAGTAGCATTGTTAAATACCATATATTGGATCTGATAAACAACAGACATTTATTTCACAGTCATGGAGGTTGTAATACTAAGATTAAGGCATAATTTTTTTCAAAATCTGGTGAGGTTTCACATCCTGATGGCAGATAACCATCTTCTCACTGTGATCTTCAGAGAACTAGGTGACTGTCTTTGATTTTCAAAGATACCAGTCCTAGTTTTAGGAGCATTGCCCGCAAGCCACTCACCTCCCAAAGGCCCCAACTATTCCCATAGTTATGATACAAGTATTTCATATGATACACTCTCATCCATGGCACTGAAAGTTATACTAACCTTAAAAGAGAGGAGGAAAAGAATCCTTGTCAATAGCAGAGCTTTGACCTAGTTGCAAATTCTGGCTTTAAACATTGTGCATTTCTTGGTGTGTAAAGCACTATGCCAGTATACAACTAGTTCAATTACCATCACCCTCGAATCTGGGGCTTTTAATTATGAAAAGTGCATGGACTGCTAGTCTGCTAGTGCATTAGATTAGTATTATATCAGCCTACTAACTTAATAATAACAACAATGACGACTTTCCCCCCTATTAGTTCTAAATCTTAAAGGTTACAGTAATTTACAGTGTCTATGATTGGTGTATTGGCAGGGCTAGTTCCTTCAAGATAGTTTTTTGTGGTAATATGTTGTCTTGTCTAGTTCAGTTTCAAGGGGCTACCAGTCCTCCGTCTCTGACCTTCCAGCGTCTTCAAATTGTTTCACTCTGGTCACTGCTTCCAGCATCATATTCCTTTTTCTGACTTCTGCCTTGCTTTATTAGTATCATTGTGATGATGCTGAGCCTACCTGCACAATCCAGGAGACCTCCATCTCAGTGGTGGTAGTGTTATCTACACTACCCCGTTTTCTTTCTCCTGCTATAATTGCAATTTTGCAGCTTAGGATTGGGAAATATATCTTGGATTGATTATAGATATTTTTGTCTTAATAATTCTTGCCAGTGACAACAAAAACAAAGGTGTCCTGGTTGCTATTGGAGAAAACAGAAGAGTGAAGAAGTAGTTACCTATAGTGTTTGTTTTATTTTTTTCATATGCAGATAATTTACTAGGCAAGTCAGAGGACGAGCCAACCATAAGTAAATTCAAATAGAATTCAGGATGATTTTTCTCTTTTCATTATTTACAACTGATGCAGAGTCTGTATTTTAATACTCTGAATATTTTCACACTTCAATTGACTAAACAAAGCTGGATTTAAAGTGGTAATTTCACAGTCAGACTGCATTCAAAGTTTGGTGCATTTGATATTTAAGAGGTCACGAATAATGTCATTTTTTAATGATGTTTGAGTGTTTTTCTGATTTATAAACTCATCTGCTGGGATGTTATTATCCAATGCAATAAAAGTTTTATTCCCCTGAAAGGCAGCATCAAAGACAGCGGTCTCTAAACATTGATTTTTGGTCTGAGTTCCCAAGGTGATTTCAGTTGTCTCAGATGAATGAGGAAAATATGGGGAAATGTAACAGTTACTCATAAAGCTAATACATTAAGTTTTATGATTCTTCCTCTTACTTAGAGTTTTTCAAAACAACATAAGAAAGAGAATAAATACAGCTATTCCCTCAAAAAATAAGGAAATTTTCTAAAATTTACTGAGTATATTCATCAAATGTGTATATTACAGAGAATGCAAGTTATAACTTGATGAATTTAAAAAGAAGAAAGTAAATTGGTTTCAGAAGTTAGCCATGAAGCTTCCTGTGAGTGAGATATAGCTTCTTATGAATGATTAGTAGATAAAGAGACACATGTGCTGCCAGACTGACACATTTCAAAGTTATGTTAAAATACATGCTTGAAAGAATCTGAATTTTAAACTCCAAATTTTCTTCCTAAAAGAACAGAGTGGATGGACTAACAAGACGGCTTAACAAGTAAAGACAGGTACTGCCAATCCTTGTTGGCAGAGAACACTTAGTCGTTTCCCAGCTGCCCAGACACAAAATAATCAAACAGAAACTATATTAATTGCAATGCTATTTGGCTAATAGCTTAAGCGTATTTCTAGCTAGCTCAGTTATCTTAAACTAACCCATTTCTATTAATCTGTGCATCATCATGAGGTCGTGACCTACTGGCAAGGCTCCTGGCAGGCTACCGCAGGCATCTTTCTCCTTGGGCAGCTACATGGCTTTTCATTGACTCGTTCTACTCACTCTTTACATCTATCTGCTTGCAATTCCTGCCTTGCCTTATTCTGTGCTGCAATAAGCCCAAAGCAGCTTCTTTATTAACCAATGGTATTCATAGCAAACAGAGAAGAATCTCCCATCAAATCTCGACAGTTCAAGTCAACGCCCCAGAAACCTCATTGAGAAGTGAAACAATCACAAGTTTTCTTCTGACCTCCACACAAATGGAGACATGAGAGCATGTCATTAACTAAATAATAAAACAAACAAATGAATACATTGGCTTCCTATTCACAGGAGATTTCATTTAAAAATGCATGGAAGCAAGAAAGTGAAAATAAAAGAAACCATATTTTATTTTTACTAGTGTGACAACTGACAAAAAAAACTTAATAAAGGAGGATTAAGTTTAGTTCATAATTTGAGGTGAAGGCTTACCATGTTGGATAAGGAGGAAGAAGCAGTTGGTCAAGTTGTATCCATGGTAAGGAGACAGAGAAAGGTGATTGGTGTTCTGAGCTCACTTCCTCTTTTATGAGGTGACATCTCCATCTAAGACTCATCAGTAAACTCAATATAGAAACGTTCTCTCTAATAAGAACAGAGATTTGTCTCATAGGTGATTCCACGTCTTGTCAATTTGACAACCAATATTATCATTACACCCTGGAAGCTTAACTTCAGAATATTCTCCAAAATTCATACTGACAAGGTATCTGAAGAATTCCTTCATACTCTTTCTTTCTTTGAAGATAGAGGAGCTTCATAAAAACCAGATAGAATGAGGCACTTGCTGTATCTATGTGGGCATAGAACTTTAATAAGTGAATGAAATGAAATGACAAAAATATGGTAATGAATACAACTTAATCTCAATCCTAATAATGCTTCATTTTGAGATGCTACTGTGGAATGCAAACAATCATCAACATCCCAGCCTCTACTCTCTAGACAACAATCAAAAGAATGCACCACAAAGTGTCATTTCAATGGGAAAATATTTCAAAGGGAAAAAATTAAAAGCTGATGTGTGTGTGTGTGTGCGTGTGTGTGTGGTGTGCAGGGGGTGAATGTGTATGATGGGTTATTGATGTAATTTACAACAACTCAAAAAGGAGCTTATTATTAGAGAAATGAGGAAACTGAGATCAATAGGAGGAAATGGAAACTTAAGTTATATGCATAAATAATTTATAATAAATGCACTAATAGCAATAAAATGGAAATCTTTTAACAGGCTTGGAAAGAGGAAGAGTCATGAAACAAAACTCTTATTGGAACCTGTGCAGGTTTTAAATATTGTAATATTTTATTTCATTCTTTATTAACATGAATTAGTCTCTAAAATTAGTCTCTAGCAATAACTACCAACACATTTTCAATAAAGTTTATAAGTGTGTACTTAGGATGCTTACAGTTGAAAAATTATTATAATTATCATTATTCAAGTAAATGATTATTTTTGCATTGCTCAGAAGAACACAAAACTATTGGAAGTCATCATAGTGATTTACTCCAATAATTATTAATACAGTCTAACACTGAGACAGATATTTAAAAATTAATGTGAAATCATATCTACTTCAAATAAAGTAAGAAATACCCTGTTTTATAGATGTGGCATAAGAGCCTCAGAAAGTGCAAGTGTCTCTCTTCCTCAAGGTCTCCTTGTTAGTATAACTGCATATAGAGCTCTTATCTTTATCTTCCAATGCCCTTCTCACTTTGTTGAAGTGTCTCTGCCACATTATCTTTTTATTTCATAAAATAGATTTTTCTTAACACAACACAATGACTTACTTGATAACTATAGGCTTAATATGCATTTAAGAAAGCATTAAGTACATTAATGCTGTTTTAGGAGGAAAGCTTTCACTGCAGCTAAAGCTTTCATTTCCTCCCTCTGCAATATAATCCCTGCTCTTAACTGGACGAAGCTCTGCTCAGTCAGCAACTTGCAACCAGTGAAAGTTTCACGAGTGTCTCTACGACAGCCTGAAGGTCAAAAGACTAGATCATCTCTACATCAGTCAATTCTCAGCAACTCAAGGGTGTCAATCACTGGGCAAGATCAGCTAACCCATCTCAGCTCCAAACTCTGACTGATTTAATGTTCACAGCATCCGTTGTCAACAAAGGAAAATTGAGGGAGAAGAGATTCAATTTGTTAACTTCTATTCTCAGGCAGTCAAGGCACACACTGGAATAAATATACTGTTTATTCTCTGGACTGACTGGTGGCATTTTTCTGTTTGCTTTTATCTTGTATTTCATTTAGCTCCACAAATCTAACTGTTTTTTTTTTTCTTTATCTCTTCTTTTGAGGCTGAGAACTCTGGGGTTTTGCAAAGAACTACTTGGATGATGCTTGCAAAGGACAGAGATGCTGCAGTGTAGTGACAGGGTGACACAAAAAAATTTGTTTCAATACATAGCATTTTGGAAAACAGCTTTATTAAGTTATGCTCTTAAAATAACTGTGTATATCTCCATCATTGCTAAAAGAGCCTGATTTGCTTTAACTTGTGCCTTCACAATGGGTGGTAGAAAAATCTGAATGAATTTGCTGCAAAATTGTCTTGATTTTATATTGTATGTTAAAATGATTTAATATTCTGGACATGATCTTGTTATTAAATAAAGTATAAAATAAAATTTTAATATCAATTATGATTATATGTAGACTCCACTGAAAACATATTCTCGCTAGAACCAAATATCAAGCAAACAGATGAGGAGTCAGAGATGTATCTCTGTTTTACCATTTGGGATCTCTAACTTCTAGACAAAGAAAGTAAGAGAGAATGCTGATGGCAAGAGGCATATGTGTGCTAACTGAAGGTTGGTTATAAGCCAATATTTTTGTGCAATTCCTATTTCCTTAGAATGAGGAGCATGACATGTATACTGGAGGAGAAATAGAAGTTACTGAGAAGCCATAGGAAACAAAAATCTTTTCAAATCTAATTCACTTATACAGGATTCATAAGTTAGAGAGAGGTAAGTATGTATACTTTTGCATATTACAACATTTAAGACTTACTTGGAATGATAACACAGCCAAGTTTCAAGACTAAATGGTAGGTTTGTAAACTTCTGACAGTGCTTACACATGATAAACAGGTAAGTAGACACTCTTGATACTTTCATTGTGGCTCAATATTTAAGTGAGACAGTAAGTATATTTTATTTATTTTATAATACTAGTATAATTTTGTGTCAGATTTACATAGGGAGATGAGAACAAATGTCTATTTACCTCAGATAAGGCATATAGTAGAGATCAACATAAGAATTCCATCTAAGACCAACACGATTAATCAGTGAGTTTATTAAGATTATAGGAGTGATGATATACAGAATTATAGAAGAGGGTTTTTACAGCAGCATGGATGACCTTAAAAGAACTGGATTTCAGTAAAGTCCCACTTGATCATGATAATGACCCTATGGAACCTGAAACATGGATCCCCTGCTTCCTTCCTTTCCTTTGTTTCCCCTGCCAGCTTCTGTTTGTTTACTTTTAGCTTCTTTGACAATAGTTTTTGTCATGAATATACTTTTATTATTGTTTCCCCTCCTCCTATACCTCCAACCCCCCATTCCTTATTCATACACCTTCTACATATCATTAGGAAACAAACAGTTGTCTGAAGAATAATAATATGAAACAAGACAAAACAAAAACAAAAAAATTTGGCAATATGGAAAAACAATCAATCAAAAAAGAGTCAAAGAAAAAGTAAAATAAATACATATATACATAGAGACACAGATGTTCACACATAAGAATCCCACAAAAACCCCAAACAGGAAGCCACAATATATGCATTATGAGACAAAGAACTTCCAAAGATGCCATTGAGTTCTTTTTGGGCTAGCTATCTACTGCTCAGCATGGGGTCTACCCTCAAGAGTGTTTTATTTGTCTAGTGATACTCCCTTTGAGAAAACTAAATTTTCCTTTTGAAAGTGGCTATTAATTTGAGAGAGCTTTTGGGTGATGTAAGGGGATGTGTATAAACTTCTTTCTGCTCTATCATATCTGATGTAGACACTTGCAGGCCCTGTGAATTCTGTCACAGTCTCTATAGAACACCAGCACTATTGTGTTTGAAATAAATCACAGGTTTTCTAATCTGCTATGAAAACTTTCATCTATGAAATTTAGAGCGGTCAAGAAAAAGAGTTAACATTCTACTAATGGTACATTTGACTGAACTAATTACTCCCTGCTCCAGTGCTTAAAGTTATAACAACGAATAAGTAAATGTCTTAGATAAAAATGGAGGAGGGTAAAATATTACTTTCTTACTGCTAAACACAATTGCCACCACTTCTTCCTTTCCCTCTCAGTTGATCACCATGGTTTAGCCACTGTTAGGTAAAGGTAGGGCTCAGCTCAAGCAGTTCAGCTATGTAATTGTGCTGTCCCTTAGGTTCTGATTTCCTGAAGTCTTTCTAAACACCTCAGATACAATGAAAATCAAAACATACTCAAAACTGCCAATCTAGATAAAAAGGAATGGGGGAAGTTGTATTTGAAGGATATTTAGTGGAAATATTCAATTTTTTGTTTATTGATTTTATTGAGCAATACATTTTTCTCTGCTCCCCTTCCTTCTTCTCCCCTCCCCTTCAAGCCTCTCCCATGGTCCCCATGCTCCCAATTTACTTAGGAATTCTTGTCTTTTACTACTTCCCCTGTAGATTAGATCCATATATTTCTCTCTTAGGGTCCCCTTTGTTGTCTATGTTCTCTGAGATTGTTAATTGTGGGCTCATTTTCTTTGCTTTATATCTAAAAGCCACTTATGAGTGAGTACATATGATATTTGTCTTTCTGACTTTGGGTTGGCTCACTCAATATGACATTTATTAGATCCATCCATTTGCCTGCAAATATCAAGATGTCATGTTTTTTTCTGCTGTGTATTATTCCATTGTGTAAATGTACCACATTTGCCCTATCCATTGTTTGGTCAAGGGGCATTTAGGTTGCTTACAGGTTCTGGCTATGACAAATAATGCTGCTATGAACATAGTTGAGCACATGTCTGTTGTATGGAGGGCTGCTTGTTGGTTCCTGGCTGCTCAGCCCTGAAATAATCTCACAGAAATTATATTAACTAAATGACGGCTTGGTCAATTACTTAATCATAATTAATCCATCTCTTATTTTATATTTTAAAATGAGGCTCATGGCCTACTGGCAATGTTTCAGCATGTCCTTCTCTGGAGGGGCTACATGGCTTCTGACTTCGCCTGCCTTCTTCCTCCAGCATTCAGTTTAGTTTTCACTGCCTAGCTCTGTTCTGCCTTATCAGGCCAATCCAGTTTCTTTATTAACCAATGGTATTCACAGCATACAGAGGGAAATCCCACATCACAGGTCCTTGTGGTATGACTGAGCATCCTTTGGGTATATACCAAAGTGGTATTGCTGAGTCTTGAGGAACATTGTTTCCCAGTTTTCTGAAAAACTGACATGCTGATATCCAAAGGGACTGTACCAGCTTGCACTCCCACCAACAATGCAGGAATGTTCCCTTTATCCCATATCTTCCCCATCATAAGCTATCATTAGTGTTTTTGATCTTGTCCATTCTTACAGGTGTAAGGTGGAATCTCAGAGATGTTTTGATTTGTATTTCTCTGATGGCTAAGGATGGTTAAGTGTCTTTCAGTCATTTTAGATTCCTTTATTGAGAGTTCTCTGTTTAGGTCTGTACTCCATTTTTGAACAAACAAATATAGATGAAGCAGAAGAAAATGACCTAAAAATAACTTTAGGAGAATGTTTGAAGCATTTAAAGAAAAAATGAAAAATTCCCTCAGAGAAATGGAGGAAGAGACAAACAAAAAATAGGAAGACATCAACAAATCCCTTAAAGAAAATCAAGAAAATGCAATGTTTCAAAATTTAATTTTAAAAAGTCTATCTGTTTCAGAAGTAACACTTACTTACAGTAACTGGCTTACAGTAAACAACATCTCCATAGTAAATAAAAGAAATAAAGAAAAAGAAATTATAGTTGCTTCAGCAGATGATGCTGAATGATCTAGATATTGTTTTGGAAAAAATGAACGAGCATCTACCTCTGGACTACAGATAAATCAATCCCTGTCATTGATAACCAAATACAAAAGACAAAACACCAAAGCTTAAAAAGATATGTCATGTCAAATATATCTTGGATCAAAATGTACATACCACTAAACAGTAATATTATATTTTAAAAAATAAATTAATTAAAACCAAATACTAAACTGGATATGGCAATGTACTCATTCAATTCCACCACTTGAGAAATACAGGCAGAGGATCAGGATTTAAACTCCTATTTTCCTACACAGAGAGTTCTTCAACAAGCCTCAGACATGCAGTAGCTACATGGCATCTCCTTGACTCTGCCTTCTTTCTCCCAGCATTCAGTTTAGCTTTCCCACCTAGATTTATTCTGTCCTATTAAAGGCCAAAAAAGCTTCTTTATTCATTAACCAATAAAAGCAACTCATATACAGAAGGACTTCCCACACCAGGTAATAATAACATGTACAATAATATATTTTTAATGAATCACAATTGTTCCGTTCCAGGCTACCAGTGGAAGGTTTTCTCCATGGAGATGCATCACAATAACATCTGTGTTGGTTAAATAAGAAGATAATATAAAAAAAATTCTAATGAAGCTACTACAGTACATATCAAATAAAACCAAATAAGATATGGGCCAGATACCAACAATTAAATAAAAAGTCATTTAAGTATTCTTATTTCTAAATCAATTAAAACTTCCAATTTGTATGTTAGTGTTTGATATGTGGTGATCTAATATTACTAAATATTTTCCAATTTTCCCTCATTTTAGTCTTTACTATAGCATGAGTGGTTAGCAAGAGAACCTAAGTTTGTTTACCAACTTACAACTACCCACATAGGATGACACACAACTTCCTGTATCTTCAGCTCCAGGGATCCCTAGTAACTCTGAACTCAGCAGTCACTGGCATCCGTATAAATGCACCTATTCCCACACACAAAACACGTAACTACAGATAATAATAATAATAATAATAATAATAGCAATACATCTTTATAAATCTGAGATTAACTCTTGATCCAGGATACTTTTTTTCCTATAAGAAGGTTGATAAGATAATACCCAAAATTATGAACTAAAATATGCCAGTGGAAGTGTGGAGAGGTGAAATATGATTGCTATTCACTCTTAAAATCCAATCCATTAATAAAACCATCAAAATAAGAGGATATTTTGTATACAGCTTAAAAAATTCACAAATGTTTAACTGTATTTCTGACTTGCTCATTTCCTGGGATTCATTATGATGATAGATCATACACAGGTGATAAACAGACAGGGAGAATGATAGCTGATTATCGCACAGCTGGATCACAACAGCCTCATATGCCTGCATGAGATGAGGCACAAGATACTGATTATGGAGCACTGATCTTGAGACATAAAAGTACCTCTGGTACTGGAGAGATGACTCAGAATTTAAGAGTACTTTCTGTTTCTGCAGAGGACCCAAGTTTGGTTCCCACCATCTATATCAGACAATTCACACAACTACAAAGGGGTAGAGGGTGATGTGGGTGTTCTCTTTGCTTCTAGCTTCTAAGGGTACCTATATTCATCTGTACATACTCAGACCCAGACACATATGCACACACAATTAAAATAGTAAAAATAAACCTAAAGTTTACGAAATTATTAAAATACAACTATATTTTGTATTTGTATGGAAGCAGATAAATTTCATTAGATGTATATAGGTATAAAAAAGATTATGCATAGTAAAAACAATATGGAGCAAAAGAAGAAAAGAATCTGGTAGCTTTGTAAGAGCTGAATTCAGACTATAACTGAACATCATAGTAACTGAACAGCATGGTGTTGAGATTAAAACAGGCATGTGAACAAATAAAGCAGAACAGAGACACCAGAAATAAATCCATACAACTTAAGACAAATGATTCTGAACAAAAACCTCAAAAGTATACAGCAGCGAAACAGCAGCCTTTCAACAAATGGTGGAAGGAAATTGAACCCCTGCATCTCATTCTATATAAAAACCAACTCAGAATGGGATCAAAGACCTAAATGTAAGATATGAAGCTGAAAGTACAGTAAATGGAGAGGAAGCACTCAAGATGCTGTTGTGTGCAAAGCTTTTTCTCAAGGGAGCCAGAATCACAGGAAACAAAGCCAAGATTTAACGAATGAGCTTAAATCACAGTAAAAGACTGCACATCCAAGGGACTAAATCAACACAATGAAGAGAAAAATTATAGAGTTGAGCTATATGTTTAACAAGAGTTCAGTGAGTGGAACACAGAATCAACTTTGAAAAATAAAGCTCAGGGAACATTGCAAAAGAAGCAGTGAGAAGATTATAAAAGTCAGAGGATCAGAGAGTTTGGTTTGAGATTTTGTCACCTAGAGATTCTGTCTCTTAGTAACACCAAAAGCTATACCATGACCTTCTAAACATGAGTTGAACAGGGACAACAATAGAAAGCAGATGAAGGAAGACCTACAGAAACCTCAACCCCACAAAAAGAACTACAGACAAATAAGGAATGCTGAGAGTGGATGAAATGGTCTTCTCAAGGAAAAAGTACACAAACTGTTTATTCAATATCAAATAGTCTACCCTAAAAAGATGCATAAAAGTAACCTAGAGCCGGGCGGTGGTGGCGCACGCCTTTAATCCCAGCACTTGGGAGGCAGAGGCAGGCGGATCTCTGTGAGTTCGAGACCAGCCTGGTCTACAAGAGCTAGTTCCAGGACAGGCTCCAAAACCACAGAGAAACCCTGTCTCGAAAAACCAAAAAAAAAAAAAAAAAAAAAAAAAAAAAGTAACCTAGAGATTGAGTAAATTTTATTTATAAATATATATTCATATGCATATATATACATATAACAATGATCACTGAAAAAAAGAGACTATGAATTTGAAAGAGAATAAGAAAAGGAAGGGAGATGATTTAATTATATTAGAATTTTAAAACGAAAAGAAAAATAACAGTAGAAATAAGCAATACCTTTAAACTATGGATAAATACAATGACTAGATACTCCTTTCCTAAAAAGAAATAGCTAAAGAATAAAAGGGAAACTTGGTGCTAGGGAAATTTCCAGGAAATCACAAGGATGACCCCAGCTAAGTAGCTTAGCAATAGTGGAGAGGGTGCCTGAACTGGCCTTCTGCTGTGGTCCGATTGGTGAATGCCCTAACTGAACTCAGAGAACCTTCATCCAGTAACTTATGGAAGCAGAAGAAGAGATCCACAGACAATCACCAGACAGAGCTCTAAGCTCCACGAGTCCAGTCGAAGAGAAGCAGGAGGAATCATATAAGCAAGTGGGAGGTGGTAGTCAAGATCATGAGGATGGGGAATCTACAGAGACAGCTGACCCTAGTTCCAGGGAGCTCGGGTACTCTAGACTAACAGCTGAGAAAGAAGCCTGTCTGGAATGGAACTAGGACTTCTCACGTGGGCAACAGTTGTGTAGCTTTGTCTGTTTATGGGACCCCTGGCAGGGACCAGGGTCTATGTCTGGTGCATGAGCTGGCTTTTTGGAGTTCATTCCCTATGGTGGGAATACTCAGCCTTGATGCAGGGGGAGGATCTTGTTCCTGCCTCAACTTAAAGGTCCTGTCTTTGTTGACTCACGGTGGGAGGCCTTATCCTTTTTGAGGAAAGGATGGCAGCTAGTGGATAAGGAGGAGAAGGTGGGGGAGAGCGGGAGGAGAGGAGGGAGGGGGAATTGTGGTTAGTGTGTAAAATGAATAAAAATAAATAAAACGATAAAAAAACAAGTATTAAGCTTTCAGTCACATTATCAGTGCAAACTGGACAGCACTGCACTGACCTCCTATTCCTTCCTGCATCTCTCCCTGTCCCACTTCCTGCAATTTTAAGTATTCTTCTCTTTCCATAATGTGACATATAACCCTCTCTCACCACTATCAGTTATTTTTTTTTCCAGACTGAAGAGGAAAAAAAACAAAAAAAAAAAAAAACAAACAAAAAAAACACAGATCTGGATGTTTCATGTGGATAAGATGTATAAAAGCAAGTGCCTTGCTGAGAAATTAACAAAATCTGGCATCAAGCTGTTAAGATTTCTATCTCTCTAATTAAAGTAAAAACCTTCTCTTATAAAAACTCTTACATGATAAAAGTCTCATATGACAAAGAGTAACATTCTCAACAGCTATCAGCTGAAATAAATAGCAAACCACATAAGCAAATGAGCTAACATGGGTGAGAATAAACAACACAAAAACCCAGGGGAAAAAGTGTAAGATTAGAAAACTGTTATTGGTGATTTATTAAATGTAAAATTTTTTCATCATTTAGATTTATTGCTAAGACCTATTAATTATTTTGTATCTGATTCTGCAAGTCTTTAACATGTTTACAAATCTCCATCACAGTTATCACTGTTTCTTACTCATATGCAAAACAGACTGATGTCACTAGTTCTGAAGTTCCGACTTGTGTCTGTAAGCCCAGGATCTGATAACTGACCTGCAAGGACCTTAGCTTCATGTCCAGACCCCACAACCCTGCACAGTTAATAATAATGTTCCTTTCATCCATTCTTTTTAACCTGCTTATTTTACCTAGTTCTGCAAACCCTTTTTGCTGTTTAAGAACTGACCCTGCTCACATATTCTGGAAAATGTACTCAAGTATAAAACCCAGGCACATGTTGAAAAATTTTCTTAGGGATCCCCTTGCTACATGATCTTCCATGTGGGAGAGTTGCCTCTTATACTTTCTTCATGTGTATAGTTGCTTATAATTTAAAATAACAAATAGAAAGAATTATCAACTTTGGCTAAAATAAAGTACCTACAGCACTGTGCTTAAGGGTAAAGCACCATCAGCAATATTAGGGTAGGAATGAAATAATTAGTCCTGTGTAGTTGACTAAGTAAGTTATTATGCATGTTTATGTTTCTATTCCATCCTCTTTGAAAAGACTAGCAAATGGGACTGGAAAGATTGCTCAGATTTCAGAAGTGCATACTCTTTTTGCAGAGGACCTAAATTTGATTCCCAGCACTGTGACCTCAGGCATCTCAAAACCACATGTTTACTCCAGGTCCAGGGGGAGTCTAGTACACTTGACTTCTATTGTCACCTACATTCAGGTACATATACTCAAACAGACACAGACAGACACGTGCACAATTAAAGATAAAAAGAATAATACAGAAAAAGTTTACAATAAACTAGTACATTTCTGAAAAATGTGCGTGCATGCATACACACGTGCATGTGCACACACACACACACCATGTGTACATAGGAAAATCTAGAAAGAAAACTGTCTTTGTGATATCTTTAAGATAATTCATGATTTGAAAATGTAAATTTTAAAACAAATTTTTGTTGGTAGTTGCTAAGCAAACTATAACTTTCACTCCCGCTTTCTCTCTCTTCTTCCCTCAGTCTTTCCTTCCCTCCCTTTTTAAGATTGGTTTCTTGCACCTTCCTAGCTGCCTGCTCACTCTAATTCCTGATCTGAGCAATGGTCTCTGTTCACTTTGGTGTTGTTCTGCCCTGTGACCCTCTTCTCTCGCTATTGCTGAAAAGCAAAATGAAGGCTCCACCTTCTATGGCAAATATGACATGCCAATTTTCAGGAAGGATTTGAATAATAAATATCTGACACAATTTATTTTCTTTTAAATTGTCAGACTTGGAGTACCCCCTGGGCCCAGGTTTGAATATTCGAAAACTTCCTTTATGTCTTTCAAAATCTTGACAGGCATGGGGATTCTGAGCATGCCAGCAATATGTCAAACTGCATCAGTTCTTGAGTCTTTCAAGCTCCAGGAATGATGAAGACTGTCTTTAAGATGAGTTCCCAGAGAGTGATTCCATCAAAGTCAGTACAAACAAGAATTCTTTCCCCAAGCACTCAAAAATTCATGGTAATTAGACCTAGAAATGACTTAGGTCAGCCAATTATATCTCCATCTTTTGCCATTCACCTCGTAACCACTACTTTCTAGAAAATCAGGCAAGCACTATGATTTTTAATACTTAAACTATTGAGAAACTAGAGCAGTTAATAGATAAATATTTCTATCAAAATGTCTCCTGCATATTTTAATTACCTTTGGACTGAGAAGTATGATATCAGTATGATTATCTAAGATAAATATCTCACAGAATCTCTGAACTGTGAAGGTTGGATTCTTTTATTCAGTATCCAAGCTTTATAACTTATTATTTATGTGAATTTAATAAATTTATATTACCTCATTTGTGTTACTGGTTTTCAGTCTTATTTAACAAAAAGATGATAGTTCTATTATGGAACTGTTTGCCATTTAAGTGAACCTTTAAGTACATGAAAAATATAAAGAATCAATGTGTCATAGATACTTTCATTTTCAATAACATTATGATTATTATTACCACCATATATTGATTGAATTATTTTTGGCAAACTGCAGTTTTAAAAACACTTGTCTGCCGGGTGATGGTGGCGCACCCCTTTAATCCCAGCACTTGGGAGGCAGAGGCAGGCGGATCTCTGTGAGTTCGAGACCAGCCTGGTCTACAAGAGCTAGTTCCAGGACAGGCTCCAAAACCACAGAGAAACCCTGTCTCAAAAAACCAAAAAAAAAAAAAAAAAACTTGTCTTCTTTGAGCTTTTCTGACTTGGTAGAAATTGCTCCTTTTTGATGTATAGTGGCTGTGTTATCAGAAGAACAAACCACAGACCAATGTAAGAACTTACTTAGTTTTCATCGGACTCATTTGTATTTCATAACAGATTGCCATAATTAAGAATAGCTTACTTTAAAAATATCACAAGTGGATAGTTACTAATTTTTAAGTGAATGATTTTATAAGAATACATACAAATATTATATTATTATTTTTAACTTAATAAGGAGATACTATGATTGCTCAAACAGCTGCCGTATGACTTTGTTGAGGAAATATGTAGAGAATCAATGCAGATGGAGAAGGCCCTGACAATCCAGAGAAAAGAGTCCATCTAAGCTCAGCTTGGTGAACAATAATTTTATCAAGGTTACTTATGGGATAGCAACTCAAAGGAAACATTATTACCAAAAGTTTAAACATAATATGAATAGTGTTCACAAAAGCTGAACCTACTGTACAGTCCCACAAATGTCAGTCAAATTTTAACCTTTCGTATTCTCTAGCACCTCTCCCTTAAGACCTCATACAACTTTGGAAGGATTACTTTGCAAGTGATGCAGGAAGAGGTGATGACTGGACCATCAGGAGGAGGCTGGTAGCCCTGTTCCTTTGATAAGGGAATTTAACACCCTCATTATCATTAAGTAGATTTCTCAATGTATAACTCTGTTTATTTTCTTATCATTACTATGGATCTTCTGTTAATACCACAACATCACTGCATCATGAAGTTGATGGCCATGCCATGCCCAGAAGTAAAGAGTTAACTTTAGCATAGCTGACCTGCATATTGGTGTGCGGGCGCACACACACACACATACACACACACACTTGTAAATGGGTTGCTAAGCAGGACTTGGTCATTTATATTTCATTTCCTATATACAGAAATGATGCTGCAAAGAATTCCCATCTCTACTAGGTAGGAAACTCAAATTCTTATGTTTCATCTGCTGTACAAATGCCACTAATATATTTTAGGAGCAGAACTAATCAATATCCATATAAAACACCCTCTTCCTCTACATTTTATAGCTTGTTTTCTACTTTTTGTTCATTATAAAAACAACCCCACATGCTCAGAATGAAGGATATATGGAAAATGAGACACTGGGTATTTTTTGGACCCAAGCAAGCCCCTTCCAAAGATGAAGCATTGTAAAAGACCTCAAGTAGAAAGAAGAGTAAAGGCAGATCTATGGATGGTATCCCAGTTAGGCTTCTGTTTGCAGAGTAGTAGGGATGATCTTGGCGCAGAAGAGGGGAGCCTAGAATGGTGCAGGCACCAGTCCCTCTTCCTTATCTTACAGTTGTTTAAGCACACATTTCTTTTCAGTGTGTGTTAAAAGAGAATTTATGTCAGGGATGTCTCAGGTTTATGTTTATACTCATTCCAATATTGACCATCTTAATTTCTCATTCTTAATTATTCCTTTTTACATTCAAGCATTTGGTAACCTAGTAATGAGGAATGCCCTACAAAGAGCACAGTGAATTAGCAACAAGAAGTGGACAAAAACAGGCAAGCAAGCAAACAAATGAAAAACAACTGATGTCTTCACATCTAATCAAAGAATGAGAAGAGGTCAGCTTTATGCAATTAAGTCTTCCAATGAACTTAATAACTTTGAGTACAGTGTTTACTGATCAGTAATTTTTTTGTTTTGTTTTGTTTGTCGGGACATGTTTTCTCTGTCGCTTTGGAGCCTGTCCTGGAACTAGCTGTTGTAGACCAGGCTGGTCTCGATCTGACAGAGACCCACCATCTCTGCTTCCTGAGTGCTGGGATTAAATGCGTGCACCTCCACTGACTAGCTGCAATTAGTAATTTTTGAAGAGCTATAATGTCTTGGATTTTCAAGTTAGTCCCATTTTGTGTTGGGGCTTACACATCTGCAACTAAGTCAGTGGTTGAACTTAGTTTTCATTCGTTATTTATTATTTATGTAAAATCACTTTTGTTCATCCAGAGATAAAAGATCAAAAGGATAATGTTGTTAAAAGTTGGTATGTTGTTTTTTCCCTGTTCTAGACTGAAGTTCATATCACCAGACTAAACACCCAGGACTCTACTGTTTCCTGAATTATGCTTTGAGTGTGGGCTCTTGACATTCTTTATATATCCCAAGAGTCTGTATTATCCTTAAGCAGTTCTGTGTAATTTTTATTCCCCTCCTTTTCCTCTCACTTTTCAAATTCATTATTTTTTCTATTTCACAAAGGCAAGCCCCACCTAACCAGTAACTTGTGTAGAGAAAGCCTTTTACTTGAAGCAATTCTTCTGCCTCTATCTCCTAAGTACTGGCATGACAAATCAAAGTTATTAAAGTGGAAAAATAGTTATTTTAGCTAAACAAACCATTGGTAATTTATAGAAGGTGGGTATCTCAAGTTCATAATATGTAATGAAGATACTTTATTTGAGCCATCTGTTTATTTATTTGTGTGTTTATTTATTTTTGTGTTGTTTTTAGAGACAGGGTGTCTTTGTGTATTCTTGCTTTCCTGAAACTGGAACTCATAGCTATCCACTTGTTTCTGACTCTTGGATGCTGGAATTAAAGGTGTCTGCCACCAGTACCCAACTTGAGGTATTTCTTCAAGGAAGGAATTATAGGAACAAAAACACGTCACAGGGATTGAGAAAATGGAAACTCTTAGTCAAATTGTCTAAGAAAGAAAACATCTGTAGTAGAAGCATTAATACAAAATAAGTGGAAAAAGCATTTTTGACTTCTTAAAAGAATTTCTATTTCTTAATAAAGTCTTTCTACATTCTGTTATAACATTCTCAATAGGAAGTAGGTGTTAATAAGCCACATTCTATGTTCGCTTATTTCTTCACAAATTGTTTGAGAAATTCTTGGAGAGTCCCTTGAATTGTAAGGGACTACTGCTAATTCGAACTAAGAGAATCAAAATGATGGAGATTCTAGTACAATTAGTTATTACGTCCTTACAGTACAAGTTAATGATTAATTCATTAATAGAACAAGTGTAAAAAAAATCCCCTAAGTCAAGTTCCCTGAGATTCTAAAAATGTAAAGAGACAACCCAGGTGTGACTTTGGTTTTGTTACTTCACATAAAAAGTGATTTTTTTGGGTGCACCGCTCGCCGTCCTGAGTTCCTTGCTCGTGTTCACTCTCCTTCTGCTCCTCCTTTGGATCGTGAGACTTCAGTCCAGTGCTCCAATGTTGGTCTCTGTCTCTGTCTTCTTTCATCGCCTGATGAAGGTTAATATTCAGGGGGATGCTTATATGTTTTTCTTTGGGTTCACCTTCTTATTTAGCTTCTCTAGAGTCACGAATTATAGTCTCAATGTCCTTTATTTATGGCTAGAAACCAAATATGAGTGAGTACATCCCATGTTCCTCTTTTTGGGTCTGGCTTACCTCACTCAGGATAGTGTTTTCAATTTCCGTCCATTTGTATGCAAAATTCAAGAAGTCATTGTTTTTTACTCCTGAGTAGTACTCTAATATGTATATATTCCATACTTTCTTCATCCATTCTTCCATTGAAGGACATCTAGGTTGTTTCCAGGTTCTGGCAATTACAAACAATGCTGCTATGAACATAGTTGAGCATATACTTTTGTTGTATGTTTGGGCATCTCTTGGGTATATTCCCAATAGTGGTATTGCTGGGTCAAGAGGTAGGTTGAACCCGACTTTCCTGAGAAACCGCCACACTGCTTTCCAAAGTGGTTGCACAAGTTTGCATTCCCACCAGCAATGGATGAGAGTGCCCCTTTCTCCACAACCTCTCCAGCAGAGGCTATCATTGGTGTTTTTGATTTTAGCCATTCTGACCGGTGTAAGATGGTATCTTAATGTTGTCTTGATTTGCATTTCCCTGATTGCTAAGGAAGTTGAGCATGATCTTAAGTGACTTTTGGCCATTTGAACTTCTTCTGTTGAAAAGTCTCTGTTCAGCTCAGTGCAACACTGAGGCAATGGGGATGATCTATCGGGAACTCACCAAGGCCAGCTGGCCGGGGACTGAAAAAGCATGGGACAAAACCGGTCTCGCTGAACATAATGGACAATGAGGACTACTGAGAACTGAAGAACAATGGCAATGGGTTCTTGATCCTATTGCATGTAATGGCTTTGTGGGAGCCCAGGTAGTTTGGATGCTCACCTTAATAGACCTGGATGGAGGTGGGTGGTCCTTGGACCTCCCACAGGGCAGAGAAACCTGCTTGCTCTTTGGGCTGAGGAGGAAGGAAGACTTGATTGGGGGAGGGGGAGGGAATGGGAGGTGGTGGCGGGGAAGAGGCAGAAATCTTTAATAATTAAATTAATTAATTAATAAAAAATCAGCAAGAAAAAAAATAAAAAAAAATAAAAATGCATCTTTTCCTGAAAAAAAAAAAGTGATTTTTTGTTTTGTTTTGTTTTCCAACCTCTGTATGTGTTTCAGAAATATTTATTCAGTTTCTTAAAATTATTTATACATTTTCACATGAATATATTTTTAAGTTAAGTTAATTCTTGGGAATGTTCCTGCAGGTGTCAAATCAGGAAGTGAATGGCAAAGTGATAAAAATGAAAACCCAATAGAGATTGACTTTGTCAACCTGAACCAGAGTATAAGGAGTCTAATGCCATGAAGTTCATTGTCAGTGTATTTAAAGCACAGTACAATTTGAGAAGAGGTTTCCAGGCAATAGTCATTCCAATTCCAGGTACACAATAAAGCTTAAGATGTGACTACACAGAAACTCCTTTACAAAGTACATGTTACCATGAGGGTGGCTTCCATAGCTAAAATGTCTAGAATCTAGTGTAGTCTCTGATCTACAGCATAGGGATCAGCAGGCCATAAAGTACATGGGACATCTCCTCTAAGAATGGTAATGGCCTAGGGAGGCAAGGGTTTGGGATAACCATTCTGGGGCCTTTGGTGAGGTTTACTTCTATAACAAAAAAGGTAGGCGACATCTGCTGCCCCAGACAGCAAAATGGTCACAGAATACTAACACAATCCACGCTCAGTCTTCTAGGCAGGAAAGCAGGTAAACCTTGTCTCTTTCATTAAGAAGATGTCACTAAGATTTTGACACCCCTATTTTCCCTAGAAATCTGTGGGCACAAGGACTCTTGTTTTCACTAAGATTCTGTTACATGACAAAAGTATAAACTGACTCATTTAAAAGTACTTACTGATTGATCCAAGATATCTTTTCAGTGATAGGCAGCACCCTACCTAATGTAACTTCTCTTGATCTATGGAAACCACTCCTAGTATCCCATTGTCTTCTCCATGTCAGTAATTCCCTCATGTGCATTTACAGTCTAGATATCTCAGCGGATATTCAAATATTTAGTTCCACCACCAAGTCAGGTCTTTATATAGAAGTGATTTGATGAACTCAAGTTCCAAAACAACCCCATGAGAGGCACTAAAGGAAACACATAGGGTTTAAGAATTAGAATCCTCGTGGTCCTGATTTTTTGCTCATGTTCTCCCTCCTTCTGCTCCTCATTTGGACCTTAAGAGCTCAGACCGTTGCTCCAAATTGAGACTCTGTCTCTACCTCGATCCATCGCCAGATGAAGGTTCTAAGGTGATATGCAAGATATTCATCAGTATAGGATAGGGTCATTTCAGGTTCCCTCTCCTTAGTTGCCCAAGGTACCAGCTGGGGACATATTCCTGGACACCTGCGAACCCCTCAAGAGTCAAGTCTCTTGCCAACCCTAAGATGGCTCCCTTAGATAGGATATATACTTCGCTGCTCCCGTATCCATCCTTCCCCCCACTCCATTCCCCCTCCCTCTCGTTACTGAAGAGCAGTCCAAATTCCCTGCCCTGCGGGAAGACCAAGGTCCTTCTATCTACGTCCAGAAAGGTGAGCGTCCAAACAGGCTAAGCTCCCACAAAGCCAGTTCATGTATTAGGATCGAAACCTAGTGCCATTGTCCTTGGCTTCTCATCAGTCTTCATTGACCGCCATGCTCAGAGAGTCCGGAATCAACCCATGCTTATTCAGTCCCAGACCAGCTGGCCTTGGTGGGCTCCCAATAAATCAGTTCCACTGTCACAGTGGGTGGGTGCATCCCTCGAGGAGAAGAGGAGTGGGGATAGGGGGAGGGAAGTGGGGGGAGGGCAATATTTGGGAGGAGGGAGGGAAATGGGAAATGGGGAGCAGGTGGAAATTTTAATTAAAAAAGAATAAAAATAAATAAATAAGTAAAAAAAAAAGAATTAGAATCCTGTGGTTATTTTTAATTTCATATTTTTTGGGTGGGAGTTTTCCCATCATTATTTGGATTTAATTGATATTCAAGAACACTTTAAGGTCTGATTTTCTCTGTGTCTTTGATGATAGCTACTTTCTGTATTTTAATCTAAAGACTTAGATTAATGAAAATACTTCCATTCTAATTTGTGTATTTTGCTGGATCTGAAATTATTTTCCATCTCTGTATTTTCTAAGGAGGTTTTAAGTGTTAAAACGTACTGTTCTTCATATTTCCGTGATTGGTTGATACCATTACTGACAAATGCTTGCAATTATTGAACCTGAAAAAAGGCTTTTCAATACTGAGTAATTTGTGTGACCAAGATTAATAGATTTGTCAATAATAACCCCTGGCAAATGCTTCCTGGGAAGTCAGAAATAAATTATAATTATACAATGTGAGTATTAGCAGAATTCATTTGTATAGCATGTGCTTAAAACAGAAGATTTGGACACAGAGAAAGAGAAAGAGAGAGGGGGAGATTGGTTTTTACTTATAGACCAATATTTCACTTAATAAAGTTTCACTGAATAATATTTCACTCAGTAATATTGGCCATTATGATACATAAAATAATTGCATAAACAAAAAGTGTTGATAAGTGTATGAAAATATATGACAATAAGAAGAATGTCTTAACCCATACCAATCTTGATAAAAGCTAATTATTTGAATGGAATTCAAATGCATTGTTGTCAACAGCCTGAGAACTTTCAAAAGCTGGATAATACAGCTTGTACCCCAGGGAAACCACAGACATCAATATGAGACTGAAGTAGAATTTCAGTGTGCTTCTGCATCATTCTACAAGTATTTAGCAGTCAGAAAATGTATTCATTATTTTGTTTTGTTTTTAAAGATGTATTTCAAATGTGCCCCTTCTTAATACTCCCATGGCTCCTACTAGCCAGATAGGACATTTTGTCCTTTGAAGATAAACAAAGAATTTAGTTTTTATTTTATCTTACATACAATCATTATCTAATTTACTTTTCATTTTAGAAACATAAGTTTTTTCACTATCTAGAGATATAGTTCATTTGGATTACCTTTCCTGGGATTAAAAGTCTAGAATAAATAACTTATTAAGAGAAAAGCTTTATTTTTGCTTACTGTTTAGAAGTTCCAAGCCACGCAATGCTGTTGCTTTGAACTCCTAGCAAAAGTAAAATATCACAGTGGTAGCGTAGAAAAAGTCTGCTCTTTTTTTTTTTTTTTTTTTTTTTGGAAAGAAAAGAGAAATAAATAGAAATGGAAAGAAAACATGAACCCACACTGATCTTAGAAATCATGTCTCAGCCAGGTGGTGTAGGCAGACGCTGCTCATTCCTTTCCCGACTGCTCAGACCCAAATAATCAATCAGAAACAATATTAATTACAACACTCTCCTGCCAATGATTCAGGCATATTTCTAACTAGCTCTTACATCTGGAGTTAATCCATTTCTCTTAATCTATGTATTGGCATGAGGCTGTGGATTACTAGTAAAGATCCAGGGTGTGTTTCCTTTGGCAGCTACATGGTGTCTCCCTGACTGTGCCTACTCTCTATATCTCTGTTCGGGTTTCCTACCTGACTGCACTCTGCTAAGTCATTGGCAGAAACAACTTTATTAATTAATCAATAAAAGCAACATATATACAGAAGGACATCCCACATCAAGTTGGTAGTGGTGTACACCTTTAATCCTAACATGTTAGAATCAGAGGCAAGCAGATCTGTGAGTTTGAGGCCAGTTTGGTTTCCAGAATGAGTTCCTGGGCACCCAGGGCTATACAGAGAAAACAAAAAACAAACAAATAAACAAACAAACAAAAGTCTTGTCTCCAAAAGCATAAGGAATTACCGAGGGTTCCACCACCTCTCAGTTACACCTCATTGGGGACAAAATCTTCAGCATACTTTCCTTTAGAGGACATGTACCAAAATCATAGCAGTATTAAAACATAATAGGTACTCAATTTAATTGAGTCAGCTCTGCCAGCACAGACACAGTCTCCAGCAGCCCTCCTTCTCCTCTCTTGATTTCAGTACCAGATACTACATATTAAGACACACTTATATCCTCACGTAAGCTAGGCAAATACTCTGCCTCTAAAGTTTATCCCTTTTCCTTTATTCTGTTCAATTAAATTTGCAACCCTCCATCAGTGCCATTATTGAAAATGACTCTCATTAATGAAACAAAGGAAAACAATACTCTATGGAAGAAAGCCAAACAATAGTAGTAGTATTATTATTGGCCCCCAAAACAAAAGTCATTTTAAAGTTTCAGTATTCTCTCTCTACTCTGTAAATACCCTGAATGCTGCGATGAGTGTTTCAGAAACTCCATATGAGTTTCTGACTTCAACATATTCTAACCTCAAATTTGAGTTCCCATAGACACTGCTCAATTTCAGAAAGATCAGCTTCATAAAATTATTTTGGGGGACTAATTAAATACTAGGAAAAAGGGTAATTTTTGAGTAATTGTGAACATATGGAATCAATTGTGCATTATGCCATATATTTCTTATTCCTTATTCCCCACATCTACCTCCAAAAGACTGTCCACTGTGCAGCTGCTGTTTATGAAGCCATAATTCTCTTCTTTCTTTTGAACTTTGGTTGTTGTTGGTGTATTCTTCCATGAAAATATCAGAGAGGACACTGTACTTTGAACACTAGTATTGCAAATTTCATTTTGACTATGCAATTGATAAAAAATATATTATTATACAATCTAAATACTACAGTCCCGTTATGTTTGCTCATTTAATCCCCACAAATTTGTCCATATCTTAGATGCAAATATAATCCATGTTTGTCAGACAAGGAAATCAAAACATTGATTATGGTGTGAGATTCTTATTCAGAACCTTAAAGGAATATATGAGGCCCATTACAAAAATTTTGTTCAAAAACCAGTAATTCAGAAACTGAGTAAAGCCTGGTAGTGCAGTAGGTCTTGTTCTCTGTAAATCAGTCATCTCATATCTCTACTGTACAACACCCATTCCATTCCTTCTCTGTCAAGACAGTCTGTAGATTCTGAAATATTTAACTGAAGCACAATTACCAAAGCTAGTCTTGAGTATCCATCCACCATGCCTTGTGTTTCTACTTGGAGTTTATCATCACCCAATTATCATCTAATTGAATTGCATTTTTATGGACTTTCATCTCCCACTGGACAAGCCTTCTCCATAGCTATCGGTAGCTACTGAGTACCAGCCTCAGCACTCTCTCAGGGTTCAGAGCAAAACTTCTACGACCAATGAAAACTGGTGTGGGAATGGAATCAAACAAACTGACTGACTTAGGCATGTTTTTCCTACATTTCCTTATTCCTTGGGGGAAGATGAAAGAAGGGAGAAGAAGGAGGAGGAGGAGAAGGAGGAGGAGGAGGAGGAAGAGGAGGAGGAGGAAGAAGAAGAAGAAGAAGAAGAAGGAAGAAGAAGAAGAAGAAGAAGAAGAAGAAGAAGAAGAAGAAGAAGAAGAAGAAGAAGAAGAAGAAGAAGAAGAAGAAGAAGAAGAGCATACGGAATAAGGCCTAAGGCTAAGGGTATAAAAGGGGTGATCTCCACAAAGCTTTCAGTTTATATAAGCATACAGACAAGTTAACAATCCCATATTCAATAACAATAGTATCAAACATGTATTGCTGCGAAAAAAGGAACATGTGGTCTTCAGGTTTTGTGTTGCTCTTCCTCTCTGTCTTTTCCCTGCCATGCTCCCGGTTACCTGAGAGCACTGCCTTCATTAAATGTGGGCATCTTTGATTTGGTCTAATTTGGTCTAATTGGAGTTATTTTGCATCATCTAAGAGGCTCTTTTTAAGATTTTTTTCTAAGAGTTGGAGTTTTCCCATCAAAAGGGTCTTTTTTTTTTCCCCACGGGCCTAGGGCCCATGGTCACATGCTTTAAAACACCCTTCCTGCACACCCTTATCACCAGGCAAGATCGGCTTCACTTGGTGAGTTCCCCTTTTAAAGTGCATGGCCAGCAGGGTTGGGGACCCATTAGCTTTTGGGGCTTTCTGCTGATGTTGTAGCCTGCGCCAGAAGCCTGACCCATGTGGCAAAAGCCAGGACTTTGGCTGAGGTGAAGATAGCATGGCCTGCATGGCCAGCATGGCCAGGGACGCCTGCCAATCAGTTTTCACAGCTGTTTTTGGCTCAAGGGTGGTCCCAGGGGGCACACTGCGACAGCTCCAGGATTGGGCATAGACTTTTAAAATGGGTTTCTTGTGATTCCAAGCTGATTCCTAAAACACCCTTGGGCGGCCTTTTATGAAAATCCTTTTAAATTGGGGCTAACGTAAAGCAAACAGGGCTCATAACCGGTGATATCTAAATGTACGCTACCACCCCTGCTTCTACGTCCAACCCCTTCTTCTGCTTCTCTGTCCTGCCCCCCTTCCTTTCTTAGTTGTTTGTCTCACTCTGAGATTTTTCTAAACCAAATCTGTCTCCCCTGTCCTTCCACTCTCCTGACTTCTGCGCCAGGATCACTCTGGGCCCCCTCCCCCTCCCCATTCTAGCTGTTTGCTCTTTGTCTCACTTTGGGCCACTCCCCCTCAAGCTGCTTGCTGTGCTTCCCCAGCAAACCTAACTACACAGAGATTTTAAATTGGTCAGCTGACACAGGTTTCTAAATGTTTGTTTGTCTGTCTTTTAGGACATAGTATCTGTGTAAATGCGTTTTTGTGATGTGCTCAATTTAAGTTTCTGTATGTGTGTCTGCTTATGTTTATATCAGTAAAAGTTATAACTCTAGACTATAACAGCTCTGGAAAAATACAAACACGTAGGTAGCTGCCATCTTGACCTCAATGCCATCTTGGGGTAAGAATACTCACATGTGGTAACATTCTTTGACTTATTAAAATATTCCTTTTAATATTCTTACATTTACTAGCATTGGTAAACTGTAACTTATTAGATAAAATACACGCCTAAATTTAGCTTATATGCCCAGTTTAAAATAACAGGAAATGGTACCTAATTCTCGAGTGCCTTTACAGATCTGAGAATATGGCATTTAACAAAAAAGCTTCTAACACTCACATGCCAGGTTCTGCAGCACCCTTTAGCTCCTGCAAGATGGCAGAAAACCTTCTGCTTCCAGGCCAAGGCAGGTCTTGGGTTTGGTAAACCCACCACACAACAAAAATTGGCTTTTAATGTCTTCAACTTCCTGCATCCTTCATCAGGGGAATTGATCTTCTCATCCTGCCAAGACAGGTAAATTAAATCTTCCCCCCACAGGAAAAATCTTTGGTCCTCTTGTACTAATGGCAAGTACTGCTTCTAAGACAGGTGTTCACCAAGGCCTAAGGAGAGGATTTGGGGTTGCCTGCATAGGTAAAAAGCTGTCTCATCTCCCAGATCTGTCTAATGGCATTTGACAACTGTTAAGTTATTACTTCATCCATGACATTTAATGAAGTTTTCTTCTGAAATACAGACAGGTGTGCCTCTTTAACAGGCTTCATAGCACATTAACAGGTTTCAGGTATATTCTAAAAGCACTAGCCTTTTACTATGTCAGCAAGATGTAAATCTGTTCCATTTATCTTACAGATACTACACAGGTTCCTGAAAAAGTTCTACTGCTGTATCAAAAATCAGGTCTGGTAAATAACTGATAGTCTCCAGAGCGTTTTGCTAACCCTAGCCAATTTCAAGCATATTTTGCAGGTCACTCCTGCTGCCTGGGCCAAGACTAACCTACAAAGCACTCCCCAGACAACGCCAAACACCTGCACCAGCTCCTGGGACTTCACCATTAGTACCAACTCTCCTGGATCAAGGACACCTGCCAACTAAAATCTGGTTTTATCTGCTATTGTGTCCCATTTGATGGCTAGCACCATTTCATAGGGCCAATAATAATAATTTTTTTTTCTTCAAGCCACCTGCCTTCTCATCTCCCTCAAAAAGCATTTGCCTGAGGACTCCAGGATGACAGTAAACCAGATGCTGCTCCAGCCACACCCCTCACTGAGCATGACTGCACCAACTCCCAGCTTTCCTCTTTCCCACATTGCCACATGCCTGCAGGAAGTAGCCAGCCTTAGCTGATGCGCCTATTTCAACAAACTGGGATGTTTGATTGAAAGTGAGACTCCAGCCTTCTAATACCCTATATCCAAGGAGTTTGGGATGACTGGAAGTGTCACCCCCATCCCTGGCATCCATCTTAAGCCCCTCCCTCTGGGAGTTGCCTTGGTCTGGACTCCACCTCTGGGAAAACCTGCCAAACACTGACCCCTTCCCAGGGAGGGTCAGGACCACTCCCATAGGCTATATAGACTTGTGGAGGAAAAAGGAACATGTAGTTTAGGGTTTTGCCTATGCTTTCCCTCCGTTTTCCCCCTGTTCTGCTCCTGGGCACCCAAGAGTGCTGCATTCATTAAATGTGGGCATATTTGATTTGGTTTAATCTGGTCTAATTGGAGTTATTTTGTGTTGATGGGGAGGCTCATCTTAAAATTTTACCTAACACACCCCATGAGCTGAAAACCATACCTGACACTGGTAAAGTGGCCAAGAACCTAAGATGAGAGACATCATGATCCCTAGGGGGAAACTTAAAACTATTATTCTGCTAAATAATCATAAATATAAAATAGCTATTACTTACATATTGGTACGTACATAGATCAACATATCAACCAGTCCTTACCATAGAAGCTTATAGCAGTAGATGACAATTAGCATGAAGACTCACAGTGGACAACATGTAGCAAGTAAGAGACTTTGGAGCATTCAGCATTAAATGGAATGTCTTTATCAAAACCTTTCCCTCAAGGTTTGGGGATCTATCCAGAAGTTTAGGCAGAATAAGTATAAAAGTCAGAGATGGTGGATTAGAGAATCTTCTAGACACAACAATGCTGATGCTCATGTTGAACTTACAGAGACTGTGACAACATGCACAAAAACTGCATGAGTTCAAGCCACACAAAATATCAACACGAGGAATATTAAATCGGAATATTTCTTATTGAAAGTCCCACATTCAATCAAGAAGCTGCTTGCAATTGTTACCTACTGGGAAAGGAAAAGTCAGGTTTATTTTTGGTGTAGTGACACTGTATATGTAAACCAAACTCTAGAGCTGACTCCAAAGCTCAAAGCTTGTCATCAGAAAGAGACCCCCAGATTTTTGTACATTTTTGTTTTGTTGTCTTCTGTTTATAAATTTGTTTTGATTCCTCTGTTGTTGTTATTTTCTTTGTGTGTGTGAGAGAGAGAGAAGTATATGAGTTGTGTGGGTTGGGTGATGGGGAGAATGTAGAGGTTGTAGGATAAGAGAAAATATAAATAAAATGTATGAAAGTTTTTAATGAAACCTAGTATGAAAATAATTTTTACAAAGGTTTTACCTCATGCTTTTGCCAGCATATTGATCTTTGGCAAGTACCTTCTCTGGAACTGTAATTATAAAATTATAAGTCCAATCTGAGTTACTATAACCCTAAGATGAACAGTTTAAAATTTACTAGGAAAACATACCTCCCATATTTATATTGCAGGGTAATTCAGACCAGAGGTGTTTTTGGGCAATAAAGATCTACTTGCATTGTGCCTCAGATGAAGAAGGTTTCAATGTAGACCCATATAATCCCAACCTCCTAAAATGATTTACAAGATCTTTATGACTGATGGGTTATTAGGATAACACAATAAAACCTGTTTAGAACTATTGTCTACTTTTGACAAAAAAAAATGCCTTTTGGCTTGAAACTATTTGTCTTTTCCTTACTGAGAAGACATGGAAATAAAATAACATCCAAAATATTACCTTTAAAATAAATTGTATTTTAATAATGGGAGAGAAAATGTTTTCCAAATAAATTCTTGGTGGGATTCTTGGTGAGCTGGAAATCAAATTCTGACCCTCTAAAATACTATGTTCTCCTAACCGTTTAAATCCAGGTCTTCAATGCCCCAAATGACATTTTCCTTCACCCGCATTAGATAGTAGAACAAGAGTTATCCACTATAACACCTTTGTTCCTTTTCCCTCTCCTATTACTTTTCATTCTTTAGAATAGTGAGAAGATATGATCCCAAAGGAAAGCTCTCATGTTGATTTCAACAAACATCCATACACCCTTTCTGTTTCTGAAAAAATGGTTCGTATAATACATGTAAAATGTGCTGAAGAATGTCAGTGGCAGGCGTATATATAAAGCAAAATGAGTGTTCATTGTTGCATTTCACCTTTACCTCTAAATCTACTCAAAGATAGACTATCTCCTTAAATTTTAAATTCATCCTCAAAATACTTTATATCATTAGTCTATGATTTTTTAACAAGTGATTCAGAAAAGACAATATTCTCTGATAAATAATACACAACTAACACTAGAATTTAACAGCAGAAACCCCAATTTTCATTTTTCTATCTCCACCTGCATTAATGAAAATATAAAATTGATTCATTAATCTAAACTACTTGAGGTCTAAATTTTAGTTTGAAAACATATCACAGAATCCATTTACATTCATGGTAGGAAGAAAATAAGCATTAAAATGATCACTTCAGATGATTGTCCAAATTAATTTAGACTAGGATTGTAAAAAAACTTTAAAGAAAATTAAATGTGAGATTTTAGTCACAGAGTTAATGTGACACTCAATATCCATAGCTGTCCCAGCATCATTAAAAAGGTGGAACATTGTTGATTTCATGGTGAATGAACTCCCTGTGGTGAGTGAACAAACAAAAGCCAGAAAGCTCAATCAGAATCCAGGATCACAATTTGGATTCTATTAATTGACATTTGTGATATATTTTAGTTGTTTAAAAGCTGCCTTACATTCAACATTAACAACATACTACTAGATATCATGAGGGGAAGACAATTATTTTATGATTGAATTAATGTGAAAAAGAATCAGTCTGTAACATATTAAGAAATGTTACTGATTAAGAGGGTCAGATTCTTAGCGACAGTGTCCTTTGCTTTACAGAAGGTTCTCAGTTTCAGGAGGTCCCATTTATTCAAAGTTGCTCTTAATGGCTGTGCTGCTGGGGTTATTACGTAGGAAATGATCTCCTGTGCCCATAAGTTGTAGAGTACTTCCCACTTTCTCTTCTATCAGGTTCAGTGTGTTCAGATGGATATTGAGGTCTTTGATCCATTTGGACTTGAGTTTTGTGCATGGTGATAGATATGGATCTATTTTCATTCTGCTACACGTTGACATCCAATTATGCCAGCACCATTTGTTGAAGATGCTTTCTTTCTTCCATTGTAAACTTTTAGCTCCTTTATCAAAAATCAGGTATTCATAGGATTGAAGGTTAAAACCCGGGTCTTCTATTCGATTCCATTGATCAACTTCTCTGTTTTTATGCAAAGGACACTGTCACAAAGACAAAAAGGCAACCCACTGAGTGGGAGAAGATCTTCACCAACCCTGCAACAGACAAAGGTCTGATCTCCAAAATACATAAATAACTCAAGAAACTAGACTTTAAAATGCTAATTAACCCAATTAAAAAATGGGGCACTGAACTGAACAGAGAATTCTCAACAGAAGATATTTGGATGGCCAAAAGATACTTAAGGTCATGCTCAACCTCCTTAGCAATCAGGGAAATGCAAATTAAAACAACTCTGAGATATCATCTTACACCAGTCAGAATGGCTAAAATCA
Organism: Chionomys nivalis; assembly: GCF_950005125.1. NCBI lineage: Eukaryota > Metazoa > Chordata > Mammalia > Rodentia > Cricetidae > Chionomys > Chionomys nivalis. The sequence continues at coordinate 73,863,209 of NC_080094.1, read as the reverse complement.
AAAACACCAATGATAGCCTTTGCTGGAGGGGTTGTGGAGTAAGGGGTAAACCCATCCATTGCTGGTGGGAATGCAAACTTGTGCAACCACTTTGGAAATCAGTATGGCGATTTCTCAGGAAATTCGGGATCAACCTACCCCAAGACCCAGTAATACCATTCTTGGGAATATACACAAGAGATGCCCTATAATATGACAAAAGCATTTGTTCAACTATGTTTATAGCAGCATTATTTGTAATAGCCAGAACCTGGAAACAACCTAGATGCCCTTCAATAGAAGAATGGATGAAGAAAGTGTGGAACATATACATATTAGAGTACTACTCAGTGGTAAAAAACAATGACATCTTGAATTTTGCATGCAAATGGATGGAAATAGAAAACACTATCCTGAGTGAGATATCCCAAACCCAAAAAGATGAACATGGGTTGTACTCACTTATAATTGGTTTCTAACCATAAATAAAGGACATTGAGCCTATAATTTATGATCCCAGGGAAGCTAAATAAGAAGGTGATCCCAAAGAAAAACATATAGTCATCTGCCTGGATATGGGAAGTAGACAAGATTGCCGGGCAAAAACTGGGAACGTGGGGGTGGGGGAGGATGGAGGTAAGGGGAAATGGGGTGAGAAAAGTGAGAAGGGGAAGACAGGGGGAGCTTGGGGGAATGGGATGGTTGGGATAAAGGAAGGGTGGATATGGGAGCAGGGAAGTATATATCCTAATTAAGGGAGCCATCTTAGGGTCGACAAGAGACTTGAGTCTAGAGGGGCTCGCAGGTGTCCAGGGAGATGTCCCCAGCTAGTACCTTGGGGAACTGAGGAGAGGGAACCTGAAATGACCCTATCATATCCATACTGATGAATATCTTGCATATCACCTTAGAACCTTCATCTGGCAATGGATGGAGATAGTGACAGAGAACTACATTGGAGCACCAGACTGAGCTCCCAAGGTCCAAATGAGGAGCAGAAGGAGGGAGAACATGAGCAAGGAAGTCAGGACCGCGAGGGGTGCACCCACCCACTGTGACAGTGGGGCTGATCTATTGGGAGGTCACCAAGGCCAGCTGGTCTGGGACTGAATAAGCATGGGATAAAACCGGACTCTCTGAACATGGTGGACAATGAAGGCTGATGAGAAGCCAAGGACAGTGTTGGATCCTACTTCAGGAACTGACTTTGTGGGAGCCTAGCCTGTTTGGATGTTCACCTTCCTGGACCTGGATGGAGTGGGGAGGACCTTGGACTTCCCACAGGGCAGGGAATCTGGATTGCTCTTCAGACTGGAGAGGGAGGGGGAATGGAGTGGGGTTAGGGGGAGGGGAGTGGGGTTAGGGGGAGAGGAGTGGGAGGAGGAGGGAAATGGGAGGTGGGGAGGAGGCAGAAATGGTTTCACCAAAAATAAATAAATAAATAAAAACATAAAAAAAAAGAGATTCAGATTCATTTATTGTAGAGAGCCTTGGAGTTTGGAAGTTTAAGAATCTAAGCAAGATAGTAACAATTGAATGTGACATATCACTCTTTACATCAACTGTTTAGAAAATGATTTAATGACTAAAATTAGTTTGATTTCCAGCTAAAATTTAAGAACATGGTTGTGGTATAAAATTAAGAATAGTATTTTTTTTTTAGTTTATTTGCACATGTAAAATGACTATAATGTAACAAATTGTATTTTGGCTCACTTGTTTCTCCATGGGGTTCTCAAAAATTTTCCATGTAGGGAGACTACTCTCCCTAAAGTGGTTGAACAATCTTGGTGAAGGGCAGTATAGTATATTATGTTAGAGTATGGACATAGAATATTCTTGTGGGCATTCATAAACCATTATCCAGTTTTGATGTGATATCAATTTTACACCCATTTTGAATGTTTTGTTTTCTGAATGCCTTTTATTGAGGCTCCTTCAAGTAGCAAACATGGAAATGTAGTCTGTGTTTTTCCTTTTTTATTAATAGAAGTGTGTTTTGAAAACATATCTGTGTTGATGTAATTTTATGAAAGTATCTTCCTTTCTAAGAGACCGGAACTTTTGCTGGACCTCACGGCTGAGTTAATAATATACCTTGAGGTCATCTAAGGCATAACCTGTTATCCTGCTGGGCACTTAGCCTGTTTGTTTAACCAGCCATTAAAAGAACAATATAACAAACTGTCTTAACAGCTTTGGGCTTCCCATGTAATAATCTGCTTTTTCTACTCAAACTAATGAATAGTTGTAAATCTTAAATAATGTTTTCTTTCATGCCCCTGACTCAGAAGGCAATGTGTGCATGTACATGTGTTAGTTACTATAACCATCGGCTGAACACAGATATCATATCAAAAGTGGCCTTATATGACAAATACAAGCCATAAATGTTGAAAACAACATAGCGGTGTGTTAGTAAGGTATTTATGCAGTACTGAGTGTTTAGGATCAGTTGGAGTACATAGCATAATCCCTTGAAAAAATTTGTTAATTTATTTTCTTTTGCAAAACTTAAAGTTGTCCTCATTCCTCTTGCTTAAGCAATGCTCTCTGTGTTATTCCGTAAACACAGACCAGAAACCCATTTTTTACAGAGGGGCACACACATACATATACATAGTCATGGAAGCACATGGACATAGGCACAATAGGGACAGATAAGACACGTAATTTAAGCCCAAACTGACAAACTACGGAGAGACAGCAGATACAGGGAGAGAAGTAGAGAATTCAAACTTGTGCTTGCTCTTCATACAATTAATTATTTGAAAGGAAAACAACTGAATTTTCTGGCCTCTATGCAGCATCTATGCATTTTAGTGCCTCTGAGCCTATCTCTAATGCATTTAACCCACACAAGGAACCACAGGACAAAAGGTGGAAAACTAATGCAAGAATCACAGACCCCATAATATCAAGTCAAGGAAAAATGCCTGAAAGGGGAGGTGGAAAGAGAAATAAAAAAATAAAAAATACTTTCCAAGGAAACAAGGTATACTTTTCTTTAAAATAAGTCAAATGGACTTGAAGATGGAAGCTGCCCCAGATGGCTGTCCCAGATGGCTATCCCACCTCCTCCCTGTTGCCCACTTGAGGCCATTTTACATGTTAAATTGAAAAATCTAGACGTTCTCAATTGTACGACTGAGATACTGAGAAAGAGTGACCACCATGAGTCTGCCTTGTTACTCCCATAAGTATAGTTAGATCTCACTGCATCTGGAAACCTGAGCTCAGCTCACTCCTGCCCCTGCTTTCTTTCTTTCTTTCTTTTTTTTTTTCTTTTAATTCTACGCAGGCTCAACATGGGACAACAGTCAAACTGTATTTAGTATTGGGTCAAAAGGACCAGCCCAAAGAAAAGTACCGATAATCTCTGCACACACACATACACACACAAAAAAAGTTAGACAAAGCCACTTGCTATCACTCATGAATATTTAGTCACATTTACAATTTCCATCAACCATTTAGGCACATCTTTTTTTTTTTCTCTCTTATCATGTGGCTGAGAGTTTCGGCACAGCTTTAAAATTCACAGGGACTATTATACTCACACAGCCAGGCCTTTCCCAATGGCTCGATATTGCACAAGGCACTATATTTTGATTTTAGACATAGGATATATATATATATATATGTGTGTGTGTGTGTGTGTGTATGTGTGTGTGTGTACATGAATGTATTTGTTTATGTTAGTTCTTTTTCAAAATCCTACATATGGTAAGAGAATGCCTCATGTGGTTTAGATTATTACTTAGGAACCTAGTACAGAAGAAGCTAAAGTTGGAGGATGGCTATGAGTTCAGTGTCATCCTAACTACATTATGGATTCCAGATTGGGCTATGGCATCAGAACCTATATAAAAAAAGAAAAGGCCTATTTCTTTATTGACAAATAATTCAGGTAAGTGTGGTACTCCAGGAAGTCTTTTTTTTTTGTATTTCACATTCTATCTTGCTTATTCTTTTATGGGCCTGTTATTGTTATTTTCACTATTAAAAATAACTGGGGAAAGTGAGTTCTAGACAGAAATTATTACTCTAAAAGTAACACAGGCGGTAATATGCAAAGTTGGATTTTTACCAGAATATCAGTGAGTGGAGACCTGTTTTCCTTTACTACATTAGCATTATCAGCCAGAAACACTGACAAGTGGCTGGCAAAGTCTCCTACGGAATATTAGCTTAGTCACTAGGCATTAGCAATGTGCATGATTTCAGACTCAGATATTTTGATTCGAGGCACAGAGCATGTTAACCCACTGCAGTAGGCAAGAAATCTACAGGCTGTTATGAGTTTGTCTCTGCCAGTCACTAGTCATGGTCTCCCAGGCAAGCCTATTCACAATTTAAATGTAATGCCTGGGATTCCAGGCTCTTTCCTTCTTTGAATTTCCTTTTCTTTTCCCAATGTCATTCCAGAGAACAAGTGTTGTTAGGTATTCCGTTAGCAGACATGATTATACGTGGTACCTAACTGGAGATGCTACATTGCCTTCTCTCTCCTGCTCTTTACACAAAAGATCAATAGGCTAAAGCCTATTTGTCCTCAAGGCTCACTGATACAGAACCAAGTATCTCTGAGTTTACTACTTAAAGCTCACTCTTCTTTGAGACAAAAATTTGGTTTAATTGTACTCTGTTCTTGAGTGAGCCCCACAACTATTTATCTGGTGGTTCACTTGGGATGGAACGGGCAAGATGATCTCATGTGATGTTTTTCAGGTTAGTGCAAGCTGTCAACTGAACTACCCAAAGTCTCAAAGTTCTGTCTGGATTTGCTTGTTCTGCATCAGAATTCCAAGAAAAGGAAAACAAAAATGTCTCTAAATTCTTGCTTTAGAACACTCTAGGATTGGCACAAACTTGTAATCCCAGAATTTATCTAAAAAACAATGATGGAAAGTTAGAGGATAGCCTGGGCTAAAATAGAACTACATTGTATCAAATTTTTCACTAAGACTTAGCTTTCTGCTTCATTCTCTGGTTTACAGCAAAAATAAAAAACCAAGTTAGATACTAGGGGAGTCTTTTATTTGGTTTTATTGTTTTGTTTTATGATAAGGTTTAATATACTCTCAACCTGCCTCAAACTCACTATTCATTTCCCACTGATATTCTTACCTCTGGTTCCCAACCTAAGAGAATTTTGAAAGAACTGAACCTTAGAAGCCAGACAATGCAAAGAATCTGTGGGCATTTTGAATTTACCTAACTCCTGTTTAGTGATAGTGTTGTAGACAAAACAGCTGTGTTGCATCCAGGTTCATGTGCCCTAGTCCCAGGGGCACACTCTAACCCCCACTCCCCACCTACCCAGTGTGTTTTGAAATCTAATCCTCAGTTAAGGCATTTAGTGATGGGGTTTTTGAGAGGTAATGAACCTAAAGGTGGATCTCTGACAAGTGTTTTAGTGACCCCAGAAAGAGAGCAGCTTATCATCTTCCAATCATATGAAGAGACAGACACCTAGGAGTAATGGGTTAGGGGGAATTTAATTTAATTTAAAAAAGCCTCACAGGAACTGGCTATGCGAACATCATGGTCTCAGACGTCTAGCTTTCAAAATAGCTAACATTTTAGTTTAAGGCACTTAATCCAATGTAACTTTTAACAATTGCCTAAAACCAGTCAGATTGTGATGTCACCTCTCAATTACTATGGCTCTATTCTATGTCTTTCAACACTTATTTTAAAAAGTAGTAGGATGAAAGAGAGCTTGAAAGATCATCTTTTTTTCTTAGATTCCTATTCAGTGGGTCTAACTAGACATTGTCTGCGGACTCATTCATACTGATGAGTCTGTAATAGTCACATGTGGAGAGCCCCTATGTCATCTAGACAGAGACAAGAATTAAAGAAAAAGACAAGAAATGAAAGAAAAGTCAAGAGAGTTGTACTTTTCCAAAGATAAGCCTCTCTGCTTTCCAAAAAGTGCAACTAATAATAAAAATGGCAGTGAGGTGGGAAAAGATAAAGAATCGCTTTCTGTTACTCTTAGCTTCTCTTTCCAAAGAGAGTCAGCAAGGACTGACACCCCTTGCCTACCTGGGCCATTTGTGCTGCAGGGATCAAATGCTGCAATCCTCCTGTTCAAGTTTCTCACTGACATTAGGATAATTCCTATTGTGTTTTCTTCCCAATGACACTAGCTAGGGACAAACAAAATGTAAAATAAAAAACAAACTCAAAAAGAAAGGAATTCGAAGAGAATTTATGAAAATGATTTGAGAATTATGGTATTACTTAATTAATTTAAATGTCAATGCTTTTGATTTAACTTAGTCAATAAATAAATATTAGAACATCAATCCAATAACTAGATATAAAGATTAAAGATGTCTCTGAGTTCAGGTGGAGATGCTTTTTAAAAAGTCTGTCTTTTTCTGAATATGCTTGTGTGTATGATGTGTATGTGTCTGTATATATGTTCATATATATATTGGTATGTATATATGTTCAGGAGCACATGCATATATAAGGGCTCACAGTTGATATCAGATATCTTCAGTGACTGGTCTTTGTGTTAGATATTCAGACGATGATGCTTGTTCAATATGTGTTTTTGTCTATTCTGTTTACTCAGTTACTTGGGATTCATTTCCGTCTCCAAGGTGCTGGGATTACAAGCAGGCAGGTTGGTCCACCTGACATCTATATGAATTGTGAGGTTCCAAACTCCAGCCCTAAAATATTTTTCTGCTGAGTCATCTCCTAAGCCACTTAAATATGTGATTTTTGATGGAGCAGTGAGATGGCTTAGTTGGGTAAAGTGCTTACGTACAAGCAAGAGGACCTGCATCTGGATACCTAGCAGGTAACTTAAAAACATGCGGTGGCCTCAAGCATCTATATCCTAGTGCAGCGGGGCACACACAAGTTGAATTCCTGAGCTTGTTAAACCACCATCCTTGCCGAAACTGAGAGCTCAAGGTTCAGTATATTCAGAGATTTGGTCTTAAAACGTAAGGTGGACTAAATATAATTAGATATCGCTAAATCTAATCAAAGCAATAAGCCCAGGATAATTTATATAGAATCTAAAGCAAAGAGGCAGAGAGCTTTCTGGGGATGGGCATTCTCGGTTGTTTCTCTTAAAATATAGCTGTTTTTTTTTTTTTTCAAAGAAATGGTTTGTTTTAAAACAAAGTATGTCCCTCAGTTTTTATCTCATCGTAGTCAGAAACAGTCTTCTCATCAGATGTAAAGCTGGTTAATTACCACAGTTTCTATGTTCTAATTGAAATATTATATTTTCTTTAACTTTCCTAGTATTGAAGCAGTTATATCTTTTAAAAATATATATTTAGTCAGATAATTGATCTCAAAATAAAATCTTCTACAGTGTTGCCGTTTACATGAACTTGGATAACAACAGCTCCATTGATATCACTCTGGACAAGCTTTAGCCTAAGAAGAAAGCAATATGTGTAGTGACCACTAAGAAGACATTTGCTCCGAAAATTAAAATCTAGAAATAGAGTTGCACATTTAAACTGTACAGAAACAGTGAAAATTAAGGATTCTCTAAGGATTTCTCTAAGCAAATCTGGATTTGTTATTTAATAATCACATTCAACTTGATAAAGTAAACACTCGAATAAAAATCAGGTTTTTCTTTTCATAAAGCAAAATTAAGATGGAAACTATTTGAGAATGACATCCCAATTCTGTCTTCTGACCTTTGCAGGTACTAACCTAGGTATATGCTCCTGTACACACACACACACAAACAGAGAGAGAGAGAGAGAGAGAGAGAGAGAGAGAGAGAGATCAGACACACACATGCATACACAGTTTCTCAAATGGAAATTTATATTGGTAACAATAGATATACAGAGACCAGCAGTTTGGACGAATTCTGGCAAGATTCCCCAAATAGACTATAATGCATTTTACGTTTGGTGACCTGTGATGTGCTCTTGAACTATCTATGGTAAGATTTCTTAAATAATTCAAGAGATACTGCCTTTGCTTTTGTAAAAATTTTTCATACACATAATTTTTAAAATGATTCTTCTCCTTATGTTGATATGACACAGGCTTTGCTTTTCATCAAATACTTTGCTACAGCAGTCATATCAAAAGAGTCTTTTTTACCTATTGCCTTCTCATCATTTTCGAGTATAGCTATAAACATATTGGTAGGAATTCTAATAAAAAAGATAAACTGGGTTTGTGCATGCATGTGTGTTCTTATTCATGAGTTATTTCATAAGCAAAAGAAAATGTCCTGTGAAACTCTTTCTCTGCAGTATTATGTTTTTCTAGTTTGCCAAATTATTGCCTAAGCCACTGACCTTGGAGGAAAAAACTGCATCAAATCAGTCCTATCAATTTCAATAAGATCAATCACCATTTCATTAGTATCTTCAAATGCTTCTCCTTTTGTGTCAGCTATTGACAGCACAAATAACAACAGAAGAAGAAATTCAGTTCTTTATCAAGGATTTCGTGCATGCTAGTCATTTATTCAATTTTTTTCTAAAAAAATGATATGCTTTGGAGAATTGAAAATGAACAATCAAAGTCAAACAGACTGACAACCAAAATGTTACTTATGTACGAAAAAGGGCTAAAGAGATGGTTCAGCAGTTAAGAGCACTTAATCCTCTTGCAGAGAATTTACATTCCTTCTACAGAAACCAAAGGGTAGCCCAAACCAGTCCTTACTCCTTTATTCCAAAAGCTGTGCTGTCCTCCTCTGGCCACCATGGACACTGTATTATGTAGGACACATACACGCAATGCAGACAGAACATTCAAACATATAAATAAAAATGATTAAATCTACTGGTAAGATCATATTCATTATACTAAATTGCCTAAGGCTGTTGCTGTAAGTTTGGAAGAAACCTTAAACTTTCTGAAATATGAATTATAAGTTCATAATGAACAGATATGGGAGTGTTCTTAGGTTTAAAAATGTCAATCTCAGCATTGATCCTCTGTTTCAATTTCTTTGTTATGTTCTTATCTCTTTAATAAAGATATACACTCAATAGCTCAGACAAGAAGAACCTCAGGTATGCATTCCTTACTGACTTGTTTCCTCTATTACCTGGACATATAACAACACATGCTATCAGTGATCCACTTCTCCACATTTATTTAGCCATAGATTTGCTAAAGCAATCCCAGCCAATGTTTTAGTGAGTTATTTTCTTTATCAAATGTGGGGGGAGTGATATTAACACAAGTTTAAAAACAGTGTTTACATATTTTTCTTCAATCTTTAAACACAAAGATTACATTCACATCTAGCAACTTGAGGTTTAAAGCCTTAGATTGAAGAATTTGAGCTAGGAATAGCAATTCACCTCACTTGGTATTAAAAAAAAAAAAAAAAAAAAAAGAAAAATCTTAAAGTAAGTCCAGGGTAGAGATTAGCAGAAATGGCCAGAAAATCCAGCCCTATGCAATTTATGAACCTGCAAACATTGCTGAACTATTTTCATCTAAGTATTTGACTTAGATATGAAGACTTATCACATTTTGGGCTACCTGGATACAAACTAGTACCATTACAATAAAGCCAATGTACTGGATGTGCTTTGAGAAAAAGCATTGAACAAAGACTGGAGACCGAGAAATGCTGATAATGTACCATGGCAAAGAGCTGCTATAATGTCATCTATGATGAGTTCAAAGACGTAACAGGCACATAGTAAATTATGTCTTGAAATGGAAAAACAACATTTCTAGACAAGAAAATTTTAAAAATTCCATTGTATAGATTGTACATGGGAAAGCAGGGGCAATACTTTCTGAGTTGCTTCATTAATTTCATTCCTCACTGCACAATCTCAGGTGAGAAAAGAATTTTCAAAATACAGTATTTTAAGACAAATACCAAATCAGTAGTTACCACCTAATTAGTCCAATTTTTTCCTATAGTCATCTATCATTGAATTATTCAAGAGGAAGATGTGTTTCAAAAATAAATTATGATTGTGTCAGAATGCCTAAAATCAAAACACCAACGATAGCCTTTGCTGGAGAGGTTGTGGAGTAAGGGGTACACTCATCCATTGCTAGTGGGAATGCAAACTTGTGCAACCACTTTGGAAAGCAGTGTGGTGATTTCTCAGGAAATTCGGGATCAACCTACCCCAAGACCCAGTAATACCACTCTTGGGAATATACCCAAGAGATGCCCTATCATATGACAAAAGCATTTGTTCAACTATGTTCATAGCAACATTATTTGTAATAGCCAGAACCTGGAAACAACCTAGATGCCCCTCAATGGAAGAATGGATAAAGAAAGCATTAGATTATTCCTCAGTGGTTAAAAAACAATGACATCTTGAATTTTGCATGCAAATGGATGGAAATAGAAAACACTATCCTGAGTGAGGTAACCCAGACCCCAAAAGATGAACATGGGATGTACTCACTCATAATTGGTTTCTAGCCATAAATAAGGGACATTGAGCCTATAATTTGTGATCCTAGAAAAGCTAAGTAAGAAGGTGAACCCAAAGAAAAACATATAGTCATCCGCCTGGATATGGGAAGTAGACAAGATTGCCGGGCAAAAACTGGAAACTTGGGGGTGGGGTGGGGTGGGGTAAGGGGAAATGGGGTGAGAAAAGTGCGAAGGGTAGGATGGGGGGAGCTTGGGGGAATGGGATGGTTGGGATAAAGGAAGGGTGGATATGGGAGCAGGGAAGTATATATCCTAATTAAGGGAGCCATCTTAAGGTTGACAAAAGACTTGAGTCTAGAGGGGCTCGCAGGTGTCCAGGGAGATGTCCCCAGCTAGTACCTGGGTAACTGAGGAGAGGGAACCTGAAATGACCCTATCCTATCCATACTGATGAATATCTTGCATATCACCTTAGAACCTTCATCTGGCAATGGATGGAGATAGTGACAGAGAACTACATTGGAGCACCAGACTGAGCTCCCAAGGTCCAAATGAGGAGCAGAAGGAGGGAGAACATGAGCAAGGAAGTCAGGACCGCGAGGGGGTGCACGCACCCACTGTGACAGTGGGGCTGATCTATTGGGTGCTCACCAAGGCCAGCTGGTCTGGGACTGAATAAGCATGGGATAAAACCGGACTCTCTGAACATGGTGGATAAAGAAGGCTGATGAGAAGCCAAGGATAATGGCACTAGGTTTCGATCCTACTGCATGAATTGACTTTGTGGGAGCCTAGCCTGTTTGGATGCTCACCTTCCTGGACCTGGATGGAGTGGGGAGGACCTTGGACTTCCCACAGGGCAGGGAATCTGGACTGCTCTTTAGACTAGAGAGAGAGGGGGAATGGAGTGGGGGGAGGGGGAGAGAAGTGAGAGGAGGGGGAGAGGAGTAGGGGAGGAGGAGAGGAGTGGGGTAAGGGGGAGAGGAGTAGGAGGAGGGGGAGGGAAATGGGAGGCAGGGAGGAGACAGAAATTTTTTCAACAAAAAAAATTTTTTTAAAAAAGAACTTCTTTAGAGGGTACAGAAGCTATTTTCTCAGAAAAGATATGGGCGAATCATTGTGTTAATAGCCCCTCAAGCGTGTAACATGCAGAGGTTCTAACAGAAAGGCCATCATAGCATGTGGCTCATTTTTGCTGGAACTTTGTCAAGAAGCTATGTTGGACTGATGACTTTCACTGTTCCCCTAGGAAATGGCTGTGCCAAGTATTTTGGCTGCATGCCTGTCTGTGTACCACATGTTTAGCTTGTGCCTTCAGAGGCTAGAAGATGATGTCTGATCCCCTGCAACATTAGTTGCAGGTGGTTGTGGGTTTCCATGTGGATGCCAGGAATCAAACATGTGTCTTCTGAAGAAGCAACCAGCACTCCTAGCCTCTGAGCCATCTCTCCAGCACCATAATCTTCAATTTCTTTATGTTGATGTAATTTAATAAAATATTCATTGCTTAGAGTGGTAAATATCAAATGAGATATTGTACATGAAATATATAAAACCAAATAATTTTAAATCTTTTTATAGTTGCACACACATTAGATTTACTTTTAGCAACACTGTCTCTAAATGTAACACAACACTAAGGAGACCACAGTGAGACTATAAATCATCATGGCCAGTTACTAGGTTCACTTAAAAAATGCTGGTGCTTAAATAGCAAGAAGATCTGGATTAATATTCCATCTTAAAGAATACTGACAGGAAATATAAAGGTATTGTTAATGGATAGGCATAAGCATTTGATAAACTAGACTCTTTATCTACCATGATAATAACTAGTTATATGATCCAAACTAGGCTCAGATGAGTCATCTGTGCTATACCCATTATATACCAATCATGATAGATTAACCATAACTGGGGAAATTGGTATTTTTCACACTTGGAGCATCTGCTTTTCCAACTTAAAATTCATCCCATAAAAGCCAAGTAATTAACAGATATACTTTGAGAAGATTTCCAAATTTCTTGCAATGAGTTATAGGTGTAACATACTGCCAATAATTAGATTATTTTGAATTTTGCAATGAAACATCTGATGATATCTTCATTCCTTCCAATTACAATTATTAAGGATCCTTTTATTTTATGTCAGTTCCTAATTCCAGTGCATTGGTTGTTCAAAGCTGCTTGCATAATTATGATTGTTGCTCTTGATCATAGATGAAGTCTCCCCAAAATGAATGAATTATCTCCAAATAAATAATTAATCAATGCTATTGCCTCACTGTAAAACTAGGGTAGGAATGGATTTTAACACAGAAAGCTAGTATGGAAATGTATGCATAGATCAGCATCTACATACCTACTATCAGAGCAGGGTACATTTAAACTTAAATAATGGGATATATTCTTATACATGAGCATTTGGATTAACTAAAAGTCACTGATTTGCAATACATACTGTATTAACTCCTATTTGTGAGCTGGAGAGACCACGTTACCACAAAACTCTAATTTATGATTTTCCAAAACTAATTTAATGTTTATATTTATTACATTTTCTTTCTTCATTCTATTATGCAATTGTTTAGTTTAGGTATTTTAAGCTAGCTTTCTTTTTACTTACTTGGGGTGTTATTAAAGCAAAAGGTTTAATTATCTTATGGACCTCAAATCAAACAGCTAAATTCTAGAAATGTGTTCTGATAGACTTACACCAATCATAAAGGCATTATTGTCAATGAGAATGTTATAGCAGAATCAATATGTTGAACTTTTAGCAAAATCACTGTGCTCTAGAGTGGTTTGTCCCACAGTGATTTTATGTGTATCAATTTTATTAATGAGCAACTACTTAGGCAGGTTTGACTCACCAGAAGAGCTCTCACATAATAGAGTCTACTATCAGTAATCCAAAGTTTGAGCCCAAATAAATCAATTCAAAGTCACTTTCTAACTGTGTGCTATTGACATTAACAACTCCAAACTCAGCCCCCTTCTTAGATGTTCACAGGCAATAAGGATTTCCTCAAAAAGCTATTATGATGAATCCAGTTGTTGTGTTCTGTTTGCCTAGCAGAGAATTCTCCAGAGACATGGTGGGAGGAAGGAATCAATACGGAACTGCAATATAGAAGAAAGCTTGATTAAAAACCATTAGAAAATGGCTTACATGATGAAGAAGAATTTGGTCTCACTGGCTTCATTCACAAAATGTCCTTACTTTTAAAAATATGAAGTAGTTTTATAAACCATACTTCATTGTAGACATCTATTCAAGTTTCTTTTATCTTACAGGCATTTTACACATGTGACTTGTCTCACACATACCCTCCACTGATTTACCATTAAAAGCCATAAAATTACTGAGTAGTTAATATGTGTTAAATGTATCACATACACTGTTACAGTAAATCTCTCTGTTACTAGTGATTAAAGTACTAAAATTTAAATTAAAATCCAAGTCACCTAATAAGACATGGAATTTTATACTTTCCAAGGAAACTAAGAAAACTAAAAGTACTGTTTTTAGTAATTGTTTCTAGTAATCTAAAGCAAAGCACAAAGCTTTTATTCCCCAAAAACAGTTTTGACACTATTTAGTGTGTGCGTATGTGTGTGTATGTGTGTGTGTGTGGAGGAGTGGAGGAAACACAATGGGCTTTATTTTTGCTTATTTGTTTTTCTGTTGTTCCAATAACTCTTATTGACTCCACTTGTTTTTCTTTATAAGAAACATCTACACCCTTGATTCATGTTGGTATAGTTAGGCTTTTGGGAATTCTATGATACTACAAAATTCTATGAGGAACAATACGCAATAAGCTAAATTTATTGAAACAGAGAATATGAAACAAGAGATACTCAGGTGTCCTGGTACCAATAACCTTCAAAAGATCTAAAGCAATAAGAAAAGTGGACAAGTTGGGCATCTCTGAATAAATGCATGAGAAAGAAAAAATTCTAGGGAATATATCAGGTTTTTAAAAGGCCGTGTGCATTGCTGATTAGGGATCAGGTACACATGTCACCAAGTGAAATACTTTGTTTTATTTTACCTTCAAGAATATAGCAGATACCCAAATTATAAAATCAGAGCCAAGGTCACATCAAACTGACAGCTACATTGCCTTGAGTCTGAGTCCTCTGGGTATTGATTTGGAGACAGAGAGGGTCTAAGGCATAACCTTGAAAATGTGCTTTGCCCTTCTAGACTTTAGCTTTCTGATCTCCAAACTACTGCACAAGTGCACTCTGTAGGGATATCCTAAAGATTAAGGACAAAGCATATCTAAAATGCATTTTACATTGTGTAACATAAGCATAATTAAATTTTAAATGCACTGGAAGTTACTGTAAAATTTTTGGTCCTTATCTACATATGTATTCAGAATTATACTAAAACTAGAATTTAACACAGAATGGGGAGACAATATGGTGTTGATTCTTCATCTCTGAGCATCTGTGGATGAAAACAAAATGACGAATTACAGACACTTAGATCCATTGAGGCTATTTCTCAAAAAAATAAAATAAAAATAAAAAGTTTTGTCTGGATCAGCTCAGCTAACTAAAGAAAATATTTAAGAAATCATTAGTAAATATACTGGAGGAAAAAAAGTATTGATTTTATTCTTCACAAACAATGTGCAAGATAAAAATAAAGTAGGCCAGTGGCTGTAACCCCAGCCCTCAGGAGAATGAAGCAAGATTGGAGTTAATGCACTAA
Source organism: Chionomys nivalis (assembly GCF_950005125.1). Taxonomy (NCBI): domain Eukaryota; kingdom Metazoa; phylum Chordata; class Mammalia; order Rodentia; family Cricetidae; genus Chionomys; species Chionomys nivalis. The sequence goes on along the minus strand of NC_080094.1, from coordinate 73,848,123 downwards.
ATAGTAAGATCCTACCTCAAAATTAACTAGCTAGATAAATGTAGGACGAAAACAAGAATGGAAGGAACAAAAGGAGAAAGGGGTAGAGGAAAGAGACACAGGGACATGTTATCTTTTCACTTTGTCAAGCATAACTTTCCAGCTTCTTGACGGCACTTCCCTCTCAGCCTGCGGCGAGTCTTCCCTCCCATGGAAGGGCTGTAACGGGAGAGAGGACCCACAGGTCTTTCAGTCTGATAACATTCACATCTTTACATTGTTTCCACAAGATGAATTTTGGGACCTTTTGAAAAAGGCACAAATGAGGAAGAGTGTGGTCTAAGCTGTGGAACAGTAGAGGAAGTAAAAAACTTGGCACACTGTGTGCCATTCTATAAGTCTATGTGCAAGTAAAGTTTGTGGTACTCTTAAGAAATGCCAATAAAATGCCTCTTTGTTGCTGTAGAAAAGAATATAAAAGATTTTCCCTGTGTCCAGGAATAGAAGTTAGCATTATCTTTTTATGTTTAGAGAACTGTATAGAAAGACTTTAAATATGTAGATTCAGACATCTATCTCTTATGCCTCTCTCTCCACCCCACACCTATATGCATGCATTCACATATGCATATAATATACAAGTATATCCAAACAATTATTGCAATTATTCTAGGATAAAGTTTTCTGTTTCCTGAAATAAATCATGTAGAAGAAAGCAGAAGCAAGCAAAAAGTTAATAAAATGCTTAATTAAGCTTGATGCGATAATCGTTCACATAACTCACATAGTGCTGATCCATCTCTAAGTGTCGAGTCCAAATTTGTAAATATGACTGAGCCCTTGGATTATAAACAACCCAGTGCAATCAATTCTAAATTCTCTACATGACTGTAATGCATATTTACCTTGGGAAAGATTCCAGAATGTACAACAGATCCTTAAATATGTAATTCTCATTTTATATCAAAGTAAACTCCTGTTATGTTTGTATGTGTGTTTTTTGAGCCATTTCTCAGTCCAAAAATGTGTTTCAGTGTAGAAACGAGGTTGCTGAAAATCATTACAGTAACGGAAAAGGCTTTAGCTCTTACTTTTCAGCTGAATCTAATAATGGCATAAAAGGAAAATAAAAAACACATTAAATCTAAAATGTGTTCTCTGTGCTTTACTCTAAATAGAAAGGACTTCTAATTCAGGTCAAGGATGGTAAATAATTTTTGCATGTACATGTATGTTGTAAAGATTAATAATATCAGTAATGCAAAGATATTACTTTAAATGAATTAAAACTAATCATTACTGGAAACATCTATAACCAATATTACAGATTTTACTTTTAGGCAGACACTCAATCTTTATTTTAAGCCACACATTTTATTTGCACTGAATCTTTTGTGAGTTTTTTTCTTGGTTGATGCAGGGTAGTTCTGGCTGGACTGGAACTCTAGGTCAGGCTTGCCTCGAACTCACAGAGATCTGCCTGTCTCTCTACGCAGTGCTGGGATTAAACATGTGTAGCACCAGACGCAGCTACAGAGTCTTATACTAGACCATATTTACATGCTAGTCAAATGATTCATCACTGTAAGGCAGTTTTGTGAGAATTCATAAAATGTCTTATGGTGGCATGAAAGTTCTGTATTGAAAGATCCAGTTTCTTTTATAAATATTTTTAGCACTTTGCTAATTTCCCTCCTAGTACGGGAACAACTAAAGCAAACAGCTTCATCCCCCAAGAGGATAGGTTGTATTTGTAGCTGCCCTTTATGCTTGGTCCAGTGTGTTGTCTCTGGTCCTCCTTGCCATGTTTGACTCTCAGCCAGCTAAGTTCTTCTATACCCATTTGTCAGATATGCTACGCACAGCCTCTATGAATACATCCTGAACAACATAGACTTTCCACAATCTGGCCTCTAATTCAATTAGGCAATCAACAAAGTTTTGCATTCATTCGTAATTGGGCCATAAAGAGAAGACAAATCCCTTCCTCTTCTTCCATTCAATAAATTAGTCACAAGTACCTATTTTACTCCATTACAGCCATTTCCTATGATGTATTTATGTCAGCTAGCCTTGTGATGTAGCAGCAGGGTTAGTCCCCATTCTAGCTTCCAAAAGGTACTAGAGTCATTTCTTATTTACAGAGCTCTCTTTCTGTAACTGTAAAGAAAAAATAGGAAAAACCCAGAACCTGTAGGGTCTTCTCAGCCTAGATCCCAGGTTAGGAGAGCAGGTGTTTAAGAGTTATTACAATTAAGCTATCAAATGCTTCTGAAGTATTTATATTTCCAGCAATTACTGAGTGCAGCCCATCCACATCATTAGCATGAGTCTGGAGAATGCCTGAGCTCAGAGCACAGGTATACTCAGCGTAGGACACAGGCCTGCTACTTCTACACAGTTAATTCGTGTTAAAAATTGTTGACAAAGCTATCTATTGTACACACCCTTGTTGTGGAGTCAGCCAGGTAGAACTTTCAAATGATCTCAGAATCCAAATTAATTACCTCCGGGAAAGGACTCGGGCCAAGAGTGATTCAACTTTTACATGATCTTGGTGCCAGACAGCAGTGTTTAATTCAGTTCTCTTCCTTCCACAGCCAAGAACCCTGGATTCTTGAGCAATGAGGTATTAAATGTGAAGCACAACTTGAGAAACAGAGAAAAGTCTCACCTATAAGTAGAATGCAACCATGGAAATCTTTTATATTGAAGAAACTAATGGCAATTGCTGAGTAACTGATGCAGATCAATGTCTTCTACCCTGGTCACAAGTATCTATTATGGGTTTAACATGAGAAGAGGGACACTGTATTAAATGACACTATACTTTGCTTTGTAGATCTTTCCTCCTTTTAGAAAACTTTCTTTGTATCTAAGCCTAACAAGTGTTTATCGGTCAATAGATTTTCAGGCCCTAACAAAGCTTGAGGAGACACTCTTCATGTCACAGCAAATTACAGTGAATAACAAAATAGTCATGAAATAATAGTTAACCATGAAATAGGATACAGAAGTTTACATAACCTATGGTTTTGAGGAACTAGTACATGTCAAACATGATTTTTGTTCCATTTCTTTTTACTTGGAGCACCTTCTCCTTTCTTTACTTGCTACAAGGATATGTACCATGTGTCTGTCTGTATGTCTGTCTGTCTGTCTGTCTGTCGGCCCGTGTGTCCATATATATTAGTTTGTCGGTGTATACCTCTCATGTAAGTACAATTGAAGACCAGAGAAGCACATCAGATGTGTTTCTGTCTTACCCTCTTCACTGCTGCTTTGAAACAGGGATTTTGCTTGTACCAGAAACTCCTATTTAGGCTGAGCCATGAGTGCTGAGAATCTGCATGTATCTGTTCTCTTGTCCACCAAATCTGGAGTTAAAGGTGTGCATAGCCTTGTCAGACACTTTGCATAAGTGGTGGAAGTTTGAACTCAGGTTCCCTGCTTATAAGGCAGTGCTCTTACTAAGCCATCTCCCCAGCCTAGGATCAATCTTTATGCTATTAAACATACCCTTTATGCATTTTTCCTCTAGTTCTTGTATTCTTAAAATGGGTAAACAAGCGAGAAAAATACAATATCCTAAGGAATTATGTGAATTATCTGTAAGATGAAACTCTCCCACCCAAAGTTGCTAAGAAATAATCTGTTTTCTGAAGCTGTTAGTAATCACCTTTCTTACATAAGGGAAAACATGCCCAGCACAGTAAAGCACAGTAAACCATTCCAGCAGATCTGAATACACACACACACACACACACACACATACACACACACGCACTCACGTGTGAGCGCACACGCACACAACAAAATGACTATCAGGAAAATGCAAAGAAGAAAAACAAAGGAAAAGTGTTCTGTGGGCATTAAGAATTGTTCAGTTTCTGCTGCAGCAAAATTGATTTCTTTGTCTTTGTTTCCAGAATAATTATTTCTAATTTAGTTAAAAGCACCAAGTACATTCTCTAGTAAACTACTTTGTACTTTTGAGGGTGGGGGCATCAAGATATTGGTTCATTTGTTTTCTAACAATTTCTTTTCTCAGGTAGTATGAATGAGTTGCCAAGTTGTTCTTTTAGGTGATAAAAATATTACAAACAGAACTGATCAAGCTACTTCCTGTAAATCACATTCTCAAGAAGAGACAAAATAAGCAAAATGCCAAAGAATGATGTAAAATTTGTTGAGTATTGCCATATGCTAAGGAGAATAAAAGAGGTCAAAAATAGTGGTGATGTTACAAATAAAGGGACTGTGATGAAGAAGGTAGCCAGTGAAATTATTTTGAATTAGACTTCTGACTACAATCCACTAAGTCTTTCATTAGCATATTTCATGTAATGTGATTCCATCATCATTTTTGTGCATATATTCTTTTAATTTAAATGTTCCACATTCCCATATATTTCTTTTGAAAACTTTATTCTTTGAGACCTAAAAACAAGAATTCATAGGCCGGGCGGTGGTGGCGCACGCCTTTAATCCCAGCACTCGGGAGGCAGAGGCAGGCGGATCTCTGTGAGTTCGAGACCAGCCTGGTCTACAAGAGCAAGTTCCAGGACAGGCTCCAAAAAACCACAGAGAAACCCTGTCTCGAAAAACCAAAAAAAAAAAAAAATTCATTCTACTTTGTATTTTCACTTTCATAAGTTTTTAATTTCTTTTAAATCTTTGATTATATGTCTGTGTGTGAGTCTCTGTGTAAGTTTATACATGTAAGTGGAATGCCTGCAAAGCAATAATTGAACATTTGGTACTTTGGAGCTGAATTGCAAATTGTGAATTGCCAGATGTGTGTGCTGGGATCTGAACACATCCTCTGGGAGAGCAACAACAGGTTTTGTACCAGTGAACCACCTTCCCAGCCTGTATGTACACACACACACACACATACAGGCACATGTGTGTTTTATGCTCCAAAAACTTAAATTCACACAACACTCTTCATTTTAAGACATGGAAATAGTTTAGAATACTTTCAAAAAATCATGATTATTTCATTAAACTCTTGCACAATATTCTTTACTGCCAAAAAATTCCTTTACTTGTAAAGCCCTAAAATTCAAAGGCTTATAACAATAAATTTATATGTATACTCATTACATAACGTATAAAAGTTAGTAGATTTTTTTTTCAGTACATAGTGGAACACAAGAGTATGAGAAGAATTGATAATGTTTCGGATGCCTTCGCCCCTCAGGCTTCCGACTCCTGCCTCCGGCTTCATCTTCCACAGCCACCCTTGCTGCTTCTCACAGCTTGGGCCTCTGCAGTCAGCATGCTGCATGCCTTTAAGCCCGGGGACTAAAAAAAAAAAAAAAAAAAAAAAAAAGAATTGATAATGTTTCATTTCTTGCCAAAATTCATTGGTCAATCAGTGAAAATCAACAATAGCAAGCTTGTTAAAATAAAGATGAAATTATCATCATAATAAATTATAACACAATACAATATAATGTAACTTACCAGAGTTGCTTAATATCAGTTTGTGCACTAAGTACCATAACATATTATAGAGTGGCTAAAATACAGTTACATAATGAAACCTCTAGCAACTCGACACTTTTTAGGCCATACAGATACACAATTAGAAAATAATGAAGTTTTTTTAAAACAACAAAGGTTACCCCATAAGTGAACTATTCTGAATAGTCACTTTAGTGCACATCCCTGTGCTCCCTCCCTATGCAGCTCATGAAATTCTTCCCTACACCATATTATTCTCCTTTGCAAAGTTTCCTTAGCTATTCCTTCTCTGCTGAGTTCAACACTGTGTCCTTATAGTATTAGCCTCTTATAGCAGAACATGTGCTTGATTATAATACATTTATTCCTATAGTTTATTAGAAACTCCATAGGAGTCAATGTTTAGTCAGCACCATGGATTCTAGGAAAACATGTTTACAGTCATATTCAGAGATCCATGGGCTAGTGCCCATGAATGTCCAAATATAAGGCAAACTGTTTTTGACATTATTTCTCACACTAATATTATTCAAAACTCATAAAGTACCATGTTACTATGAGAAGCTCAAATATTATTTATAATTTGAATAAGTTCTAACATTAATAGAGACCTCCAAAAAAGTTTAAAAATCTATTTTCTTATAACTTTTTAAACACATTTTCTGCAAGCTATAGCTCCAGCCTTATCTTTGTCCTTCTCTGGTCCCTCTTTTTATGGTGGTCAGTAGTGCTCACCTTTCGGATTGCTACCCCTTCTTCCACTCATTTCATAGCATTGATTTTGGCAGACAAAGCAGCTTCTATGCCCAGCCAGGTGTATGTTCTGGCACCTCACCCCTGGAAGACGTTGACTCAGATGTTTGTCACACCTGTGAATTTTCTACCCATTCCTCACCAGCTCTCATGAACTTAATTATGATTTATTTAAAAATTCCAAAGCAAAAGGGTTGAAAAGATGCATAAAACCTCAGATTTTCCACCTTGCAGGAAGCCCCTATAACATTCTCCCAAACAAAACATGGTCATAATAAAAGTTAGGATCTCTAAATCTTCACTGTATTTTGATCTGTGGGATAAGGAAATGCAATACAACTCACTATATCTGAAACTCTGATTAATTCCAGTTCCTAAGCTACTCTGTTTGCCAATCAGACAAAGACGACAATGCTTAAGTTATGATCCTTGGACAAGGTAAGGAACAACAAACAAGCTTGAAAAACACCATTTTTTCAAGATATTATACTCAGATATCAAAAGATGAACTTATAATAAAAATAAAATTTTAAATGTAATAAAACTGGAAACACATTCTTCCAACATATTATTTACTCCATATACTATTTCTTACAGGTATGCTTTCAGAGATGACTATTTGGCATTGGAAACCAATTGCTGTGCTCCTCCCCACTCTCCCAACTTTTACTTTTAGTTCTCTGTATAGGTTTAAGGCCTCATAGTGTTTGTGTGTGTGTGTGTGTGTGTGTGTGTGTGTGTGTGTGTATTTTGCCATGCTCACTGGTGCCCTTAGTGTTCAGCTCATATTTTGATGGTCATGTTATTAAAACTTAACAGGTATACCTTCTCGACAACCCAGATAAAAACAACATTTAACATAAGCCACGTTATTCAACTGAAACACAGTTAAAATATGATGGACTGCCATAGAACCCAAGCTAGGCCCTGTATCTCTGTCCTTGGTATGTTATTATTCTGTACTCTCAACACAGCCAATCCATTTTAAAATAATTTGGCCACTACTTTTCAATTCCCTGACAACAACTTTTTTCTTATATAAACTTCTGTCTTTAACTGAGCAATTAAATTTATATATATATATATATATATATATATATATATATAAATATATGTGGCAGGTTGTTGTGTAGCCCATGTTGACCTCACATTGCTGTGTAGCTGAGTGTGCTCAAGTACTGATCCTCTCTATCCACCTTCAGTGTCTGGTGGAAATTTTATTGTGTATTACTATGTTAATATTTTTTCAGGTGAATTTTTTAGCCAGAAGCTATAATCTAAGATTTATTATTTGCATGAAGGTTAAACTGTAGTTACTTTGTGACTTACCAGAAGTCAGTTTCACTGTGTCAGAACGTGGCCTTAGCTCTTTATCTCTAAGTGAATTTCTGGTTTCTCTTTGTATGCCCAATTTCTCTCTTCTTATAAGGGCACTAAAATAGACTAAGACTCATCCAAACAAACTCATTTTTACCCTTAGTCATATATTTGAAAACACCATCTTATAATATCTCTTCCTCCTTAGATACTGGTGATTAGGGTTCAACGTATCAAAAGTGGCATAGTTCAGTTAATAAAGATCTACTGTCTGAGCTTCACTTTGATAAACATTGCAAAACAGTTTAATGGAGAAAGGATTGTAATTTAAACAAACAGTATTGAGACAACTGAAAATAAATCAGCAAATAGATAAAGGGCAACCTCCACTTTCCAAACTCCAAGTGCATGCGAGTCCTGAATATAAAAGACAGAAATTGACTCAACCTTTGTTACGTCCCAGAACTGATGCTTAGCACTGGGAAAGACATAGTTTGAAAACTCTTACAAGGAAACAAAAACGATAACTAGCTAAAAAAAAAATGTATGGGTAAAATAGTCTTCAGGATTTCCACAGATTATATCACAGTACAGTACAAAAGAGAGAGAGAAATGATGGCCTGCAAAGTGGGAGAAAATATTTCCAAACAATTATCTGATAAAAATCTAGCATCTAAAATACAAAAGAAAACCGTTTTACACTTCTGAAGTAAAAATGAAATAACTATGTGTGTGTGCCCCTAAAATTATATTCAAAATCAATAGTAGTTAGAACGATGCAAGTATAAACAAATGTATAAATGTCACTTCACATTATTAAAGTAGGAATAATTTTTAAAAAAGCATACAATGGGAAGTTTTGAAAAGAATGTGAAATAAGTGCAATTTTCTATCTTGCTGGTAGGAATATAAAGCAAAGCAACCACCTGAACCAAAACCAGTTTGGCAGTTTATCAAAAACACAAAAATAGAGTTATCATAAGACCAGGCAATTTCATTCTTCAATATACACACAAAAACTTGTACAGAGATGTTCATAAAAGCATTATTCATAATAGCCTGCAGGTAAAAACAACTCTAGTTCCCATCGACTGATAACTACATAAAAAGATGTAAAACAATATTATTCACTCATAAACAAAGACATGGAATACAGTATTGATGAACCTTGAAAACAGTCAATGAAATTCACACATAAAGAGACACATATTGCATGCACCTTTATCAAAAGTTCAGATTAAAGAAATGAATACAGATAGAAAGAAAATTAATATTTCTTAGAAACTTTGAAAAGAAAATGAGAATAGCTGCTAGTGGATATGGCATTTTCTTGAAAGATGTGGAATTATTCTGAACTAGTTAGTGGTGATGGTCACTGTCTTACAAACAAAGTGAAAACAACAAAATTGTATGCTGTAGCAATGTGCTTTTATATTTTTTATAATTTTAGAATATCCCAGCAGCATAAAAGTCAACAATGTATTAATGCATTAACCACACTGAAATAGTTCCAATACAATGTATAATGATTTAGGGGGAAATTAGAAGAATTGGAAATACATTGCAAAATATACAAATATAAAAAAGCACAAAGCAATCTACAGTGATGGAGTCAGATCAGAATTTGATGGGAAAGGCAAAAGGAAGAGAATGAAGAGGGCTACAGAGAATCTTTAGGAGCTGATGATGCATTTATTATCCTGCTTTAGGTGATAATTACATGGATGACTGGACATGCATAAGTTTATCCTATTGTGTCTCATGTATGTGTCGATTATCATTTGATAATGTGATCAAATGAAGCATAACTGTTCAATAATTTTGAGTAAACAGTTCTTCAAATATTTTATTAGTCCCTCAAGATAGAACAATGAAATAAAGCTTTAAATTATTTTCCAGTTTGAAGGACAAAGAACATGAAAGGAGACAAAACTGGACTCAGGAAATATCATTATGAAGTGGTGCCTACAAAATGCTTGGGCAAAAATAGAGAGGTGTAAAGGGACAAACAAGTTTAGGGGTAGTCTTTCTTATTTTAAATAAATATTTTATTTTATCTATTATTCCATTTTATTGAAAATATATATTTTAATGCAATATATTCTAATTACAGTTTCCCTCCCATGACCCTTCCAGTACCTCTCCCTCTCCCCTAGCATCTGGATCCACCCCTTTCTGTCTCAGGTTATAAAACAAATATAAAACAAATAAGCATCTAAGAGATACTAGTAAAATAAAAACTACCAGATTGGAATGTGAGCAAAAAAACAAACTGAAGGAAAATGGCAAATGAAAAGGCCCAAGCAAGACAAATAGAAACACACATGTTTACACACATAGGAATCCCATAAAAAATACAAATCCAGAAACCATAATGTTTACACAAATGACTGATGAGAAAACAAAATCCCTGACAACACTACATTTTAAGAGGAAGAACTTCCAAAGACGCTGCTGTGTTCTGTTGACCATTTACTTCGAGGTACGGGGTCTACCCTTAAGAGTGCTTTTACCTTAGGCGAAACTCCCTTGAACAAAACTATATTTTTTTTTTCATTTTCTAGTGCTTATAGCTTCTGGGTTAGGGATGGCAGCATGTGTAAACTATAATTAACTCAACCTCCCATTGCCAGGGTAACTAAAAGTCAGCCATATTACCAAGTCATACTTCATTCCATACACACTTTACAGCATGAGCAATTGTCTTGTCTTAGGACAGGTTGATGGAATTTGACTCATGAGGGTTGGAAAGATGGGTTAGCAGTTGAGAGCACTGGCTGCTATTCTCTTCCAAAAGAACTAGGTTCAACTCACAGCACTCACATGGCTCCCAACCACCTACGGGATCTGATGGGCCTCTGGTGCTCTGCACGCACATGTTACACATACATATGTGTAGATAGAACACACAAATAAATATCTGTTAAAAATGAAGAACATTTTTAAAATATAAAAATAATTTTGATAGTATTTTTATTCTTTTGACTATACACACACACATACACACACACATTTGCTATTTATTTAGTTGTACTTACAATATCTGTGATTTGAACAGCAGTGCATCCTACAGCTATAAATGACCAAAATTATTTAGAAGAAAATCAAATCTATTCCAATTTATTCAGATTTTCTGAAAAAATAGTTATTATTCTCTAGGAGAGTTCAGTCTAAGAACTATTTGAGTAGATTTACACTGCATTGTTGATGTAGATTACCAAAGTCCTAGATGCTCAAATTTCTTTTATAAAATGCTATCACTTTGCTTTGTCTTGTGCAAATCTTCTGTGTACTACCATTTGTTCTAGAAGGTATATATACACCTATACAACCTATGCTTAACACATGAATTTTCTATTAATATGCTGTACTGTGTGATTAGATAACAATGACACAATACCTGTGCGTGATAAGTATGGATGTATTTTTGTAGTTATTGACAGAATCCCCAGATGTAGAAACTATAGCTGTTGGAACTGAAGTGGGAGGTGGGATGATAACACTAGCGTGAATGAAGAAAGGTCATCACACAGGACGAAGTCAAATTGAAAGACAGAAGATGTCCCAGTAGCATTGTTTGAACACAGAAAATTAGATCTCTTTGAGGTAAACCAGTTTGGTTTTTTCGTTTTTGTGTTTGTTTTGTTTGTTTGTTTGGTAGGTTGGTTTTGGTTTTGGGTTTTTTGTTTTTTGTTTGTTTCTTTGTTTGGTTTTTCGAGACAGGATTTCTCTGTAGCTTTGGTGCCTGTCCCAGAACTTGCTCTTGGAGACCTGACTCTCCTGTAACGTTGACAATTCATTCTCTTTGCAACCCGAAGTAATTAAGTTGACATTTTCCCACCTTATAAAAAAGGTTCAATGATAGAAGCAGATGCAGAGATCCACAGCTAAGCACTGGGCTGAACTTACAGAGACCAGTCAAAGAGAGGGAGGAGTAATAATATGAGAAAAGAGATCGACGCCTTGCTGGGGATACCCATAGAAACAGCTGACTCAACTAGTGGGAGCAAACTGACTCCAGACTGATAGCAGGTGAACCTGCATAGGACCAAACTCGGCCCTCTAAATGTGAGTGACGTTATGTGGCTGAGGCAGTTGGTGGGGCCTCTGGCAATGGGACTAAGATAAATCCCTAGTACTAGAACTGCTTATTTGGAGCCCATTCTTTTTGGAGAGATGCCTTGTTCGGCCTAAATATAGAAGAAAGGGTCTTGGTCTTGCCTCAAAGTGATGTGTCAGACTTTATTGACTCCCCATGGGATGCGTTACCCTCTCTGAGGAGTGGATACAGGGTGGGATGGGGGGAAATGCTGAAAGCAGGAGGAGGGGAGGGAGAGGTACTGGGATAGGTATATAAAGTAAAAAGAGATCATTTTTAAAAATTAATTAGTTAAAAAAGGAAAGAAAAAGGTTTTAAGATTAATGCAAGATTGCCGGGCAAAAAATTGGAATCTTTGGGGTGGGGTGGGATGGGGGTAAGGGGAGACGGAGAGAGAAAAGTGTGAAGGAGAGGATGAGGGGAACTTGGGGAAACGGGATGATTGGGGATATAGGAAGGTTGGATAGGGGAGCAGGGAAACTCATATCTTAGTTAAGGGAGCCACCTAAGGGTTGGCAAGAGACTTGAACTTGGAGTGGCTACCAGATGCCCAGGGCAATGTCCCCAGTTAGTTCCTTGGGCACCTGAGGATAGGGAACCTGAAATGAACCTATACTATAGCCATACTGATGAATATCTTGCATATCACCATAGAACCTTCATCTAGCGATGGATGGAGATAGAGACAGAGACCCACACTGGAGCACCGGACTGAGCTCCCAAGGTCCTAATGAGGAGCAGAAGGAGGGAGAACATGAACAACAAAGTCAGGACCACGAGGGGTGCACCCGCCCACTGAGACAGGGGGGCCAATCTATTGGGAGCTCACCAAGGCCAGCTGGACTGTGACTGAAAAAGCATGAGATAAATTGGACTCTCTGAACATGGCGGACAATGAGAGCTGACAAGAGGCCAAGGACAATGGCACGGGGTTTTGATCCTACTGCATGTTCTGGCTTTGTGGGAGCCTAGACAGTTTGCATGTTCACCTTCCTAGACCTGAATGGAGGGGGGAGGACCTTGGACTTTCCACAGGGCAGGGAACCCTGACGCTCCTGGGACTGGAGAGGGAGGAGAAGAGGAGTGGGGGGAGGGGGAGAGGGGCGGGAGGAGGGGGAGGGAAATGGGAGGAGGGGAGGAGGCGGAAAATTTTTTTTTCAATAAAAAAAATGATTAATGCAGGCCAACTTACAACAGAATAAATGGAGAGAAAGGAAATTACTGTTCCTTAGCTACATTATTAATTCACCAATTTTCAAAATATTTTCTTGATTCTTAATGGTTACACTATCCAAAAAATTGTTCTATATTCCAGAACATTAAAAATAAGTGGAGTTGTATTTGAATTCAACCACAAGCATGCACACAAACATAAAAAAATACACAATGCATAAATACTATATACATATAAACAAACTTGTTTTAACAGTTTAAAAGTATATGGATTTCCTTATTGTAAGTTGTCTATAACAAAAGTAAATACTGAAGTTTTTCTAGATATAATCAAATGCTACATACATATGTTTAAACTGATGAACTATTAGAAAGACTGCTCAATAATTCCATAAAAACTAACTTAATTGTTTTGAAAAAGCAAAATTGTATGACTAAGAGGAAACAGAAAGACCAGTATATTAGAAAAACCAGCCCTCACAGTTTCTACTGATAAATGACTTCAGGTATCCTTATTTTTTTTAGAGGCCTGATGTGAAAAATGAGAATTACATAGTAGACTCTATATTGGAAACATTCCAAAAACTTACAGTAAATTACAGAAAATATATGTATTTATAGACAAGGTCTGAAACTTTTACTTTATGACTGCAGTTTGCCAGCATCTGTGCAATAGATACATTTCATTTTATATTTCTTAAGACTACATATAGTAAAATGTGTATACAGCAACAGTTTATTTTCTAATCAGATGTTTAAAGTTGTAAACTTTAATTTATAGAAATGTCTAGCTTTTTTATTTTTCTCTCATACAATATATCCTCTATTCATTTCCACACCCTCTTGTCTCCTCCCAATTCACTCATCCATTTCTCTTCAGAAAAAAGCAAAACCTCCAAGGGATAGCAACCCAACACAGTATTATCAGATGCAGTAAGACTAGTCACAAACCCTCAATTCAGTGCTGGGTGAAGCAACCCAGTAGGAGCGAAAAGTTCCCAAGGGCAGGTGAGAGAGTCAGAAACATTCCCGTTCCTGCTGCTAGGAGATCCATTAAACACAACAAGCTACATAACCATAACATATTGCAGAAGGCCTAGCATTGACCATGTAGGCACAGTGTTTGCAGTTTCAGTCTCCATGTGCCCCTATGAGCCAAGTTTGTAGACCATGTTCTCCTCGTGTCCTCGACCCCTCTGGCTCCTACAATTCTCTCCTCCCCTTCCATGGAGTTCCTTGAATGCCTAGAGAAGGGACCCAGTGAAGATCTCCAATTCGGAGCACTTTCTGCTTCTAAAATTTGACTGATTCTCTGCATCTGCTCCCATCAGCTACCTGAAGAAGCTTCTCTGATAACAATTGGGATAGACACAGATTTGTTAGTATAGAAGAGTATCATTTACAATTATTTTATTGATGTTTTTATGTTCTAGGTCTCTGTTTAACTATATTTAAATTTACAGTTTTAAAATAACTACAGCATAAAGAATCTATCAAATTATCCCAAATCAAGCCAATGAAAATTTAAAAAAAGCAAAATGTCCACATGTACACATACACACACACATCAGTATCCCAAAGACACAAATTTAAAGATTAGTGTTCAAGATCACTATTTATAAAGATATTAATACTTGTTTGGTCATATTTTTTAGTTGTAATACTTCAGTGAAACCCTGATTCTCATGCATGTTAATAAGAACCCAACCACTGAGCTACAATTTCAAGGAATCATGGCCTTATAAACACAGGCTCATTGTAATCCTCATGTGTTATTAAGATTAATTTCACTTATAATTAGCATATATGATAGAGTTCTGACTTTCGGTAAAATGAAAGTGACTTCAACAGTTATAAAAATGTTTAAGTTTAAATTATTATTAAAATATTTTAATAAATTGGGGTAAAAATTAATGATACTGGTTTAGAAATAATTTGTTTTTAACTTCTTATTACATGCACAGGTTTAATCACATTATTACCATATCAATTTATCTTTCTATTTAAGATTATGTGAATTATCATTTTTCTACACATTTAATTATTATGAAGTTTTAAACTGTATTGCTTTTGACATATACATTATCTTCTGTAATCATTATTTCAAATTTGTTCATATTTGACTGTATGATCATTGAGAGTCCTTTTTATATATATTCAATTCTCCATTCTTTATTTTTCATTTGTTCTTCTGTGAGATCATTTTCATTATGAAGATTTACTTTTATTTGCTATATTATAACAACTAAACAGTTTGGCTGGATGTAAATTACTCATACTTTACTTTATTCAGAAGTTAAATTTTGACCCACTGTTTGTGCATACTATTCTGGAAGAAAATTTAATAATCATCTTTGTTGATGATTTGTCTTTTCTTATATGTGAAATTTATTCTTTTGTCCATGAACACCAACATCTCCAATTGCAAATTTATTTATCTTTTTATTTCATGTACACAATGTTCAATGACAAAATATTGGTCCGTTTGCAAATGAGATCCAAGGCCCTGTTTCAAGAATATAGTTCTTCCACTATTAAGTTAATGCAAGATTTATTTTTGTTTTATTGTTGTTCAAGTGCATATGATTTTTAGGGTATTTGTGTGTGTGTGACTTCATGAAAGTATGAATGTTATTATGTGTGAGTGTGTGTGTATGTATGATTCATTGCGTGAGAGCCTGTGTGTGTGTGTGTACGTGTGTGCATCTCTGTGTGAGTATGTAAGTGTGAATATGAATACAAGTATTTTAACTGCTTCACAGAGTCCAGAAGAGAACATCAAAGTCTCTAAAACAGAATGTGCGAGAGTAAGGATGCTAGCAACCAAAGCGTAATTCTATTAAAGATCAGTAAGTTCTCCTAATAACTGATCTGTTTCTCTATCCCCTAAACTTACCCTTTAAATATCACATAAAACATAAAAACTATATATCAATAGAGTATGTTTTGAGTTTATACTCAAGCTAACCACATCTACGTAATAATCAAAGATTCTTCATTTACTCTGAATTTTTATAAAATCCTTCATTCTAGCTTTTTGTAATATAACACCTCTAGTCATCATTGAACAATAACACCCTAGAACTTGATTTTTGCATCTGACTATTAGAAAGTACCAAGTAATAAACTTTTTCCCATTCTTCCATGCCTCAAGTCTCCTCAGTTTCTGAAAATTATTATGTTAGTCAGTATTTCTAAGAGATTCTGTGTATGTGTTTGAAATCATGAATTTCGCTGGCTGTTTAGGTAACTTTATATGTTAGTCTAGTTTTACTTTTGTAAGTATCTCTGATGCTGTCTTCAAATGCTGTCTTACTTTAGTTCATTTCTAAATTTTTCCTTAGAAGTCTTGAGATTGCAACATCAAAAATATTCTTCCACTTTAAATATGCATTTTATGTAAAATAAGAATGAAACATTCTGCCACTTATTGTCTTATATATCTCAATTTAAAAGTATAAAACATTAAACTGTGAATCTTAAAAGTAATGAAATATGAAGGTATTTCCTTCTTATAATTTTGATGAGATTTGAATTTACTGACTCAATTACTCACCAACTGGTCAGAAGTTTCAAGATATTCCATGAGAAAACCAGATTTAAACAATACCTGGCCACAAACCCACTACATGAAGTACTAGAAGTACTACATGAAGTACTAGATGGAAAACTCCAATCCAAAGACATTGGCTACATCACCAAAACACAATAAATTGATGATCTCACAGCAGCAAATACCAAAGAAGAAAAAAAAACACACAAAATAACACCTCCAACAATGAAAACTAAATTAACAAGGGACAGCAATTAGTGGTCATTAATATCTCAAGATAAATGGACTCAACTCACCTATAAAAAAGACACAGAACAAAGTCTTAATGGACTGAGCTCCCAAGGTCAGTTGAAGAGCAGAAGGAGGGAGAAGATGAGCAAAGAAGTCTGGACTGCAAGGGGTTGGTCTACCCACTGAGACAGTGTACCTATTTTAATGGGAGCCCATCAAATCCAGCTGGACCAGGACAGAATGGGCATTCTATCAAACTGAACTCTCTGAATGTGGCTGACAATGGAGGCTGACTGAGAAGTCATTGATAAAGGCATTGGGAATTGTTTCTACTGCACTTACTGGTTTTTTGGGACCCTAGTCTATTTGGATACAAAGCTTCCTAGGCATGGATTTGGGGGAGGAGGAACCTTGGACTTCCCACGGGGCAGGGTTCCCTGCCCTCTCTTAAGGAGGGAGGGGGAGAGAAGAGGGTGAGTGAGTGAGCAGGAGGGGAATGGGAGGAGGGGAGGAAGTGTAAATTTTTGAATGGAAAAAAAATAAAAATTGAAAAAAAAAGAAAAACAAAGTCGTTAAAGAGACAGAGTACAGATAGTCATAGATTAAAATAACATATAAGGATGAAATATGCAAAGAGGATCTGGATTATGTATATTATTGTGTCTTCTTTAAATGTTTTGTCTGTGAAAGAGCTAAGTACAGAGAGACATTTTATTGTATAGACTGCTAAACTAAACCAGCATGTAAATTATAATTTTTTTAACTTCAGAATTTGGGTCTAAGAATATGTGGCTTTGGAAAAGAGGTTCTTTTTTTTGTTTCCACAGAGGATGAGAACGTGTGCGTCCTTTCAGACTGATGTGGTTTGATGGATCAAGAATCCCTGAAAGGTTGCCTTGAACACCCCTCAAAAATTACTTCACCCAATAAACAGCAGGAAGCAGTTTGGAGAAGAACTATGCACATATTCCCAAATATTGTTTATGTTTAAAGGGGGATATGCTATAGATATTTACATTTGTATGGATCTTGATTTATTGATACAAATTTAATATCAATTTTGTTTTATGTATATTTCTGCACTTGATTATGGTTTGTATTTGTGCAGCCATTTAAAAATGTAATATATAATTAAGAAATGCAGACTAATAGATAATAGCCTATAGTAGTCATGCTTGTAGTCAGTCATGTTAGGTTTTCTAGATATATAGAGATAAATTTCAGGTAGATAGATCATCTTCAAACCTTTCAAAGACTACAGAATATGGTATTTAAATGTTTAAAAACTTAAGACTTTTCATTATATGAGACACATCTGCTCTGGAAGCATCAATTATTTCAAGAGGAAGATTGGCATTGAAGAAGCTCCTCATGGAGTTGGTTAGCCATTTGGGCAAGAAACTGCTCTTTCATGGACTGCTTGATGACCTGGACATGCAGGACCCTCAGAGAAATGACTGAAATTTTATGTTTTGTGGAAAAGTCTGCTGGATACTACGGGCCTGTGGGCTGAAGATTGGATGTTCCAATGGACAGAAGAACTTTGGGTGACTAGTATCCAGGCAGCAAGATGTCTCTGTCAATTCTAGAGTCTGTAAGCTGCTTACAATGGACTTCTTGTTTACTTAGGTAATATTATATCCTTTTGGAGTCTTTGATGAAGTTGAAGAATAGATAGATAGTAATAATATAGTTTTCCTTAGTTATGATAAAAGATAAAATAGATATAACTGTAATTCTTGCTTGATAACTGTTTTATGTAATATTACTATGTTAAAGTTAAAACCTTCCTTTTTTATTTATACAGAAAAGAGGAGGTAATGTGGTATTTCCCTCTGTATGCTGTGATTACAGTTGATAAAAAAAGGAACTACTTTGGGCCTATAGCAGAGCTATAGGGGAACAGAGCTGGTGGGGGAAACTAAACTGAATGCTAGGAGAAAGAAGGCAGAGTCAGGGAGATGCCAGGTAGCCCCACTGGAGACGGATGTCAGAACCTTAGCCAGTAAACCACAGTCCCATGGTGATACACAGATTAATAAAAATGGATCAAATTAATATGTAAGAGTTAGCCAATATAAAGATAGAGCTAATGGAGCAAGCAGTTGCTGAATTAATACAATTTGTGTGTGATTATTTTGGGGTTAAGCAGCCTGGAACCAAAAAATGCCCCCTACCTCCTTCCTAGAAACATTGATGCAAAAATACTTGATAAAATATTGGTAAATCAAATTCAATAACATATCAGAAAAATCATCCACAATGATCAAATTGGCTTCATCCCAGAGATGCAGAAATGGTTCAACATATAAAAATCTGTCAATGTAACCCACCATACAAACAAACTGAAAAATAAAAACCACATGATCATCTCATTAGATGCTGAAAAAGCTTTTCACAAAATACAACATCTCTTCTTAATAATTGTCTCGGAGAGAGCAAGGATACAAGGAACATACCTAAACATAATAAAGGCAATATACAGCAATCCAACAGCCACTCAAACTAAATGAAGAGTAACTCACAGTGATTCCACTGAAATTAGGAACAAGACAAGGTTATCCTCTCTCTTCATATCTATTCAATATAGTTCTTGAGGTCCTAACCAGAGCAATAAGACACCAAAAGGAGATTAAAGTGATAAAAATCAGAAAAGAAGAAGTCAAACTCTCACTATTTGCTGATATGATAGCTTACATAAGTAACCCCCAAAATTCCAAGGAACTTCTACAACTTATAAACATTTTTAGTAATGTAGCATGACACAAGATTAACTTTAAAAAAAAGGAGCCATCCTTTAAACAGATGAACATGGGCTGAGAAAGAAATCAGAGAAATATCACCCTTTACAATAGCAACAAAGAGTATAAAATATCTCAGAGTAACCAAACAAGTGAAAGACCTGTATGACAAGAACTTTAAATATTTAAAGAAAAAATTGAAGAACACACAAAAGTGGAAAGATCTCCCATGCTCTTGGGTAGACAGAATTAACATAGTAAAAATTGCAATTTTACCAAAAGTAATCTACAGATTCAATATAATGCCCATCAAAATCCAATAAAAAAATTTTCCCAGACCTCTAAAGAACAGTACTCAACTTCATATGGAAAAGAAAAAAAAAACTCAGTATAGCCCAAACCATTTTGTACAATAAAGGAACTTCTGGAGGCATCACAATCCCTGACTTCAAATGCTACTACAGAGCTACAGTAAACATCCTGGTATTACCATCAAAACAGGAAAGAGGACCAATGAAACTGAAATGAGGACTCAGATATTAATCCACACATCTGCAAACACCTGATTTTTGATAAAAAAGCAAAAAATATCAAATGAAAAAAAGAAAACATATTTAACAAATGGTGCTGGTATAACTGGATATCAACATTCAGAAGAATCAAAATAGATCCATATCTACTACTGTGCACAAAACTCAAGTCCAAATGGATAAAAGACCTTAACATAAAGCCAGACACACTGAACCTCATAGAAGAGAAAGTGGGAAGTACACTTGAACGCATTGGAACAGGAGACCACTTCCTAAATATAACCCCAGTAGCACAGACACTGAAACAATTAATAAATGGGACTTCCTGAAACTGAAAAGCTCTGTAAAGCAAAGGACACAGGCAACAAGACAAAATGGTAGCCTACAGAATTACAAAAGATCTTCAACAATCCCACGTCAGTCAGAGAACTTATCTCCAAAATATGCAAAGAACTCAAGAAATTAGTCATCAAAAGAACAAATAATACAATAAAAAGTGGAAGATAGACCTAAACAGCGAACTCGCAACAGAGGAATCTAATGGCTGAAAGACACATAAGGAAATGCTCAAAATCCTTAGCCATTGGAGAAATGCAAATCAAAACAACTCTGAGGTTCCATCTTATACCTGTAAGAATAGTCAAAATTAAAAACACTAATGACGATTTATGCTAGAAATTTGTGGGGTAAAAAGAACACTCATGAGTTACAGGTGGGAATGCAAGCTGGTACAGCCTCTTTGGATATAAGTATATTGATTCTCAGAAAATTAAGAAACAACGTTCCTCAAGACCCAGCATTACCACTTTTGGATATATACCCAAAGGATGCTCAATCGTACCACAAGGACATATGTTCAACTATGTTCATAGCAGCATTGTTTGTCATAGTCAGAACCTGGAAACAACCTAAGTGCCTCTAGACTGGACAAGCAGAAAAAAAATATGACATCTTGAAATTTGCAGACAAATGGATGGATCTAGAAAACATTATATTGTGGAAACCCAGACCCAGAAAGACAAATATCATATATACCCACGCATAAGTGGCTTTTAGACATAAAGCAAAGAAAATCTGCCTAAAAATCACAATCCCAGAGAACCTAGACAGCAATGAGGAGCCTAAGAGAGATATACATGGATCTAATCTACATGGGAAGTAGGAAAAGACAAGGTCTCCTGAGTAAATTGGGAGCATGGTGACCATGGGAGAGTGTTGAAGAAGAGGGCAGAGAAAGAGAGAGGAACAGAGAAAAATGTATAACGCAATAATATCAATAAAAAGGAAGGATAAAAGTTTTCTTCATGCTAATAAATGCAGAGAGTATGGTATAACCCAGTAAACATGGACTCACAATAAGTAGCAAAATGTCAAAATACTTTCTTTTTTATATTTTTTTATTAATTTTTTTAATTAAAAATTTCTGCCTTGTCCCCAGCTCCCTTTTCCCTCCCCCTCTCCCCACTCCCCAAACCCGACTCCCCTCCCCCCTCCCTCTCCAGTTCAATGAGCAGTCAGGGTTCCCTGCCCTGTGGGCAGTCCAAGGTCCTCCCCCCTCCATCCAGGTCTAGGAAGGTGAGCATCCAAACCGGCTAGGCTCCCACAAAGCCAGTACATGCAGAAGGGTCAAAACTCAGTGCCATTGTCCTTGGCTTCTCAGCAGCTCTCATTGCCCACAATATTCATTGAGTCCGGTTTTATCCCATGCATTTTCAGTCCCAGTCCAGCTGGCCTTGCTGATCTCCTAATAGATCAGCCCCACCATTTCAGTGGGTGGATGCCCCACTTGCGATCTTGACTTCCTTGTTCTCCCTCCTTCTGTTCCTCATTTGGACCTTGGGAGCTCAGTCCAGTGCTCCAATGTGGGTCTCTATCTCTATCTCCATCCATCGCCAGATGAAGGTTCTACGGTGATATGCAAGATATTCGTTAGTATGGCTATAGGATCGGACCATTTCAGGCTCTGTCTCCTCAGCTGCCCAAGGACCTAGTTGGGTACATGTCTCTGAACCCCTGGGAACCCCTCTTGAGTCAAGACTCTTGCCAACCCTAAAATGGCTCCCTTGATTAAGATATATACTTCCCTGCTCCTATATCCAACCTTCCATTATCCCAACAATCCCATGCCCCCAAGTTATCCCTATCCTCCCCTTGTCATTTTTCTCTCCCCATCTCCCCTTTCCCCCATTCCACGCCACCACCCCCCCATTCCCAAATTTTTGCCCAGCAATCTTGACTACTACCAATATCCACGGGGATAGCTATATGTATTTCTTTGGGTTTACCTTCTCATTTAGCTTCTTTAGGATCGCGAATTATAGGCTCACTGTCCTATATTTATGGCTAAAAATCAATTATGAGTGAGTACACCCCATGTTTATCTTTTTGGGTCTGGGTTACCTCACTCAGGATAATGTTTTCTATTTCCATCCATTTGCATGCAAAATTCAAGAAGTCATTTTTTTTACTGCTGAGTAGTAATCTAATGTGTATATGTTCCACACTTTCTTCATCCATTCTTCCATGGAAGGGCATCTAGGTTGTTTCCAGGTTCTGGCTATTACAAATAATGCTGCTATGAACATAGATGTACAAATACTTTTGTAGTATGATAGGACATCTCTTGAGTATATTCCCAAGATTGGTATTTCTGGGTCCTGGGGTAGGGTGATCCCAAATTTCCTGAGAAACCACCACACTGCTTTCCATAGTGGTTGCACAAGTTTGCATAGCCACCACCAATGGATGAGTGTACCCCTTACTCCACATCCTCTCGAGCAAAGGCTATCGTTGGTGTTTTTGAATTTAGGCATTCTGACAGGTGTAAGATGGTATCTCAAAGTTGTTTTGATTTGCATTTCCCTGATTGCTAAGGAGGTTGAGCATGACCTTAAGTGTCTTTTGGCCATTTGAACTTCGTCTGTTGAGAATTCTCTGTTCAGTTCAGTGTACCATTTTTTTAATTAGGTTGTTTACCATTTTACAGTCTAGTTTCTTGAGTTCTTTATATATTTAGGAGATCAGACCTTTGTCAGTTGCGGGGTTGGTGAAATCTTCTCCCAGTCAGTGGGTTTCCTTTTTGTCTTAGTGACAATGTCCTTTGCTTTACAGAAGCTTCTCAGTTTCAGGAGGTCTCATTTATTCAATGTTGCCCTTAATGTCTGTGCTGCTGGGGTTATACGTAGGAAGTCATCTCCTGTACCCATGTGTTGTAGAGTATTTCCCACTTTCTCTTCTATCAGGTTCAGTGTGTTCAGACTGATATTGAGGTCTTTAATCCATTTGGACTTGAATTTTGTGCATGGTGATAGATATGGATCTATTTTCATTCTTCTACAGATTGACATCCAGTTATGCCAGCACAATTTGTTGAAGATGCTCTCTTTCTTCCATTGTATACTTTTAGCTCCTTTATTGAAAATCAGGTGTTTGTAGGTTTGTGGGTTAAAGTCCGGGTCTTCTATTCGATTCCATTGGTTGACTTCTCTGTTTTTATGCCAATACCAAGCTCTTTTCAATACTGTAGCTCTGTAATAGAGTTTGAAGTCAGGGACGGTAATGCCTCCAGAAGTTCCTTTATTGTATAAGATTGTTCTGGCTATCCTAGGTTTTTTGTTTTTCCATATAAAGTGGATTATTTTCTTCTCAAGGTCTGTGAATAATTTTGATGATATTTTGATGAAGATTGCATTGAATCTATTGATTGCTTTTGGGAGAATTGCCATTTTTACTATGTTGATCCTCCCAATCCAAGAGCAAGGGAGATCCTTCCATTTTCTGGTATCCTCTTCAATTTCTTTCTTCAAAGACTTAAAGTTCTTGTCAAATAGATCTTTCACTTCCTTGGACAGAGTTACCCCAAGATATTTTATGGTATTTGTGGCTATCGTGAAAGGTGCTTCTCTGAATTCCCTCTCTGCATCCTTATCCTTAGTGTAGAGGAGGGCAACTGATTTTTTGGAGTTGATCTTGTATCCTGCCACATCACCAAAGGAGTGTATCAGATGTAGGAGTTCTTTGGTAGAGTTTTTGGGGTCGCTTCTGTATACTATCATATCACCTGCAAATAACGACAGTTTAACTTCTTCCTTTCCAATTCGAATCCCCTTGATCCCCTTATGTTGTCTTATTGCTATTGCTAGAACTTCAAGCACTATATTGAAGAGGTATGGAGAGAGTGGACAGCCTTGTCGTGTTCCTGATTTTAGTGGGATGGCTTTGAGTTTCTTTCCATTTAATTTGATGTTAGTTGTCGGCTTGCTGTAAATAGCTTTTATTATATTTAGATATGACCCTTGTATCCCTAGTATCTCTAAGACCTTTATCATAAAGGGATGTTGAATTTTATCAAATGCTTTTTCAGCATCTAATGAAATGATCATATGTTTTTTTTTTTTTTCAGTTTATTTATATGATGGATTACATTGATAGATTTGCGTATGTTGAACCAGCCCTGCATCTCTGGGATGAAGCCTACTTGATCATAATGGATAATTTTTCTAAAGTGTTCTTGGATTCGGTTTCCCAGTATCTTATTGAGAATTTTTGCGTCGATGTTCATAAGTGAGCTAGGCCTGTAATTCTCTTTCTTGGTTGGGTCTTTGTGTGGTTTTGGTATCAGGGTAACTGTAGCTTCATAAAAGGAATTTGGCAATGACTCTTCTGTTTCTATATTGTGAAATACCTTAAAGAGTATAGGTCTTAGCTCTTCTTGGAAGTTCTGGAAGAATTCTGCATTGAAACCATCTGGTCCTGGGCTTTTTTTGGAAGGGAGATTTTTGATAACAGTTTCTAATTCTTCGTGACTAAAAGTTCTATTTAGATCATTCACCTGGTCTTGGTTTAACTTTGGTATATGGTACTTATCTAAAATGCTGTCCATTTCTTCTGCATTTTCCAGTTTTGTGGCATACAGGCTTTTGTAGTAAGATCTAAAGATTCTCTGAATTTCCTCTGTGTCTGTAGTTCTGTCCCCCTTTTCATTTCTGATCTTATTAATTTGTGTGTTCTCTCTCTGCCGTTTGATTAGTTTGCATAGGGGTTTGTTGATCTTGTTGATTTTCTCCCAGAACCAACCTTTTGTTTCATTGATTCTTTGGATTGTTTTCTGTGTTTCTATTTTTTTGATTTTAGCCCTCAGTTTGATTATTTCCAGTCTTCTACTCCTCCTGGGTGAGTCTGATTCTTTTTTTTCTAGAGCTTTCAGGTGTGCTGTTAAGTCCCCAATGTGTGCTTTCTCCATTTTTTTTTTTTTTAAAGTGGGCACTTAGTGCTATGAACTTTCCTCTTAGCACTGCTTTCATCGTGTCCCATAGGTTTGAGGATGTTGTCTCTTTATTTTCATTAAATTCAAGGAAGACGTTAATTTCTTTCTTTATTTCTTCCTTGACCCAGGTGTGGTTCAGCAGTTGACTGTTCAGTTTCCATGAGTTTGTTGGCTTTCTAGGGGTAGCCTCATTGTTGAATTCTAACTTTAATCCATGGTGATCCGATAAAACACATGTGGTCACTAAAATTTTTTTTGTATCTGTGGAGGTTTGCTTTGTTACCGAATATGTGGTCGATTTTCGAGAAGATTCCATGAGCAGCAGAGAAGAAGGTATATTCTTTCCTATTTGGGTGTAATTCCTGTAGATATTTGTTAAGTCCATTTGCTTCATTACCTTCATTAATTCTCTTATTTCTCTATTAGGTTTCTGTCTGATTGACATGTCCATTGGTGAGAGAGCTGTGTTGAAGTCTCCTAATATTAGTGTGTGAGGTTTTATGTCTGCCTTGAGTTCTAGTAATGTTTCTTTTACATAAGTGGGTGCTTTTATATTAGGGGCATAGATATTCAGAATTGCGACTTCATCTTGATGAATTGTTCCTGTTGTGAGTCTCTATCTCTTCTGATTTATTTTAGTTTGAAGTCAGATTTGTTAGAAATTAGTATGGCCACACCTACTTGTTTCATAGGTCCATTTGCTTGAAAAACCTTTTCCCAACCCTTTACTCTGAGTAGGTGTCTATCTTTGTGGTTGAGGTGTGTTTCTTGTAAACAGCAGAATGTTGGATGCTCTTTTCGTATCCAATCTCTTAGCCTGTGCCTTTTTATAGGTGAATTGAATCCATTGATATTAAGTGATATTAATGATCAGTGGTTGTTGACTCTGGTTGGATTAGGGTGTTCAAGACCTTCTGTTGTCTGTTCACTGGGTTCTCGTGTTTTCATGTTGTTTTTCAGATTGGTGGAGGAATTCTTGCCTTGGTGCCTGCCCATCTCTTCCTTCAAATGCTATCCTATGGATCTTGCTGCAGACACCTTCAGGCCTTGTGTATAAAATGTTATTTTTTTCTTTTTTCTTTTATTTTAAATTTCTACCTGGAATTTGATCCTAAATACTGGATTTCAAATATGCCTATTATAACCTAAAATCGACACTTCTCTAATTGTTAATCGGAAGTCTATTAACACATTCACCTTTTCTTATTTCTGGATAAAGCTGAAGAACTACGCTGCTGCCTCTATGCATGTCGAGTATGGAGACTAGTCTTTGACAATGTAGTTGAGCCATTGTTCATTTTATGGGCTGTTATGTTGACATTTAGGAAATTTTACGACACTTGGAACAATAAATTTTCCATTTCCAATTATAGACCATAATCAAACTATTTGGGAAAGGTTGTATTTCAAATGTGTATGAAAATATGCAA
The DNA here is from genome assembly GCF_950005125.1 of Chionomys nivalis. Lineage (NCBI taxonomy): Eukaryota > Metazoa > Chordata > Mammalia > Rodentia > Cricetidae > Chionomys > Chionomys nivalis. The sequence goes on along the minus strand of NC_080094.1, from coordinate 73,821,579 downwards.
TTCATTGAATTCTATTTTTATTGTGTTTATATGTATTTAGGAGAAAACAACAATCAACAATAAAATCATTGAAAAATGACATCTATATCTAAATAAGTCATTGTTTTGAGTATTAACTAATGTAAAAAGATGTTTTAAAAATATATATTTTAACACCAACAATTTCAGAAGATGTTGAAGATTCTAGTTCTATAAAAATATTACAGCTTGAAAGTGAATTAACCTCTCCAAGGCTCACAATGATGGCCAGGAAGATATTCAAGTTGATATGGTTTTGTCCCCATTGTCTGTGTAAGTCTACACTTTGGTGAGACCATACTGAATCCTCACACTATTAAGAAGGAAAAGAAGACAATGACAATGGAGTTACATATATAATACTACTGTGATGAGAACCCACTGCAGTTACATATATAGTACCACTGTCTGTGATGGGAACCCACTGGAAATACATATATAATACGAGTATCTGTGGTGGGAACCCACTAGAAATGCATATATAATACCAGCATCTGTGGTGGGAACCCAGACAAACAAAGTCTTCCTTTATAACCAAATACAATTAAAGATGTGATTGCAAATATCTTAAAGAGATAAAATTACTACCTCTCACATTTCTATTAATATTTAAATGTACTTGCAGAAAATAATAGGATTTTTTCTTAGTAATTGTGACTGCTTTAGAATCATAACATTCTTAGTTGAAAAGGGAATTTTAGTAAAATATTTTTGCCAAACGCAGTTGTTTCAATGGTTCTGTTTAAGCAACGTAAGGTGCAATTAGTGGTACAGGTGAGGACATTTAAATGTGTGTTAGTTTTATCCTACACCATTAAAATAAAAACTCATTTTGTTGAAATGAGATGATTATCTCTAAGATATTGTACTTTCATCAAATATTCCAAATTAACTGAGTTCTAAGTTCTTACAGGGTTTGAGTACAGAATTTGATAACTGAACTGCTTTAGTTAATGATAACCCTGATAGGGAGGCAGGAGAACAGAACATGTTTTAAGCAGCTGAGTGTGCAATTTGCACTGGCATAAAGCACCTTTCTTGAAAAAAGGAAGGCATAGAAATTAAAGCAGAAAGCATAGTAACTGGCTCCTTAACCCAATGTGCTTTGAAGATGAAAACAAAATATCCCTGATTCTTCAGTGTGCAGTGAGAGGTTCACAGATTTTGTTTAACATGTTTCACAGTACACCTGTCAAAGCCTTTGGGAGAAGTGAAGTATGCAATGTACGTTGGCCTACTTGATAGTTCCTCCACTCAGAAGAATGTTTAAGAAGAAAGTTCCATAAATATTTGATACTTTTGTTATAAAAGAAAAAGAAATCGGAGACCAGGCTCTGAGAAACCTTGAAGTAGTAAAGTGCAAGACCTAAATCAGTTCATTCATTGTTCAAGATAAAAATTTTTGTTTCATTAGCTATAAATCACATCAAGAAATACGAAAATGAACATACAAAAATATAGACAAATCTTCTTTTCCCCATTTATTTCAAAGCCAAACCAATAGACCAAAACAAAACAAAACAAGGCAACACTCTAAAAAGTATTTGTAGGTAAAAACTTCTTGCACCTGTGAAGATGATTCAGTACCTGAAGTTAAGGCCTGCATTTGAAGACCTAAAATCTATATAGAGCTGGTATGGTAGTGTGCCTCTGTATCTCCAGGACTCCTGTAGGGAAATGGGAGGCAGAGGCAGGAAAATTCCTGGTCCAACTGATATACAGCACAAAATAGAGTAACAATGCATTGTCTCGCAGGGCGGCTGTGACACATGCCTTTAATCCCAGCAGGTGGATCTCTATGAGTTCAAGGCCAGCCTGATCTACAAGAGCTAGTTTCAGGACAGGCACCAAAAGCTACAGAGAAACCCAGTCTTGAAACTAAAAAAAAAAAAAAAAAAAAAAAGTCTCAAGCAAATGAGAAGGCCAAGGTCAATATCTTAGATTGCCCGCTGAAAACCTGTGAGCAGTCACACAGGCATATTCTCACCTACACAGGTGAACATATAGAACATATACAAACACCCACAAAAATGATAATTGTGGTGGTGGTGGTGTGGTGGTACTGGTAGTGGTAGTGGTGGTACTGGTGGAGATAAGAAGAATAAAGGAGAGGAGAGGAAGGAGGGGGATGAAGAGAAGCAGGAGTGCTCAGCATCGAATAGGAACTGGAAAGATTTTGGCATGTGAGCCAACATGGGCTGCTGTCTTCTTCCTTCCAAGCTTAGCTGTTCTGCCAGGACAAATACCACAAACGTGAATTCTCTGCATCAAGCAAGAAGAGGTTGCTTTTGGTTATAAGTGAGATGTATGTCCAACATTGTGGTCAATGGATGCCACTTCTCAGAGGTAGATGGGCAAGAAGATTATCATTTCAAAGATAGTATTTAGACCATGTGGTTAGGAATCAAGTATAGGTCTGATAAAGCACACGAGAGAGATAAGAAAGGGTGTATGTATCTATTTGCATATCCTGGTTGATCCTATGCTGTAAAACTGGGCTCAAAACCTTGAGCTGCTCTCACAATGCATGCTTTAAATCACTTAAGCTTTAAACACACCCCACAGTAAACCAAATATCTATCTACAGAAGTCAGACGTCTCTCTATTAAGCTTATCAGATGGAAAACCATGCACTGAGGCCATAAAATTCAAATAAGCATATATGTATTGTGTAATTTCAAAGGCATAGATTGACACATATGGAACTCAGATTTCAGAGATTTCTGTGAGATATGTTACTAATCAAAGAATCAAATGAATAAGTACAAAACAATATTATTTTTATATTTTAAATTAGATCATAAGCATAGGGAAGTTAGGCTTTTCTATCTATTCCACTATTATTTACTCGAGAACTTAAAGGAGTATCCTGTAAAGAGTAAGTTTTAAAAAACTATTGCCACTTCTCCCTCGTGAGCTTGTCTCCTGTCTGTAAAATGTGAGGGATAATTTTTCCCATGGGATTACTTCTTGTTCTAAAACTTACTTATTCAATAGAGGGAACAAATGAACAAATGAGAAATAATATTCTCCTGCTATATTAAACAACATTATAATTGAGCAAGAATCTAGGTGCTCTGACCCAATATTAGTTAAAAATATAAAATAGCATTGGCAGTACATTTCTTAATGGTAATCCAAGAACTAAATTAAATACTCTGACCTTTTGATGTTTACATCAAAATAAAAACAAGACTAAATTAAACCAAATCTTTCCACTTAAATTATCCAACATTTACCACTACAAACTATTTATTTGAATATTAAATTAAAATAACTCATCATTTTTCTAGCTAAACTTTTTATTGATTTACTATTGTCTATTTCTGTTTCAGCACTAAATTGTCTCTAATTTATCTCTTTTAAGGAGTCTCATGGGTACTTGAGATCTCTGAACAAAATACAGCTCTCATAAAAAGCAGGAATTTATCTCTATAAACAATTAATCACCTCCTCTGGAAATGATTTCCAAACGTGGTCTTTCCAATGCTATTTATCTACTTTCTTATAAATTGCTTTGTTCTGTAACTTAACTATTTAGATCCTGTATTCTGTATTATATTTTATATTTGCTTTGTAACTACACTAAAACCATCCAATAAAATCCTGTATGACTCAATGTTTTATCTCACAAAGTGTTTCAGAAACATGATTGCAAAGTCAATTAAAAGACTGGAGAAGTTTGACACCCCCCCATCCCCAGCTTTTAGAGATTCTGCTTCTGAATATAGGATTTAAAACATGTAAATTTTTGAGATGTTCAATGAGGGTGCTTAGATTGCATGGCCATAGTGAAAGTTTTAATGCCTGTGGAAATAATTTCCAGGAAATCTTTTGTCATTTTTATTGTTCCCATATTGGAAGAATTGGCTTGGGGTATTCTGGGAGCTCTAAAAAGAGCCTCTTGGCCTTACCTATCTTGGTCTTTGCCCTCCTCCTTCTTTATATTGCCCCACATCTGTCCTTAAGAAACAATTTTTTTTTAGTATATAGGAGAGACTATCACTAATGAAACTATGTCTTATAGCATAATCTGGTTTTGTTTGAATCATTTTCAAAGTAGTTAATTTTTTTTGTAGATGCATATTAAAATTTTTAAAGAATTTAAATATGTTCTTAAAAATGTCATTATATTAGTCATTTCACCTCCTCCTAACAGAGATAGAAAGACAATTAAAAAGAAAATCTCACAACAGTGTAAAAGTATTCTTAATGGCTTTCTAAATAAAGCAGTAAAGGACATGTCAAATCCCCAGATGCAGACTATCCTTTGTAGAGGATTAAAGTCAGGAAGGTTATCCAAGAATAACAATGCTGTTTGCTAGTTCACATGAAAAAAGAAAGATTATAACAAAACGTCAAGGAACAAATCCCCACTTCTCCCATATGGGTTTGTGTCTTGTTGCCCATAAAATGTACAGGATGAATTTGTCCCCCGAGTTGTTTCTTGGTCTAAAATTTACTTATTCATGATGAAACATCTGTCACACCCCGACTTATCCAGATTGGATACTATTAACCCAAAAATAGATTGTAGAAAAAAAAACTTCCTACTCTGTCTTGGAATCCATCCCCGATGCTGTGTCTCTGAATGAAGCTGTAAATGTTTAGGTCTTCATTTTCTCCTCATTGTATGCATGTCTAAGGAATGGTGTTAAAAATAAATGGTGTGATTTTGAACAATGGTAGTAACCCAGTGTTTCTGTGAAGGTTTACAAATGGATGTGCTAGAAAACCAAAATCCCTCCTATCTGTTTTAATCATATGAGTTACTAGAGGAATATTACAGAAAATGAAGAGGGAAACTGGGCTGAGTGATGCACACCTGTAATTTAAGTTCTCAGGACTCTGAAACAGGAAGGTTAGAAGCTCAAGAAAACTCAGCCTATATAGCTGGCAGCAGAAAAAAGATATAACTACACCATTGACATTATTTTACTAATAATGTATCTAATAGTTTCAAAACCGTGATGCTGAAAGAAGCATTTACTTGACTTGAAAAATGAAATGACTGAAACGATTCAAGCATGGTATCACTTGTGTATTTTTCTTAAAATCTATATTGAAATTAAGTGAAAACAATGAGATAATTGTTTTCATGTTCAATCAGGTAGAAATGTGTTTAAGGATACTGTTTAAAATAATCTATTAGAAAATGTGGTATAGGGAGAAAAAACTCGTGCTCTAGACCTTAGCAACCACATTTGGATTGTGACTTTAATATTTATTGTCCATGATTTCTTATAATTCAGTATGCTTTGGTATTTTCATTTAATATGATATTATACAATATCATACAATATAATTATAAAGACTAAATTAGATTAGCATAACATCTTCACATAAGCAAATAGTAAATTATGATTTTAACACCAGCATAATTCTCACACTTGACCTCATTACTTTCATTACTATCTCAGTAATTTTTTTCTTAAGCCTATAGTGTGTATCTTATGTTATCAAGCATAGGAACTTCAGTACATTCCAAACCATGATTTTTCTGTCCCTTAGGATAGCTAAGTGAAGTCTATAAAAACTAATATATGAACCCAAATGCCAGGTGATTAAATTTCGATGGATAATGGTATTCTTCTGTAAAGAACTGATAGTGTCCTATCTCATTATAGGAATTAATGACTATATGTTTTTCTTTGGGTTCACCTTCTTATTTAACTTCTCTAGGATCACGAATTATAGGCTCAATGTCCTTTATTTATGGCTAGAAACCATTTATGAGTGAGTACATGCCATGTTCCTCTTTTTGGGTCTGACTTACCTCACTCAGGATAGTGTTTTCTATTTCCATCCTCCTGGATATTAACCTTCATCAGGCGATTAAAGGAGACAGAGACCCACATTGGAGCACCGGACTGAAATTCCAAGGTCCAAATCAGGAGCAGAAGGAGAGAGAACATGAGCAAGGAACTCAGGACCACGAGGGGTGCACCCACATACTGAGACAATGGGGATGATCTTTCAGGAACTCAACAAGGCCATCTGGACTGGGTCTGAAAAAGCATGGGATAAAACTGGACTCGCTGAACATAGCGGACAATGAGGACTGCTGAGAAGTCAAGAACAATGGCATTGGGTTTTGATCCTACTTCACGTACTGGCTTTGTGGGAGCCTAGGCAGTTTGGATGCTCACCTTACTAGACCTGGAAGGAGGTGGGAGGTCCTTGGACTTCCCAAAGGCCAGGGAACCCTGACTGTTCTTCAGGCCTATGAGGGAGAGGGACTTGATTGGGGGAGAGGGAGGGAAATGGGAGGCGGTGGCGTGGAGGAGGCAGAAATCTTTAATAAATAAATAAATAAAAGGAATTAATGGCTTGGATCTCATCAGATTATCATATAGTTGAGAGGAAAGATGATATTGAAAAGCAAAGATCACATGCATAGCCTTTATGTAGAGTGGAAATAAAATAAGGTTGTGTGGCTCTTCAATTCTCCAATGAAGATTTAATTTGTTTTTGTTGTTGTTGTTGTTTTTTAGTCTTTGAAAAAAGCACAAGCTGTGTTCAATGTTTGACATTTTTAAGGAAAATTCTGGTACTCATGGCTTCCATTGGTACTATCTAGGCTTATGATGTTTATATATCTTTTATTTATCTGAGCAATTATCCATTTTCTACATTGTTATAAATCCCAGATTTCTAGCGCATTAACCCTTTGTAATAGTGGGTAGAATACTACATATCCAAAATCTCTTGTCCTGGAATGACGTATAACTTTTTGGTTTCTTCAATGGAAACAAATGGCCAAATCTTATCTATTATAAGGGAAACTTTCTTAGAAAGCGATATGATTTCAAGTTTCTTTTGTGATTACATTCATAAATAATTACCTTGATTACTAACATAATTAACTGGATTCTCAATACTTTTGAAAGATTTCAGCAAGATCATGAAATCTACTTCTGCTTTCATAATAATTTATTGTGCATCTTTCATGAATTTGACACTGATATTTAAATGCTAAGAGTAAATTAGAAGACAGGTACAGTACTCTCTTATGGACTGTATCTTTTGGAAAGTGAGGTTAAGTAATAATTATAGAAAATTTTGATTTGCTTTACAATAAATTGCAATAATATGCAAGGGTAATTTAGTGTACCCTGACCTAGAATAATATTCAACACAAGACATTCAGAATGTGTTACTGTTAACCATGTGTAGCCGCTTTAAACACCCATGGAGATGTTAACTAAATATCAATCATAGTTTAATCTGAAACTCACAGAAATTATCTCGAGGGAGGTGGCCCTTTGTCTAAATCCAATACCTTCTTTCTTTATCGTCCTCAAAAACAGTCCATTGTGCTACTTGTAGACAATTATAGGAAGAGCGTACTTACCTTCCAAAAGGTTCAACCCAAGACACTCTTCTTAGTCCCTGGTATTATAATTTTCACATTTAAAGCTTGTGTTAGGATCCTCCTTCCTTTGGTTTACGGTGGAAGGGACTTTAATGCCACATAGCACTCTCTCTCACACACAAACACATACACACACACAAAAAAAAAAAACCCACAGTAATACATAACCCTTTTTATAAAGAGTCAACTCATTACATTCTCCTTCCTGACTTTTAGTTCAAGTATTACATTTACAAATGTCTTAGTGCTATGTCATAACATGGAAATTACTTTTGTTTGATTTGGCTTAGCTCGACCTTGGTAAAGCAAATGTGAATACCCAGCTCAATGCCTCCGCTTACCTTGTTAAAGCTCAGGAAACACACCCTGTAGAGGAGGTGAAATAATGCACAGGTCAGAACTGGCAGGAACATGGACATAAAAACAGGCAAAAAATGTCAAGCACAGAATAAAATAAAATGAACTATAAAGAGTTCAAAAAGAGTCAGAGGGTGAGGAGCAGTTTTGTGAAATGCTGTCTCTTGACCTGGCATGGCCGTTGCATTCATGAGCTTACAGCAGCTTTGCATACCTACACAAGGTAGATCCAGCCCAACTTCCAGCATAAACAGGGGAGGTAATCGAAAGGGGTGGCTATATTTTGGTCTGATGAATCGGGTGACTTCAATTTATTTTGTTATATTTTGTAAATATATGGGAATGAGATTACTGACAATAGTAACCTCAGCTTCCATATAAACTTGAGACAAATGCATACAAAATAACACTATAATGAAAGCAGAGTACTATTGTTACTCAAATCACATGCTTTAATTCATTTTACATAGGAAATATATTCATAACAAAATGCATACACTCCACAGATGTAGTGTTGAACAACACATAATTATTATCTTTTAGAACATAAAGTATCTATTTTGTAGTAAAATAGAAAAAGAACAGTCTATTACTCATTGTACTTTTTACATTTTGACCATATTTACATTTGTCAAACTAGCATTAGTTAACAAGCACATGAAATTATTTCTAAAATTTGAAACTGTCAAGTATGTGATTTAAATGATCTTTTTGCTATCAGTTAAAACTTGAATGAACAGTAATATAGCAACCAGTTCCTATGAAAACCACTGAGCCTTGGCTGGGAAATACTTGCTGAGCATATTCCAGCCTCACATATCAGGTCTTCATACCTTTTCTCCTTGCCTATTCAGTTGCTTCATCATTATTCTGAAAACACAGGATCTTATCATGCAATGGGACCTTCTTTGACTCTTAGTGAATTTAACCTAAGGTGCTAGGTATAAGATAATCAACCACAAAAAGAAAAGGAAACTTAAACAAGGAGTTGCTGATAGGATGAATGTAAAATTATCAAGGACAACTGAGAAGAACTGCAAAGTCAGGGTAGCTCAGGCATACACTGAAGTTTACTGTGAGAAGTTCCTCATTTATCACTGCCGCACTTCTGTGTATAAAGTTAGCAGAATACTGTGGGCAGGATTAGGGTTAGTACTCAGACTCGCTGAATTCTTTAAATGCAGATTCCCTGAACCCCTTTTTCATTTCATTTACAACATATCTAAAACATGGCAGATATTGAAAAAATCAAAAACATCATTGTTGAATCTTATCTTTAATTATACTGACCCATTTTATTTAACATGAGTTTCTTCATATTTTTCGATGTATTGTATTGCAACAATATATGATCATATCTAGCCACCAAAAGTCCATAGGCTCATATATTATGGCCACAGAGAAATACGTTCTTTTTTGCTTTTATATTAATAATGGTTCCTGCATTTTAGCATAATGAAATAAGCTCAAAATGCAAAGATCATTGTTCTCCATGCAAATACTTTTTTACACACATTTCAATGTAGTCTGAATCTCTAAATAACTCCTTTGAAGTTGTTGAATAAAACACAGTTTCAAAATGTATGCAAATCATAAAAGGTTGGGATAAATCAATAATGTTCTATAGACAAAAATAGCCTGTTAGTGAGGTAATTATGCGTTTTAAGAATATATTTTTAAACATATTAATGAAAAAGTCTAAGTAAAGAATGAATATCAAAAAGAATAATTTGAATAAAGTTTTGATACCATTTTCCTTCAATTTCTTTATATTATTTCCCTTTTCTAAGCTCCATTCTTCATTATTTGCAAACAATGAACCATCAACTTTGTCTGAAATTGAACTGATAGAACAAGCAAATGGGTCAGTGGATAAAGATACTTACCACACAATAACCTGCCAAACTGTGTTTCACTCTCAAACCCACATCACAATGGATGGAGAGAAATTATACTGTTGTCTCCTGACTTGCACATTTGCACCATAAAAAATGTACCTCCTAAAATCCCCTCCTACACTCATAAACCTCATAAACACATACACATACTCCCTCTCTCTCATTCTCTCTCTCTCTCTCTCTCTCTCTCTCTCTCTCTCTCTCTCTCTCTCTCTGTGTGTGTGTGTGTGTGACAGAGAGAGAGAGAGAGAGAGAGAGAGAGAGAGAGAGAGAGAGGAAAGAGAGAGAGAAGTGTTGTGGGATAATGCTTCTGTATACTGTGAAGATTTGTCACTTGTATTAGTTTAATAAAATCCTGATTTGCCAGTAGGCAGGCAGGAAGTATAGGCAGGGAACAAGACTAAGAGAATTTGGGGATAAAGAAAAGCAGAGAGTCGATCACAAGCCAGACACAGAGGAAAGGAGATGAAAGGAGATGAGAATGCCTCGTTGAGAAAAGGTACCAAGCCACATGGCTAAACATAGACAAGAGTTATGGATTAATTTAAGTTGTGAGAGCTAGTTAATAATAACCCTGAGCTAATAGACCAAATAGTTTATAATTAATATAAGCCTCTGTGTGTTTCTATGGGACTGAACAGCTACAGGACCAGGCAGTACATAAACTTCTGTCTATAAATGGCACCCAAATGCTTGTCAAGAAAAAAGTCTGAGAAAAATTTTAATAAAGGATTCTAGACAGAAAAGATCAGAAACAAGTGCAGTTTCTTGCGAACCATCATAATCTACTAGGTTCTTTTGGTAGCTAGCAAATGTGTGGCACCTTTAAGGTTTATTGACTCAGTGTTAGCAGAAAAATCCACATGACAACTCTTTAAAAAGGTCCTACTATTAGGCGGGCGGTGGTGGCGCACGCCTTTAACCCCAGCACTCAGGAGGCAGAGGCAGGCGGATCTCTGTGAGCTCGAGACCAGCCTGGTCTACAAGAGCTAGTTCCAGGACAGGCTCCAAAACCACAGAGAAACCCTGTCTCGAAAAACCAAAAAAAAAAAAAAAAAAAAAAAAAAAAAAAAAGGTCCTAGGTCCTACTATCAAATATTTAAATATTGTTCATGAGCAGGCAGTGGTATGCTTCTTGGTGGTGGCATGAACCTAGAAACTCTGCAAGTTGTGGCAATAAGTGTGGATCCTTCCAATACATCCCCCATGAAGCTAGACTCCCGGGATGCTAAGGAATCGGGTGGAACCAACTTCCAAAAGCACAGTTTTATTCTTAGACATGCCATTTAGAAGATTAAAGGTTCATGTGCTCAGAAAAAGATAGAGATATACAGTAAAGACAAATCTAGATATAAAGAGAAACTCTAAAAGATTTACAGTGTATTTAAAAATATATGTAAGCTTGGGAGAAAAAAAAAAAGACTAGAGAAAGTCCTTCTAAAAAGAAATAGGGTAGCCAGACATGTTTGCACATACCTTGAATCCCAGCACTTGGGAGACAGAGGCAAGCAAATCTCTGTGAGTTCAAGACCAGTCTGGGTCTACAGAATGAGATTCAGGATAGCCAAAGAGACACACAGAAACCCTGTCTCAAAACATCAAAAAATTTAAATAATGATACAAAAAGCATAAAAATGGAAAATGCACAAAGAATCTGGATATTGTATATTATTATGCTGCCTTTGAATTGTTTGACATTTGAAAAAGGAGAAACAACTGCTAAAAGACATTTGATTTCTTAAGCATTAGTGGAGAGGGTGCATAAAATGGCCTTGCATGTAGTCAGATTTATGAATATCTTAAAGATCACCATAGAACCTGCATCCAGCAACTGATGGAGACGGCCAGAGATTTGCAGGGGAGTACTGGGCTGAGCTCTCAAAGTCCAATTGAAGAGTGGAAGGAGTGAGAAAATGAACAAAGAGATGAAGATCTTGTAGGGCCATTTCAGGTTCTATCTCCTCAGCTGCCCAAGGTATTAGCTGAGGACATCTCCGTGGACACCTGGGAGCCCCTCTCGGGTTAAGTTTCTTGCCAACCCTAAGGTGGCTCCCTTAATTAGGATATATACTTCCCTGCTCCCATATCTACCCTTCCTTTATCCCAATCATCCCATTCCACCAAGCTCCCCCCATCCTCCCCATCTCACTTTTCTCTTCCCATTTCCCCTTACCCATGTCCCACCCCACCCCCAAGTTCCCAGTTTTTGCCCGGAAATCTTGTCTACTTCCAATATCCAGGAGGATGACTATATGTTTTTCTTTGGGTTCACCTTCTTATTTAGCTTCTTAAGGATCACAAATTATAGGCTCAATGTCCTTTATTTATGGCTAGAAACCAGTTATGAGTGAGTACATCCCATGTTCATCTTTTTGGGTCTGGGTTACCTCACTCAGGATAGTATTTTCTATTTCCATCCATTTACATGCAAAATTCAAGACGTTATTGTTTTTTACCACTGAGTAGTACTCTAATATGTATATATTCCACACTTTCTTCATCCATTCTTCCATTGAAGAGCATCTAGGTTGTTTCCAGGTTCTGGCTATTACAAATAATGCTGCTGTGAACATAGTTGAACAAATACTTTTGTAGTATGATAGGGAATCTCTTGGGTATATTCCCAAGAATGATATCGCTGGGTCCTGGGGTAGGTTGATCCCAAATTTCCTGAGAAACTGCCACACTGATTTCCAAAGTGGTTGTACAAGTTTGCATTCCCACCAGCAATGGATGTGTGTACCCCTTACTCCACAACCTCTCCAGCAAAGGATATCGTTGGTGTTTTTGATTTTAGGCATTCTGACAGGTGTAAGATGGTATCTCAAAGTTGTTTTGATTTGCATTTCCCTGATCCCTAAGCAGGTTGAACATGACCTTAAGTGTCTTTTGGCCATTTGAACTTCTTCTTTTAAGAATTCTCTGTTCAGTTCAGTGCCCCATTTTTTAATTGGGTTAATTAGCATTTTACAGTCTAGTTTCTTGAGTTCTTTATATATTTTGGAGATCAGACATTTGTCTGTTGCGGAGTTGGTGATGATCTTCTCCCAGTCAGTAGGTTGCCTTTTTGAATCCCCATCAAGGTCCCATCAAAATTGTTCACAGATGTTGAGAGGACAATAATCAACTTTATATGGAAAAAAAAAAACAGGATAGCCAAAACAATCTTATACAATAAAGGAACTTCTGGAGGTATTACCATCCCTGACTCCAAACTCTATTACAGAGCTACAGTATTGAAAACAGCTTGGTATTGGCATAAAAACAGAGAAGTCGACCAATGGAATCAAATAGAAGACCCGATTTTAACCCTCATTCCTATGAACACCTGACTTTTAATAAAGGAGCTAAAAGTATACAATGGAAGAAAGAAAGCATCTTAGAAAGCATCTTCAACAAATGGTGCTGGCATAACTGGATGTCAACCTGTAGAAGAATGAAAATATATCCATATCTATCACCATGCACAAAACTCAAGTCCAAATGGATCAAAGACCTCAATATCAATCTGAACACAGTGAACCTGATAGAAGAGAAAGTATAAAGTACTCTACAATATATAGGCACAAGAGATCACTTCCTATGTATAACCCCTGCAGCACAGACATTAAGGGCAACATTGAATAAATGGGACCTCCTGAAACTGAGAAGCTTCTATAAAGCAAAGGACATTGTTACTACGACAAAAAGTCAGCTGGACCCTCTTAATGTGGGTGACATTGTATGGTTGAGACAGACTGCAGGGCCAATGTAATTGGACCAGAATTTGTCTCTGCTGCTTGTACTGTTTTTTTTTTTTTTTTTTAGAACCCATTGCCTTTAGATGAACACCTTGGTAAGTCAGGAGGGCCTTGCTCTCTCTGGGGAGTTGATGGGAGGTGGGGTGAAGGTAGAAGGAATGGGAGGAGAGGAGGGAGTGGCAAGTGGGATTGATATTTAAAATAAAAAAAATATAGCTTGTTTTCTTTTAAAAAATATGCTCCCGGTTTAATTCAATCTTTATATTTTGAAAATGTCTTGATTTAAAAATTTAAGTCAAAAGATATGTTACATTAGAGAAGAGGTTTTGCTCTTGTTTCCACAGGAAATGAGAGCCTGATAATTCATTCTTCATTAAAAAAAACATGGTTTGGTCGAGGAAGAATCCCTGAAAAAATTACCAACAGTTACACACTGCCTAGATGGTCCAACATTTCAGAGCACTTCCGTTGCAGTTTTTTCTGAGTTCTGCATCCAGAACAGTTTCAAGATTGTTGGCTGAGATGATTCAGCCTCACAGAACATTCCAGTCAGGACTTAACCATAAATCTCATTTTTTTATTTGGCTCACCATAGCATTATCAGTGGACCCATCAGCAGGAAGTAGCCTAGAAACCTATGCCCACAGTCCCAAAAAATGCTTTATGGATGTTTGTCTTTGTTTAGAGTATTGTTACATGTTTATATGGATAATGGGCAAGAAAAAAAGTAGACAAAGAATATTAGATTCAGAGTTCTTGTTTTAAAAAGAAAAAAGGGAAATGCTGTGGGATAATGTTCTCGTATACTGTAAAGATTTGTCACTTGTATTATTTTAATAAAACAATGATTAGCTAGTAGCCAGGCAGAAAGTGTAGGTGGGGTGACCAGACCAAGAGAATTCCAGGAGGAGAAAAGATAGTCAATTACCAGCCAGACACAGAGGAAACAAGATGAGAATGTTTCATTTCTCAGGTATGATTAAACATAGACAAGAATTATGGGTTAATTTAAGTTGTAAGAGCTAGTTAGTAATAAGCCTAGGCTAATAAGCCAAAAGTTTATAATTAATATAAGCCTCTATGTGTTGAGTTAGGACTGAATGACTGCAGGATCAATGGGACAGAAACTTTTGTTTACAGAGTGAAACTGGCACACATGCTCACATTTGTGTGTATTCATAAATGTTTTGGGTTTTGTTCCATTAATAAAATGATGCCTGGCTAGCTTAACCCCCGAAATAACCACACAGAAAACTATTAATTAAATTATTGCCTGGAGCCGGGCGATGGTGGCGCACGCCTTTAATCCCAGCACTCGGGAGGCAGAGGCAGGCGGATCTCTGTGAGTTCGAGACCAGCCTGGTCTACAGAGCTATTTCCAGGACAGGCTCCAAAGCCACAGAGAAACCCTGTCTCGAAAAACCAAAAAAAAAAAAAAAAAAAAATTACTGCCTGGCCATTAGCTTTAGCCTCCTATTGGCTAACTCTCATATCTTGATCTAACCTATTTCTATTAATATGTATTGCCACTTGACTGTGACTTACTGTCATGAGTCTAACCAGCGTCTGTCTCATGAATATGGCATCTGTCACACTGCCTTCTTCCTCCCAGCATTCAGTTTTGTCCTCCCTGCTTACATCAGCTCTGCCCTAACAAAAGGCCAAGGCAGTTTCTTTATTCAACCAATGAAAGCAACACAAATACAGAAGGACCTCCTACAATTCACCCTGATCTAAAACTATAAAAAGTATATACCTGATATTTACCCTCTTAAGTTCTATATAAACAAGCTATCATATAGAAATATTTATTTTTATAAAATCTATAGAAAGTTTATAAAACAAATAAAATAAAGTCTTTTGTTGAAACTAGAGTACATAACTACAATGCTTTTCATATATAATATACACAGAAGAAACACATGCAAGCTTACGGGCATCATTGTTTTGATGCAATTCACTCTAGTTACTGTCTTTCATCAATGTGCCCTGTCCATAAATTGAAAGATGTGACAGTATGTGTTGAGCTAGTCAATGCCACTCACATTCTAACATGACCTCACTTTCTTTCTCTGTGTCACATTTGGATACTTCTCATATTATTTAAATTTGCCAAAATTGTCATATCCATCAGAATTTGTGATTAGTAATCTTTGCTATTATGATTGTGATTACTGGGTTTGTAAGGTGCAAACCCACAAGGTAAAAATGTTAATTGAAAAGTGGGGATCTGACTGCTCTGTTTATAGTTGCTCCATCATCTTTTACACTCTCCTTGAACTTTCCTCTTCCTTCAGATTCAATATATTGAATTTAGATCAATTACTATCACTATACTAGGCTCTAATTTTAACATGAATGGAAAAGTCACATGTCTGTTACTTTAAATCCTAAAATGGAAATAATTAAGCATAACATGGAGAGAATATCAAAACTCCCAATAGCCTAAAAGATCTTGTATCAGGAATGCATGTTTTGAAAGCAAAGGACAAGTTCCTAAAATCATTCAAAGTGCTGCACCAGTAAAGGTATGAATAATGGCTCGAGAATGCTTTGGGATTGGGTAGAAAAATCAGATCAGCTACATTCCCCAAGACAAGGCTAACCTTTGACATTGTGACACCATGTTGTTCCAATCTGCAAAATTCATTCTTAACAACAATTGTAATTGAGCTACAACTAAATTTCATACTGTTTTATGTTTATCTATTGAACTGCTATCTAAGGTTCAAGTGATCCAAATGTTGGAACACCTAAACCAGGGTCTAATCCATGCAAATTCTCTAATTTATTTTTTAATTCTGAGTCATGAGAGAGAGAAAGAATTAGGGAAAGACAAGCTGGAATATAAGAAAGGCTGTTAATGTGACTTAAAGAAGCATTATCATGATATAAAAGGTAAAACAGCATGTGCTGCAGTGGATAAAGTTATAGCACATCTCATTGATATAGTTGACCATACTGTCCAGCACGCTCTCAGTTTGGAACAATCAGCATTCTTGCAAAAGATGATACTTAAGAACCAGAGAAAAGCTAATGTCTGGCTTCAGAATAATACAGGACAGTCAAACCTACCTCCTTTGTTAGGTGCTGTTGCAGCTAGTGATTGTAAGTCAAAGCCAATGCTCATTTATCACTCTTAGGGGCAATGCTAAATCAATTGTGGTTGTGCTCAAACATGGAACTACAATCCCTAAGTGGAAGCACATGTATTTATAACAAGGTTTACCAAATATTTACTTCAGAATAGTACTTGTCAAGAATGGGCTTAAAGATTTCTTTCAAATATTAGACCTGCCTAATGATTCAAGGATTCAAAAGATTTATCACAGATTAATGCTATTTTCATATTTGCTGTTACAACATGAAAGGAATAAGGAGTGGTGTTGATTTTCATTTTATTTAAGAATCACATTTTATAAAGCTATCACAGACACAAGGTTTTGATTCCTCTGATTAGCATGGCCAAAGTACGTGGGAAACATTCTGGAAAGGGTTTGCAATTCTAGATGCCATAAACATTTCTCATTTCTGGGATATGCTCAAAATATTTATAGGTATGATGGTCTTTGACTACATTTCACTTTGAGAAGTTGAAAATTCAAGTGAATAAAACAGCTGGAGATGTGGTGGAGGTAGCAAGAGAACTACAGTCAAAGACTGATTTTGGAGAAGTATCTGAGCTATTATAATCCTGTTCTAAAATTTTAACAGGTGAGAAATTAATTTCTAGAATGAACAAGATGCTAGTTTCTTTAGATGGAATTTACTCCCAGTAAGGATGTTGTGGTATTTTGGAAAAAGTGATAAGTTTAAAATAGAGCACAAAGTTAGTTAATAAGATAGTGACAGAGTCTGACATAATTGGCTGCAATTTTTTTGATAACAAAACCCTCTCTGGTAAAATGTTATAAAACAATGTTGCATGCTTAATAAAAATCCCATGTGAGAAGAAAAGTCATTCTAAGGGACAAATTCCATTGTTGTCATATTCAGAAAAAAAATGGAGTGGGGTGTTACAGATTTAGGCTACTAGAAAAACATTTGAAGACCCAATCTCAATACTCTTCCCCACGCACACACACACACAAAAAAAAATGATAGGGGAAAAGGAAAAAGAGAAAACAATAAAATCAATCAAGAAATATTTGGAGGTATAAGAGATTACAAAAGATTCTACAGTGTGAATTATGGATTAAGGTATTTTTTATAAAGCTAGATAGATGGATGTGTAAGCCTTTAGCAAAATATTTTAAAAATTCTTTATTTAAAGCAATTGGTTTGGAGCAAATTACAGTATGCTGAATTTTATTATTAGATGTTTCAAATGCGCCCTTATGCTGACAAATACTGATGTTGTCAGTGGAATGGAAGAGTTGAAATTGCTTCAAAAACCTGTGAGAATGGGTTTTACAGAAACTCTTATGTTTATTCAATAACTGCATTGCTGCACCTTTCAGATTTAGACTTTTAGAAAAATGAGAGTTTTTTCTAATTAGGGTAAGATGGTACATCAATATCTTTAGCATGACTTTAAAAGAGTCATTTCATGTAGTAGTAGTATATGTATAACTTACTATATATCAACAGAAGATATTCATTATAAACTGTATTTGGAAGCATTTATGTTTTCAAACACTGAAGTGATGTACAGTTGTATAATGTTTAGTAAATCAACCCAAACACCAGTGACTCTCAGTTGAATCAGAAACTAATTTAAAGAGCAAAAGTGTTGTGAAATATTTCATAATTGATAGAACAATGTAATAAATTTTTCCCTTTATAACTTTATTGAACACATTTGAAAGAAACAAGTGTGAAAGTAATTCCTAGTCTGCACGTTTTTAATCCCAGCACTCTGGAGGCAGAGGCAGGTGGATCTCTGAGTTTGAGGCCAGTCTGGTCTAAAATAGCTAGCTCCAGGACAGGTTCCAGTGCTAAAGATGAAACCCTATCTCACAGAAACTAGGGGGGAAAAGAACAAAGCTGAGATAATTACAGGGAATTACAGAAGTAGCTAGCAGAAATACAGAAAGCATAGCCTGAAGTATTTGCTTTAGTGGATATTTATTTGAGAACCAGCCTCATGAGGTTACAGTTTAAGCCAAGAAAGAAGATGAAAAATGGTAAAAGCCCATAGTTTTATAATGGTAAGAAAAAAAAAGCAGCTGGGCTAGCAAAAAGCTGACACTAAAGACATTCCCAGGCATCCAAAAGATGACCCCAGCTAAGAACCTAAGCAATAGAGGAAAGGGTGACAGAACTGGCTTTGTGTTGTAGTCAGATTGAGGAATATCGTAAATGTCATCATAGAACCTTCATCTAGCAACTGATAGAAACAGAGGCAGAGACCTTCAGCAGTCACTGGGCTGAGCTTCCAAAATCCAGTTGAAGAGTGGGAGGGGTGAAAATATGAGCAAAGAGGTCAAGACCAATATAGGCACACACACTAAAACAGTTTACCTGAACTAATAAGAGCTCAACAACTCCAGTCAGACAGAGAAGAAACCAAAATAGGACCAGACTAGACCCTCTTAATGTGGGTGACAACTCTGTGACTTGGACAGACTGTGGGGCCACTGGCAGTGGCACCAAGATTTATTCCTACTGCTTATACTGACTTTTTAAGAACCCATTCCCTTTTGATAGATAGCTTGCTCAGCCTTGATAAAGTAGGGAGAGCCTTGGACCTTCCCCAAACCAATGTGCCTTATCTTCTGAGAAGTAGATGGGGCTGGAGTGGGAGGTTGTGTGGAGGGAATGGGAGAAGGTGAGGGAGTGGGAACTGAGATTTGTATTTAAAATTAAAGAAAATAGCTGTTTTCTTAAAAAAAAAAGAAAGAAAAAGAGACAGAGAGAACGAGAAAGGAAAGAAAGAAAGAAAGAAAGAAAGAAAGAAAGAAAGAAAGAAAGAAAGAAAGAAAGAAAGAAAGAAAGAAAGAAAGAAAGGAAGAGTAACAGCATAAGAGAATGATCAGTGTACAGGGTTTTAGTGAAAAGGCAAGATAAAAATGGAGCTCATGGGAGATAGAGAAAGTCATAGGTTCAAGAAAGAAGAAAGTCAGTGGTAATAACAAATACATGCCAATGAAGAAAACCCACAGCTCCACAGAGTAGCTGAATCTTTAAATGTCTCTGTAAAAGTCATCACTGTGGAAGGGACAGTCTGAGACACAGGTTTTGATGTAAAATGAGGAAGCAGATGTTGCAGTCCTAATGTTTCGCTAAAGTGAAGTTCTAGAAGTTAGATATTCAAATTTAGTCACCATACTTTTGAACCTCATTAATCACATAGTGTATGGAGAATTTTGTGACTCAAAAATCAGTATTGACAGTAATAAATAAGTCGGTCAGTGGTGTTTGTGTAAGACCTGCATTCTTTACAAAGACTTTGAGGCTGCTAATGATGGCCTGACATCCTCTGAAGTTTTCAGGAATTTCACTTATTCATTTTTTCCCACATGGGATTGTAATATTAATTTCAGTGCATTTTAATGTATTTGACACATCTTTAAATTTAGTCAGGTGGTGGGTTGACACCCCTATAATTGTTCGTTGCTGATTGAAATTTTACCCATTAAGTTCTTTTATATAAGCAATACAATTAGAAAAAAATTAGTTCCTAGGCTGACATCTTCAAGAAAAATGTTAGATAAAATCTCTCTCTACAATGTAGAAAGCTGTTTAACTTGAAAAAAAATAGTCTAGAAATGCAAGTGGAAATCATTCCTGCTTTAGTGTTCCAGAAGAAGCACAAAGCATGAATTGAAAAGCAGCTACTTACAGAATGTTACAGGACATGAGGAAAGATTAGCAGAACATGAAAGACAATGTAGCCAAACTTGGAGGCTGCTTCCATATGCAGAAGGGGCAGAAAGTGAGAAGGCATTCGAGAGTCCAGTGTCCCTTAATCTGTTGAGGAAGGTTCACAATCTAGAGCTTTAATCAATGGAAATACAACTTTAATACTACACATCTAAACCTCTAGAAGAATAAACGTTGCTTATCCGATATTTACCAAATGATAATTTAAAAATAGCTTTAACAAAAGATGGTTATGATGATGCTACTTATGATACTAAAATATTTGAGTCATTAAGTAAATTATAGTTTATTTTTCAAATAAAATATTATTTATCTACAAAAAGAGATCATTATAAAACTTATGTGAGCATAAAGAAAACCATTTAAAATCTGGATGCAAAAATGTGATTAGAGGAGAGGCATGTGATCTAAATACATTATATTCACATATGAAATTACCAAAGATAAAAAAACAAATGTTGACTTGCAATTTTATACTTATGTGTATCTGAAAATATCCTAGCCAGATTAACTTCATTTTAATTTGAGTTTATTTGAACATATTATGATAAATATACACTCAGTTAGTGTTGTCTATGTTAGAATATAATTCAGTATATACTTTATTAAGATATTAATGTTTCTTTATGCAATGTTCATTTACAAACAGTTGTCTATCATTGTAGAAATTTGCTTATGGCCAATTTAATACAATAATTGGTGTAATTTAATAATGCTAACCCTAAAACGCTTAAAAATTATTTAGAAAGGAAATTCTACCACTTTTATACATTTGTTTTTCTTCTCACATGTTTCTGTTGAATTAGCTTAGGTCTGATTAAACCATCGAATGATCCAGCTTTCTCTCATACATAACCATGAAAATATAAAAATTTCTTGCCATCATTGAGGATAGTAATTTAAGAACATATTTCCTAGTATCTAATGTATTTAACAAGTTTATGAGAAATAAAATTATGTCTCATCAAACACCTTAGAGTTAAAAGACAGAAAAACTGAAGGACAAGTGGTTATTTCAAGCTGTCACAAATGCTTGGTATCTGAGCCCAGTGTTGAAGAAGAGGCAGGCAGGCTTTCAGTGCTCTGGGTCAGTGCTTCTTAACCTGTGGGGCATATCAGATATTTATATTATGATTCATAACAGTAGCAAATTGCAGTTATTGAGTAGCAATGAAATAATGTTATGTCTAAAGAAGACCTGAACATTACAAACTGTAATAAAGGATCACAGTCTTAGAAAGGTCGAGAGCTATTCACTGAGTTATAAGCTATATTCTTTTCCAAGACAGTTCCTCCAATTAGAAAAAGTAGCCCTAGGTAGAAGCACACTGCTGTAGATAGAAAAAAAAAATGCAGCAAGAAGTGTTTTCAGGTTAGGGTTTTCTCTGGGTTAATACCATACTCTCTACCACATTCTGTAATAAGGAGCAAAGTGACAGCATCCAACTCCAATCACGCTGAGTTAGCACTTTGTCCTGATATTCTACAAGCACAGGATTTACAGCAAATCATAAAACAGTGTGATTATCTACCCAGTCAATCCCTTCCAAACCCTTTCGAACTCAACATATTTCTATCTAGTTTGGCACATCAAAGTATGTTTTATTCGCCTGGACTCTAGAGTAAGAAAATTTATATTTTAAAAAAATGAAGCAAATTTTAAAAACAAAGACACCTGTCCACCCAAAGAGCAGCAAAACTTATATGTCACCAGTCAGTTCTTTTCTTAAATTGAAAAATAGGTGGTTTTTGTTGTTGTTGTTGTTGTTGTTGCTGCTTACTGTTTTTGACTTTGGTTTTGTTTTTTGTTTGTTTTCTTATTTTACATAACAGACCTGGTTATCCCGGAATTCACTTTGTAGACCAGACTGGCCTCAATCTCACAGAGATCCACCTATCTCAGCCTCCTGAGTGATGGGATTAAAGGCATGTATCACCACACCTTGCCAAAATAGATGTTTTAAACCTATGCATATCATGGACTTGGGTAAAACATGTTTATTCCTTGATAGTAAGGCAATTTATTTTTACATTGATGTAAAAGTAAAGCTGGCTAGGATAATTGCAAATGACTTTCAGTATTATTAATTCTTTTTCATATTGTTTTCATTTAATTGCTATGACAATGTAATGATATGAGGCAACCCTGTGGTTTTTGTATATAATGAGGTACTTATCTAAGACAAATTCTGCATGTCTAGAAACCTGCTTTCTGACAGGTGTATACACCTGATATATACACCACTAGTCAGTTGATTCTTTACCTGTACTTGTATTTATACCATGGTGAAATGTTGTTCTTATTTATGTATTTTAAGACAGGGTTGCACACTATAATTCAAGGCAGCCTAGAACTCACTATATATCCCCAGATGTAAATCCTCCTCTCTCAGCAACCCAAATACTGAGATTTAAGCCACACCCTCAGCTAAAGCCTATTATTTACCTTTTCCATTTTTTAAGTGAGAATTTCCTATGTGAGCACAATGAAATACCATGTTGACTTCCATTTGTCCCCTCCTCATTTCCAGAGTGTGCACACTGATTGAACATAACAGTGGGTTTATTGTGATGTCTTCCTATGTCTGTTTTGATCAGATTCACTCCTCATTACCCTCTCTTGTTCTCATCTCACACTAAACATTTCTGTTGCACATTTTAGATTCATGCTGTATGAGAGAAGCCAACTCCCTTGTATGTATGCTTTTCCCATAACTGTGACTGAGCAAATACTGACGAAGGCAACTTAAGGAAAGAGGAATTTGCATTGGCTTACAGTAATAGGGCATATTGTCCACTATGGCAGGAAGGCAGGGTAGCAGGTGTGTAGGTTCCTGGTTTGCTCTCCATGGAAAAACAGAGAATGATAAATACTTGTAACCAGTTCCATATCTCCTTTGTGTTAAATCACAGACTGTAGCCTAAGAAATTGTATTATCCATATTTAGAATCAATCTTTCCTGCTCAGCTAAACCTTTTTGAAAGTACCTTTGTAGACACACCCAGAGATGTTTCCATGGTAATTCTAAAACCATTCAAGTTAACAATGAAGATTGTCTGTCACATTGACTTAAGATAGCTGTTCATTTCCTCCCAGTTAATTTATGACTCACAGTAATCCTAGTATAATACAAAGTAATTTTTCACTGGTACGGATTTATTAATTCTAAAATTCTATATGAAATGTTTAAGGTCTAGAGTACCCCATTTAAGGAAGGAAAACTTAGAGAAATCACTCTGCATGATTATTTCAAGTATTATTCTAACAGCCACAGTAATCAAGATAAGGTGGTATTGGTGCAAAGATAGACGCAGAGATCAATTGAACAGAACTAAAAGCCTAGAAATAGAACACAGGAAGAATGAAGTGATCTTTGACCAAAGTATTTCAAAGAGAAAAGTAGTCTTTTCAACAGTAAATGTCTAGACACTGAGTCACTAGATTTGTAGAAATGTGAAGTGCACATCCCCCCAAAGTTTACTGTGGTACTTGCCTTGCTCACTCTTGCCTGGGAATGCATGACTTCCAGTCATTTGTAAAGCACCAACTTTGAATGGGTACATACTAGGTCCTGCTTAGTTAGAACAGTAGTCTTTGAATGTAAGACCTCCAAGCTAGCCCTTTGGCTTTGCTTTCTAAATATAATTGCTTCATTTTTTATCAACTGGTTATAGACTTTGAGAGTATTAAGTGGCAGAACAGAATGGGCCCTATAATCGAATCAACCATCTTGATTCTCATATAGGGGAGTGCTGGGAGCCGATTGAGTGGCCGCCATTACAAGATGGCACTTGGCCCCAGCCTCGCTTGCTGGACAGCTCCATTTAGGCAATGCAGTGGAACCGTGCCTCTCGTATGTGCAGTGACGATGATGTGCTTAGGGCCAATCCCGTGGCCAGGAGCATCGGCAGGCGCGCATCGGCCAATCCAGGCACGACTCGTTCCCTTACCCCCTATATAAGCAGCTGCCGTTTGGCGCTCGGGGCCCCTCGCTTCCGCTCCCCCTTAAACCAAGAGGCTCCAATAAAGCATGATTTGGGAAGAATCCTCGTCTGGTGATCGTCTTTTCCTGCTGGTCAGGGAGTTCGCCACAGGGGAGTCTCCAAGGCTATGCCCCAATTTCCATTCCTGTTTTATGTCTGCCTTATGCAGTCTCCCCTCACACTAAATAGGACTAATCTGTGGAAGTAATAATAGATGGGGGAAATTGCCATGCCCAGATCACAGATTCCTCCCAAACCAACTAGGAAACTGGGTTCTGTATGTTAAAGCAAAGAGCCTTTATCCCTACACAAGTTTGAAAACTTGGACTCTTGTATGTCCTGTGTTTTGGAGTGATCAGAGAGCACTGAACTCAGTTGGGGTTGGGTTTTTTAGTAGCAAAGGTGAGGGTGAGGGATTTCTAAGGTTCAGGACCCCTGATTGGCTGGCATTTGTCTAGGGGGGGTCCTGATGAAAAGAGATGTGTGTGTGTGCTAACAGGTGATCTTCTCTACGAGGTTAGAACCTTAGGAACTTCCTTTGGAAAGTCTGTTCCTGGGTGGTGCCTGGGTAGTCTCAGTTTATGGTAATATTTTGGAACCAGGTACTGACTTAGGTTAAACTACTGAGACTCAGGCCTCTATAGAGCTTGTCATGGCTGGGTCCTACAGAAATGACTATGTAATTTGGGATGCTATTAAATAAAATATCTTTTTTCACCTATTCCCTACTAGATTATTTTCTATAAAAGAAGTCAGGCTCCACATCCTAATGAAGCCCAAACTGCCCTATCAGCATTTCTTGGATTTATTAATTAGGACCTTGAAATACAAACACCGAGTTGTAGGTTTGTGAGACATTTTTTAAAAACCAACTCAAATATAATCCATAATTTCCTGCATTCCATTACTCACCTCCAACCCCTCCCATAACCATCATGACTTCTACTGAAAACAAACTCTTTGCTTTAATTGTTATGCAGGCAAAGCTTTATAAATAAAGCCCAAGCATTCCATTTAGTGCATGTATATGATATTAGGGTTTACCGTTTAGAATTGGATAAACAATTAGTGGGCTCAAACTTCATAGCTAATTATCCAGTATCATCATTACTTAGCTACCTATAGTACTTTGCCTATGGATTGGGCCCCTTGAGCTTTTCTGTTTCCATTTTATTGTGTCTATTGGCATTGTCTTTGTGCAAGTTTTACTTAGGTAGCCATGTTGTTGCGGTATCATGGGTAAAGCTTCCTTCACATCTCTAGGAAACACGATCTCATAGCAGCCTTCCTGGTCCTCTGACTTTTAGAATCCTTCTACTCCCACTGATTACATGTTCTCCAAGCCTTAAGGAATATCCATTACGCTGTACAGCCTATGATTGGTTTCTGTCTGTGTATTGACAACTTGTGTTTTTCTGTGATTATCTCTCTTGCAATGAGAAGCTTCTTTGATGAAGGGTGAGAGATACATATATTTGTGGGTACTAGGGTATATATTTCTTATGTAGTTAGGAATGATGATATTCCATTGAAGTAGTAATATATTCTCCTCTGGGATTCTATCCTCACTAGCGCTGCTGCTGTTGGCAACGTTTCTAGTACCGGGTTTGCCTTCTCTCCTGCTGAGTAAGCTTTAAGTCTATTTAGATAACTATGAGATATCAATCCTTTCAAGGACTTCACCCTTGGCTAACATGCTGAATACAGCCTCATTTGATAAAATTATTCAAATAAGTCTCTCCTCCTTCCAGACTCAGAGAATCTATATAAGAAAATAAATGTTTTCTGCTTAGAGATCTTCAATTTTGGAAAATTCTTGCATGGTAATAGACAACATTGTAATATCTGCTACCTATTTTACCCTCTGCTGCTACAAAATAGGTGACAAAAATAATATAAAAAGAATAATTTATTTAGGCAAACAATTTGAGGGTACAGTGTGCTGATACTTTGTTTGTGATCTAACAGAAAAAGTTTGCCTAATAATCAGAGTGAGGAGCTAAGCCACTACTAGTTAGGTAGAAAGGCCAGGCAATGGTGGCACACACCTTTAATCCCAACACTCAGGAGACTCAGGAGACAGAGGTGGAGGGATCTCTGTGAGTTCAAGGCAGCCATGGGCTACACTGGATTCATCCAGAGTCAAAGAAAAATGGATCCAAACGGTGGTGGCTCATACCTTTAATCCCAGTACTTGGGAGTCATGTGCCTTTAATTCCCAACATTAAGGTGGTGGAGAAAGGAAAACACATGACTGGGCAGAGAGAGGAATAAAAAGTGGGATGAAACAGGAACTTACTGCATTCAAGGCTTTCAGCCTGATGATTTGTAGAGACAGGATACCTCATTTGGGTCTGAGGATTTTGTAGAGTGGCTGGCTCCTTTACTTCTCTTTATTTTATCTTTTTTTTTTTTTACAGGGTTTCTCTGTGGCTTTGGAACCTGTCCTGGAACTAGCTCTTGTAGACCAGGCTGGTCTCGAACTCACAGAGATCCACTTGCCTCTGCCTCCCGAGTGCTGGGATTAAAGGTGTGCGCCACCACCACCCAGCTTCTATCTTTCAACATTTACCCCCAATATCTGACTCTGAGTTTCTATCATTAAGATCAGTTAGAATTCATGCCACAGTACAGTCCATAATAGTGAGGAACTAACCATCGTAGGGAGTGGAGGTCACTGTTGCCTCTACAATCAAAGAACAGGGAGATATATGTTAGTGCTCAACTTTCTTCTTATTCAGCCCAGCATTCCAACACACAGAATGGTACAAACCATGCTTACGATGGGTTTTCTTTCTTTAGCTAACCAATTTGGGAAAGTTCAAACAGTTATGCCGCCTGTAGGTTTGGTATATTTGCCTACAGGTATCTTGATTATACAATCCATTAGGTTAGCAGTTGATATAAACCTTCACACTTAGTCTTCTCCACTGTAATATGTAAAATACATGTGAACTAAACTCTCATAATTTGAACATAAATACTTTTAGAAGCACATGTTTTGATCATTTGTTTCCCAGTTGCTTTGCTGTTTAGGGAGGGTGTGGGGAGTTTTGATGCTGGGGCCTAACTGATGGTCACTCCATCAGGTTTCTAAGGCTGTGATACACCCTTCTTCTAGTCTTAATCTTTACTCCCTAAAGTATTTCCAAAAGAACAATTCAGCCTCTCATGCCCCTGCCACAAACAGAGCCACAAAGCAGAACCTTCCTGGCATTGATAAGCAGAGATCCAAAATCCTGAGCCCAAATATTCTTTGCTGCTTTAAATAGTTCTTGTTGAGTGTTTTGGTAAAAGTAATGCAAGAGTAACTGACATACAAACTTTCTTAACATATTCAGAAGACGATAGTAAGACAATATAAAGAAAGAAGCAGACTCATACAGGAAGAGTAGAAGACTGGAAATAATCTAACTGAGGGCTGAAATCAACAAAATAGAAACATAGAAAACTATCCAAAGAATCAATGAAACAAAAAGTTGGTTCTTGGAGAAAATCTACAAGATCGACAAACCCCTGTCCAAACTAATTAAACGACAGAGAGAGAACACGCAAATAAATAAGATCAGAAATGAAAAGGGGGACATAACCAAAGACACAGAGGAAATTAAGAGAATCATTAGATCTTACTACAAAAGCCTGTATGCCACAAAACTGGAAAATGCAAAAGAAATGGACATTTTATTAGATAAGTACCATATACCAAAGTTGAACCAGGACCAGGTGAACAATCTAAATAGACCTGTTAGTCGCGAAGAATTAGAAGCTATTATCAAAAACCTCCCTGCCAAAAAAAAACCCCAGGACCAGATGGTTTCAATGCAGAATTCTACCAGACTTCCAAGAAGAGCTAATACCTATACTCCTTAATGTATTTCACAATATAGAAACAGAAGAGTCATTGCCAAATTCCTTTTATGAAGCTACAGTAACTCTGATACCAAAACCACACAAAGACTCAACCAAGAAAGAGAATTACAGGCCAATCTCACTCATGAACATTGACGCAAAAATTCTCAATAAAATACTGGCAAACTGAATCCAAGAACACATTAGAAAAATTATCCATTATGATCAAGTAGGCTTCATCCCAGGGATGCAGGGCTGGTTCAACATACGCAAATCTATCAATGTGATCCATCATATAAATAAACTGAAAGAAAAAAAAATATGATCATTTCATTAGATGCTAAAAAAGCATTCAACAAAATTCAACACCCCTTTATGATAAAGGTCTTGGAGAGAGTAGGGATATAAGGATTATTCCTAAATGTAAAAAAAGCCATTTACAACAAGCTTACAGCTAACATTAATTTAAGCGGAGAAAAACTCAAAACCATCCCACTAAAATCAGGAACACGACAAGGATGTCCACTCTCTCCATACCTCTTCAATATAGTGCTTGAAGTTCTAGCAATAGCAATAAGACAACATAAGGGGATCAAGGGGATTTGTATTGGAAAGGAAGAAGTTAAACTTTCGTTATTTGCAGATGATATGATAGTATACATAAGTGACCCCAAAAACTCTACCAAAGAACTCCTATAGCTGATAAACACCTTCAGTAATGTGGTAGGATACAAGATCAACTCCAAAAAATCAGTTGCCTTCCTATACACTAAGGATAAGGAAGCAGTGAGGGAAATCAGAGAAGCATCACCTTTCACGATAGCCACAAATAGCATAAAATATCTTGGGGTAACTCTGTCCAAGAATGTGAAAGATCTATTTGACAAGAACTTTAAGTCTTTGAAGAAAGAAATTGAAGAGGACACCAGAAAATGGAAGGATCTTCCTTGCTCTTGGATTGGGAGGATCAACATAGAAAAATGGCAATTCTACCAAAAGCAATATATAGATTCAATGAAATTCCCATCAAAATTCTTCACAGACCTTGAGAAGACAATAATCAACTTTATATGGAAAAACAAAAAACTCAGGATAGCCAAAACAATCTTATACAATAAAGGACTGTCTGGAGGCATTACCGTCCCTGACTTCAAACTCTATTACAGAGCTATAGTATTGAAAAGAGCTTGGTATTGGCATAAAAACAGAGAAGTCAACCAATGGAATCGAATAGAAAACCCGGACTTTAACCCACAAACCTACGAACACCTGATTTTCGATAAAGGAGCTAAAAGTATACAATGGAAGAAAGAGAGCATCTTTAACAAATTGTGCTGGCATAACTGGATGTCAATCTGTAGAAGAATGAAAATAGATCCATATCTATCACCATGCACAAAATTCAAGTCTAAATGGATTAAAGACCTCAATATCAGTCTGAACACACTGAACCTGATAGAAGAGAAAGTGGGAAATACTCTACAACACATGGGTACAGGAGATGACTTCCTACGTATAACCCCAGCAGCACAGACATTAAGGGCAACATTGAATAAATGGGACCTCCTGAAACTGAGAAGCTTCTGTAAAGCAAAGGACACTGTCACTAAGACAAAAAGGAAACCCACTGACTGGGAGAAGATCTTCACCAACCCCGCAACTGACAAAGGTCTGATCTCCAAAATATATAAAGAACTCAAGAAACTAGACTGTAAAATGCTAATCAACCCAATTATAAAATGGGGCACTGAGCTGAACAGAGAATTCTCAACAGAAGAAGTTTAAATGGCCAAAAGACACTTAAGGTCATGCTCAACCTCCTTATTGATCAGGGAAACACAAATTAAAACAACTTTGAGATACCATCTTACACCGGTCAGAATGGCTAAAATAAAAAACACCAATGATAGCCTTTGCTGGAGAGGTTGTGGAGTAAGGGGTACATTCATCCATTGCTTATGGGAATGCAAACTTGTGCAACCACTTTGGAAAGCAGTGTGGCTGTTTCTCAGGAAATTCAGGATCAACCTACCTCTGGACCCAGCAATACCACTCTTGGGAATATACCCAAGAGATGCCCTATCATACAACAAAAGTATATGCTCAACTATGTTCATAGCAGCATTGTTTGTCATAGCCAGAACCTGGAAACAACCTAGATGCCCTTCAATGGAAGAATGGAGGAAGAAAGTATGGAATATATACATATTAGAGTACTACTCAGCAGTAAAAAACAGTGACTTCCTGAATTTTGCATGTAAATAGACGGAAATAGAAAACACTATCCTGAGTTAGGTAAGCCAGACCCAAAAAGAGGAACATGGGGAGGGGGCACTCATAATGGGTTTCTAGCCATAAATAAAGGACATTGAGCCTATAATTCGTGATCCTAGAGAAGTTAAATAAGAAGGTGAACCCAAAGAAAAGTATATATTTATCCTCCTGGATATTAACCTTCATCAGGCGTTGAAAGGAGACAGAGACAGAGACCCACATTGGAGCACTAGGCTGAAATCCCAAGGTCCAAATGAGGAGCAGAGGAGAGAGAGCACTAGCAAGGAACTCAGGACCGCGAGGGGGGCACCCACACACTGAGACATGGGGATGTTGTATAGGGAACTCACCAAGGCCACCTGGACTCGGTCTGAAAAAGCATGGGATAAAACCGGACTCGCTGAACATAGTAGACAATGAGGGCTACTGAGAAGTCAAGAACAATGGCACTGGGTTTTGATCCTACTGCACGTACTGGCTTGGTGGGAGCCTAGGCTGGATGCTCACCTTACTAGACCTGGAAGGAGGTGGGAGGTCCTTGGACTTCCCACAGGGCAGGGAATCCTGAGTGCTCTTTGGGTGGCTGAGGGAGGAGTTGATTGGGGGAGGGAAATGGGAGGCGGTGGCGGGGAGGGGGCAGAAATCTTAAATAAATAAATAAATAAATAAATAAATAAATAAATTTTTAAAAAAAGAAGAAGAAACCCCCAACACAGAATGTGTTCATTCAAATCAATTAAATGAACATCTTGTAAAGGATGGTGCCTTACTGGAAACTCAGCAGATGCTTCTCTTTCTTGAAGTTATGTTTCTATTAGACTAATAGCAATCTCAGACTTGGATCCCATGATAGAGGACCTATGTACAACAACCATTTATGTATTTATGCCCTCTACCCCAAAGTACTAAAGTGACCAATGAAAGGAGCTGTCTGTTAACATATAACCATAATCATCTTGATTACTTGATTACTCCTAGTTGGTGGTGCCATGTGGTCTCATAGTTTGGAATTTCATGTTTTCAGGGATCCATCCACATTCTGCTCTACTTTGTCTTTCAATACTACTATTCCCAGTCTTTCAATACTGCCCGTAACAGGAGGCCAGTCTCTTCTCAATTCCACCTAAGCTTGCATTCTAATGCCAGACTGATGTACTTTCCACATAACAGAGATGATCAAAGGCATTAACCTTAAGCTGTGCCATTGAAAGAATTTCTCTCACCACTGTGTCTCAGGATCAACTTTCAATGGGGTAAAATGTAGGAACAAATCACCATTCCAGACACACACCCTGGTTACAAGGCACTCGTTCTCTTTCATAAAGCAAGAGTTGACTTGGGGTTAATATACATGCTGAAAATGTAATCCAGCCTGTGATATACTATAAAAGTCTATTACTAGTTGGTTAGAGCTAAAATTATTTAATTGGTCATTTATCACTTTGCTGCTACTGTTCTTGAAACCTAGTGCTCCACCTTTCTGATACATGCTTCTTTCTCTTTGGATTCTAGGATATTTTGCTGCTGCGGCCAGCGCAGCCTGGATAGCCAAGACTGGCAGCGGGGGGGGGGGGGGGCAGGATTGACACACAGAGGCTTTTTTCAGGTGGAAGAACAGCAACCTTTATTTTTCCCAGCAACCTTTTATACCTCTACTCCTGTGGAGACCCACCGGCCAGAAAGAACACAAACATCCTTTTCAATTACAGACCACAAAGAAGTTCCCCTGTGGGTCAGGGGGAGTGAGGGGAGCTGGATCACAACATTTTGCAATGCAAAACTCAATTTTGAGATTTAAATTTAAATTCAGTAAATTACTTGAACACATATTTAAATAAGTGTATCGATACTTCATATCTCAGTAGCTTGACATAGTTGATAAGATGTCTCAAGCAGAAAACTATGTGCACTGAATAATTATAAAGAGGATTAACCTAAATTAGGAGGTTTATAATGAGAAGTTAGTATGGCAGTTTTTTACTGATGTAAGTATTAGGTATATTTAATACTTACTATAGGAACTCAATTAGATTAAATTAATATGATGGGTTGTAGGCAACTAATTGATCATAGTGAACCACAATGAAGAGACATAAATTTAAGATTTATGTTGAATATTTTGATCCTGAATAATTTTCACTCCAGATACATGTTGCTGCCTGCCTTAAACCACCTCTTCTCCACGTCATGCAACCTTTTGTCACAGTCAATTAATGACACTGTTACAGGTGCTGGAATGAAAAAGCAATGACTCATTCTGTGTATCTGCCATTCATGTGCAGAGATAAGCAGATGTGCTGCCTAATAACTTTCTTCATCATTACATTGTCCTACATCTGTGCATCAAGTTGTACCCTACAATCTGTCTTAGAATTCTTATGAATATATTTGTTCAACCATCTGATAGACATGCAAAGTTCTGATACTTTGTGTTTTAAAGCCTATCCATTCCTCAGCAACATTTTATAGGAAGCAATAGTTGGGATGGAAATAACTGAACATTGTTGTCTTCTTTTTGCTTTCTCCATTTCTAATTCCTTTGCCTAGTGTATAAAATGGAGAGTATGCATTATTTATCAACAGCAATGCCATGTTACTATGCAAATATCACTTGAGATTACCATACACATTTTGTCCTACATCAAAATCTTTCTGTCATTTGTGATTTTTCAACCTTATGGAAATGTGAGTAGCAAACAAAATGGCAAATAAGCAGTAGAATTGCAGTGTCTTTGCATTACGTTGAAATAACAATATCTAAAGTACTTGACAGGAATGAGATTTTTAAGACCTACCATGTTTTTGACATTGGACTGATTTTATTTTATTTATTTATTTTTTTATTGAGGAGAAGAGGAGTGGGGATAGGGGGAGGGAGTGGGGGGGCAATATGTGGGAGGAGGGGGAGGGAAATGGGAAACGGGGAGCAGGTGGAAATTTTAATTAAAAAAGAATAAAAATAAATAAATAAATAAAAATATTAAAAAAGAAACAAATTTTCTGCCTCTTCCCAGCCTCCCATTTCCCTCCCCCTCCTCCCACTCCTCTCCCCCTCCCCCCACTCCTTTCCCCCTCCCTCTCCAGTCCAAAGAGCAGTCAGAGTTCCCTGCACTGTGGAAAGTCCAAGGTCCTCCCCCCTCCATCTAGGTCTAGGAAGGTGAGCATCCAAACTGGCTAGGCTCCCACAAAGCCAGAACATGAACTAGGATCAAAACCCAGTGCCATTGTCCTTGGCTTCTCATTAGCCCTCATTGTCTGCCGTGTTCAGAGAGTCCGGTTTTATTCCATGCTTTTTCAGTTCCAGTCCAGCTGGCCTTGGTTAACTCCCAATAGATCAGTCCCTCTGTCTCAGTGGGTGGGTGCACCCCTCGCGGTCCTGACTTCCTTGCTCATGTTCTCCCTCCTTCCTCTCCTCATTGGGACCTTGGGAGCTCATTCCAGTGCTCCAATGTGGGTCTCTGTCTCTATCTTCATCCATCGCGAGATGAAGGTTCTATGGTGATATGCAAGATATTCATCAGTATGGTTATAGGATAGGGCCATTTCAGGTTCCCTACCCTCAGCTGCCCAAGGAACGAATTGGGGACATCCCCCTGGGCACCTGGGAGCACCTCTAGGTTCAAGTCTCTTGCCAACCCTAAGATGGCTCCCTTAATTAAGATATACTATGAAAGCAGTCCTAAGATAAAAGTTCATCTAAGTGCCCACTTAAAGAAAATGGAGAAAGCACACGTTGGAGACTTAACAGCTCACCTGAAAGCTCAAGAAAAAAAAGAAGCAGACTCACCTAGGAGGAGTAGAAGACTGGAAATTATCAAACTGAGGGCTGAAATCAACAAAATAGAAACACAGAAAACAATCCAAGGAAACAATGAAACAGAAAGCTGGTTCCTGGAGAAAATCAACAAGATTGATAAAACACCATCCAAACTAATCAAACGGCAGAGAGAGAATATGCAAATTAATAAGATCAGAAATGAAAAGGGGGACATAACCACAGACACAGAGGAAATTCAGAGAATCATTAGATCTTACTGCAAAAGCCTGTATGCCACAAAACTGGAAAATGTAAAGAAATGGACACTTTTTTAGATAAATGCCATATACCAAAGTTAAACCAGGACCAGGTGAACAATCTAAATAGACCTGTTAATCGTGAAGAATTAGAAGCTGTTATCTAAAACCTTCCTACCAAAAAAAAGCCCAGGACCAGATGGTTTCAATGAGAAATTCTACCAGAACTTCCAAGAAGACCTAATACCTATACTCCTTAATGTATTTCACAATATAGAAACAGAAGAGTCATTGCCAAATTCCTTTTATGAAGCTACAGTTAGTCTGATATCAAAACCACACAAAGACTCAACCAAGAAAGAGAATTACAGGCCAATCTCACTCATGAGCATCAACTGATTTTATTTTTATTGTAATGTATGCAATCTTCAGTTATTCACTTAATAACATAGACATACACACACACATATATGCAAGTGTCTGTATATCTGTATATATATGTATATGTTTATTGTATATCTGTGTGAATGTGTGTTTATGTGTATTGGTTCATGTGTGTATTTGTATCTGTATACAAGTGTACGTGTTTGTGTATATGTGTATATGTTTACGTGTGTGGGAGTATGGGAGGGTGTGCATGGATATGTGTGTGTGTGTGTGTGGTATATATTCGTGTGGTCATAGAAGTGTGTATGTGTGTAGTGTGTATTCATGTGGTTGTGTAAGTGTGTGTTTATTGTGTGCCTATTTATGTGTATGTATGTATGCAGTGTGTATGTGTGTCTGTGTATGTGTGTGCTGTAGATCACAAATCAACAGATCAGAAGCTGAACTAATTGTTCTAGTACTGCTCATAAGCTATAGTTTTTGTTATCTGGATTCAACTTGTGATTTCTGATTATCCAATTTCACAATGAGCAACTTCAGTGTTCATAGTAGTTGAATTTTGTTTTGTCTAGTAGAATCCCCTCTATTTTTAACATCTCTTTACCTCCAAGAAGATGAAACCATTTTCTCACTGTTTCAGAAATGTGACCTATTTTTTAAGAGAAAGAGGTTAAATATTATATGATTTAACATATTCTACATTCAAACTTTTCAAAATACATTCCACTTTATATCATTAGCATAATTAGAAATTGTGGTATTTAGAGTTTGGTTGACCTGTCAACTTTGAGAGGCTATTTTCTTTATATTCTGAGAAGTCAAAAAGACATCAGGAAGAGGTCATTCACTGTGATTAACTGAGCAACACTAATTCTATAAACCTATCCACCCTCACAGAAGCTCAGTATCAGCAAATATTTTTATTATGCTAATTTTTCTTTCAATGTTTTGCTTAAGTGGGCTATACCTACGGTCTTTTTCTTTATGCATGCTTTCCCATTTCTATGCCCTCTCCCAACTCTAGTTCTTATGATTATTATTTCACAAAGAAGTAATCTTGTACTTTTAAACTCCAATATGTTGGCACTAAATATATGTTTAACGGCATTTACAGTGAAAACTGAAAATATGTTACTTCAATAAAATAACTTTTATCTATTGAGTATTTAGTATAACCTGATTATTGTATTTTGTTATCATTAATCTTCAAACTAACCCTATAATAGAGAGATTATAGATTCATATTTTATGAATAATGGAAGAATTGTATCCCTTCAAGTTGGCCAGAATTCCAGGGTAATTCACCATTGTTTTATCTAGAGATTCACCTTTTTGTGAGATAAGAACAATAATTAATCCTATTGTATTTGTATCATACAAATGAAACTAAAAGTTACAGATTTCTTTGAAGCCTACAGATTCTATTTAGCACAAGAAAGATATAGGCCTGCCCAAGTTCATTTTTGATCCTTAGCTCTCTTCCTAAAAGTTCAGAATACCCAGTCCACAGTATCCTGCCATTGGGTATCATGAATTCTCTCCCACACAGGAAGAGCTATTTGTCCTCCTACTAAAATGCTATAAACGATTACAGTAGATTAGTCCACAAAGACCGACTGAGATACTATTAGACAATTTACAACCTTCATTTAATGTATCAGAAAACACTTATGGAGTGTTACCACATTAACATTTTGGCATGTTTAGACCCAAAGTGACAGAAGAGTGAATGCCTTGTGCAGAGGTCAGGCACAATACAGTTTGATGAAAAGAGGGCACTTGTCTTAGTCCTGACACACAGGTAGCCACGTGCGACATTGCCATTGTCTACCCTGCTGCTAACTCACCAGTGGACGATGAGAACCCATAGGGTTCTTGAACTTGGACAGGTTTAGGAACAAGTCCCTTTAGCTCTGCTGTGAGGATAGTGGCTGAGTGGATAAACTCCAGAGTGCAGTGAACTGTAGATTTGGAATGGCAGCCTCACATCACTTTGTTTCAATATCCTCATCTGTTTACAGGTGATAATAATTTCCAGCTCAAGGAATTGTGAGACTTCAATGAGGTTCTCAAGTGCTTGACTCAAAGTAATACTAAAAGCTGACAATTAAGAAACATCTGCTCTGTGACAGATATGGCTTAATTGCTTCCCCTGGTTAACGCTCTTAATACTCAGAGTGACTGTCTGTTAGCAATCAGACAAATGAGGGAAGTAAAGCAGAGGTCCTCTGCTCATTTTCATGTATTTAGAAAGCAATGGGGCCAGAATGTAAACCCAGTTCCTTGTGATTCTCCAAACTGGAGCTCTTAATAATGACACTATAAAGACATCCAGTAGATAGGCAATAGTAACTTCTCAATAATCTTGATTTGTCTTCTGACTTTTCCTACCATGATTTATATCCCCTAATGCCCAGTTTTAACAATTCCTCACTAAATAATTATGCAATATGATTCTACAAGGTGTATTAAATTTGCAACAACTTCTTATAAGCTCTGCCTGAGGCATTATTGAGTACATGTTCTTATTGAAAGGTTAACAAGCTTCAATACATTACAAAAAGAACACAGATAGTAGACTTAAATCTACCCAAGTCTAAATTACTGAACAAATTAATTGATTGGGGTTGATTTCAGGAGGATAGATGACTCAAACTAGCTATCTTATCTACCGTGAAAGTTTTCTTAACTAGCAGGAAACAGCATGGAAAAGTCCTCTCTTCATGAACAATTTTACTGTTTGTGAAACCTTCAGGAGCAACAGTGTGTTTTGCAACTTTCTGTTTAAACCGAGCTGTTTAAGTTATGTGAAATTCCTGGGTCTCCTAAGCATCCTTAATTTCTGAGTTTTATTAATTCTCCCTCCTCCTCTCAAAAGAAATATTTTGGTTGAGGGGATATAATTCTACAATTATACAGCTATCTTTGCATTTTATCCACAGATGCATACACACACACTGAGTCTTGTGACTGCCAAAGTGAGTAAAGCCAGTGCATGTTCAGTACATAGCATGGCTGATTTCACCTTTAAGAAGCAGTAAATTAGGCACAAGCAGTAGTCATTGCAGAGAGGTCCACTTACTATCTTTATGAGATTCAATTTTAGTATCTATGAATTAAAATGTTCTGGAGTAGGACCTAGGAGACATAGCAAATCCCCTAGGGAAAATTTGTTTGAAAAGGGAGAGAGATTCATTATCCTAGTTAAGCTTGAAACAGTCTGGAAAAGCATTTCCCAGTGAGGCAGTAGCAACCACAGAGCAAGGATGCTGCTCAGTGCCTACTGACTCAATGACCTGCCAAGGGCCGCTGCTCCCTGAGTTGTGTGGGAGTCACATAGCTGGTCAGCTGGTTGAGACAGTTCAAGGCAGAGTGAAGGCTGTCCAAGCACGATACATTATTATGCATTTAGATTGTCTTTGGGCAGAGCAATCCAATGTTTTATTTTTTTCAGTCACATAACTGTCATATGTCTTAGACTTAGGAAGAATGAGCAGGCTTGAAAACAGTAACCTGGACTGTAGAGTTAATTGGATGTGATTTATAAATTGCTCCTGTTGTTGATTCTGTTTTTTGCTGGCAAACCCTGCTGCTATATACAGCAGCTGCCTTCTGTAGTTGAGGTGTGCCTGTATCCATTAATGGATGTCTTGGGCACAGACACAGTTCCATAACAGATGTCATTTACCTAGACTGACACTGCATATGGAAATCCTGCTGTTTCCTCTTTGCACAGACAGTGAGGAGAAGCTGTTTTCTCGCTGCACTCAGAGTTGTATTGCTGTCAGGTAATGATTCAGAACGAAAGAGTTACCTTTAAAAAACATTCCACCAGGACACATTTCTCAGTGTGGCAAAAATAACTGTGTTAGCATTTTGTACGAAGCAGACAGAGAACATTGGTACAGTACCAAGAAGAAGAGGTTGTGAACATCAATAACCACAGATCTGAAGACGTAAGCCTATATAGGTTTATTGTTTATGAGACTGATTACAATGAAGTTTTTTTCATTCTTCTACTAATTTATGTTTTTTATAACTAGAACACTAAAATTTTAGGTCATACCAGTCACCTACTAGCACCTTTTAATAATCAATATTTTAAATGAGAAACTATGTATCCTATAAACAGAATTGACTATACGATATAGGCTTGGAATATTAAACTAAAATAATATTATATCATGGGAATACAATGATAGCCTTGAAATTCTTCATATTATTTTAATTTTGACAACTGCCAGTCTTCATTTTATGATGTTGCTAATAGATCTGGTGTGGGAAGTCCTTCTGTATATGTGTTGCTTTTATTGGTTTTTGAATAAAGAAGCTGCTTTCAGCCAATGGCTTAACAGAATAGAGCCAGGCTAGAAAATAGAGAGTAGGCAGAATCAAGGAACCGCCTTGGAGCTGCCAGAGGAAAAAGATGCAAGTCAGCTCTGGAACCTGGCTGGTAGGCCACAAGCCTCATGGTAAAATATAAAATAATAGAATTGGATTAACCAAAGATATAAGAGCTAGCTAGTAATACGCTTAAGTGATTAGCCAAGTAGTGATTTAAATAATATAGTCTCTGAGTGGTTATTTCGTGGTCTGGGCAGCCAGGAACGAACAGGCAACCTCCAACTACTGATATGGATATAATACTTCCCAATATAAATTAAATTTGATCTACCTAGGCCCCAATTTGACATGCTGTGGTATTATGTTCTATTGTATTGCTCCTCTTAGAAAAAATATAAAACTATTTGAGAAAATAGGTCTGCTTATTATTATCATTAACAGCTACCACTTGCTATGTGATAAGTATTTTGTGTGGAATAGATACTATCATTGTCCCTGGGGGCAGTAATTAGTGCTATTCAACAAACGTTATCTGCTGTCTACCTGCTGGCAAATGATATGATTACAACCCCTAATTCCCTGACCCTTTTAAAATGAGATGTGTGAGGCAGACTGTGTTAGGAGTAAATTCAATGTGCCGAGGCCTCTGGTACCTTAGCTTGTACATGACAGAAAATTAAACCCACCAGGCTCATGTTACCAGACACAACCTCTGGGCTGGCAGCACACCTTGTTCTTTTATTAAAAACATGGGGATACAGGAGGGCAGAGTCTTCTGAAATGTGTAGTTATTTTCTCCACTCCCATTACAGGGATCTGTGTTTTATTATTATTATTATTATTTCTTTACTAGAATCATAGTTTTTCTGCTTCTCTTTTCATCTATAAAATTTTTAAAAATTTATACTTACCTCCTTAATTTCATGGCATAATTTTCAACCCCTCTAAGTACTTTTGTAGCAGTTGTCTTGAATCTCACTCATATGCTTCTGGGAAATAGTCACCCTAAAATGCATATGTAGTTGAAAACGTTAAAAGTTTCAGAGCACTTCTGCATTGCTGGTGGGAATGCAAGCTGGTACAACCCCTTTGGATCTCAGTGTGGCAATTTCTCAGAAAATTAGGAAACAACCTTCCTCAAGACCCAGTAATACCCCTTTTGGGTATATATCCAAAGGATACACAATCATGCCACAAGGACATGTGCTCAACTATGTTCATAGCAGCTTTGTTTGTCATAGCCAGAACCTAGAAACAGCCTAAATGCCCCTCGACTGAAGAATGGATAAGGAAAATGTGGTACATGTACATAATGGAGTACTACATAGCAGAAAAAAATGAAATCTTGAATTTTGCAGGAAGATGGGATGGAGCTAGAAAACATTATTTTGAGTGAGGTAAAGCAGACACAGAAAGACAATTATCACATGTATTCACTCATAAGTAGTTTTTAAACATAAAGCACAGAAAACCAGCCTAAAAACCACAATCCCAGAGGACTTAGACAACAATGAGGACACTAAGAGAGATTTACTTAGATCTAAGCTACATGGGAAGTATAAAAAGACAAGCTCTCCTGAGTAAATTTGGCGCATGGAGACCTTGGAGGAAGGTTGGAAGGGGGAGGGGAGAGGTAGGGAGGGGAGCAGAAAATAATGTAGAGCTCAATAAAATCAATTTAAAAAGT
Organism: Chionomys nivalis; assembly: GCF_950005125.1. Lineage (NCBI taxonomy): Eukaryota > Metazoa > Chordata > Mammalia > Rodentia > Cricetidae > Chionomys > Chionomys nivalis. Next base: position 73,780,827 of record NC_080094.1, on the reverse strand, counting down.
TTCAAAGAAGCTGGGAAATCAGGACCTGTAATCTCAGCTATTCTGGAAAATTTCAGTTTGAGGTTAGTTTGTCTAATATGGCAAAACTCTGTCTTAAAGCAAGAAAGTTTCAAAGGGAAGACTGCTCTGTCTCCTATCTACTGAGAAATGCTGTTGTTTATAAAGGGGGAAATTTATTACTCAAGTTAAGACTTAGAAGATGTGGAAAATGTATTCCCCAGTGAGCCAAGCAGAAGAAAGCTACAGACCAGAGGTATTAGAAATGCCTCTGCATTGAAAAATCCACCCATAGGCAGAGCTCTCTAGATTTCCTCTGCAACATTAAGCCATCCCTTTAAATCACCTCCTTAAATGTTCCTAAGAACTGCTTACTTAACAAATCAATAACTATATTTCTTGAGGGATAAAGGACATGAAAATACTCTCCAAAATTCAGATCATAAGAGAAGAAGGGGCAGGAACATTGAAAGTCAGAGATGACAATAGTGCTGTGAATGCTGTCTTCTGCATATAATACAGCCACCAGAGTCACATCCTTGTGGCAATGTACACAGGACCTACACACACACACACACACATACACACACACAAACATGTGGGTGCATACATGCATACACAGACATGCGTTCACTTACACATACATGCACACAAACACACATGCACACACATATACAAAGGGTAAGAAGATGAATAACTTAGGAGGGTGAGAAGAAGCAGAAGGATAAGAGCTGGTAACGGGGGGACTGTCAATATAACCTCAATTCCTCTTACATATTGTCAAATATAAACACACAAAATAAATTTTTAGGATTTGTCCTTACAAACAAGTATATAGGAAGAAATCAATGTTGGAAGTGAATTTACATGTGACTCAAAAGAGAGAAAATAAAACCATTTAAAGCTAAAGTGTGATTAGAATTTATATTCTAAACTTGGCCCTTTCATGTTTTTTGACCTTGATCAGTTTATATAATAGGACATATATCACTTTTGTTTATCTTCAAGGTGAGTACTATCATGAAGCATGTACTTTAAAATTGTATTAAAATTAAATTTTTGACACCTCTAAACGGCTTAGGAAAGTTACTGAACAGATCTTCAATGCAATGTAAGAGTTTTCCCAGGGAAGAACACAATTGGTTATCTAATGCCTATCTTTAAGTTCTGAGAACATACTTACAAGTAGCATTATAAAAACTGAATGGGTTATATTTAAGACTATGTGCACACACACACATATGCATGCAATAACAATCGGTGGAAAAAAAGACAATGAATTTGAAGAAGAATGGGGTAGGGCCAGGCTCTACTATAGGAGAAAGAGGACCAATTATTTAATAGAAGTTAAAAATATGTGTAACAGATCAAGAATGGACAAAAATCACACTTTGTTAGGGTTGTTATAGAAATGATGTCTGTAAAAAGCTTCCATTCTGGCTAGAAGTTAAAGACCATTTATATTCTAAATGAAAATAATGAAATAAATGCAAATGAACTATATGAACCACTGTATCAGTCTCAGTGCCTGCCTCCAAATGAAAGAAATGTCTATAACACTAGACAACCATACAGAAGAGAGCTATAAGCTTCCATGATGCAGTATGTCTTCCATGTGCTCTTTCAGATCCCCAGTCACCATCCTATGCCCATGCTGCCCAGGTCCTTTCTCCTTTTGGTTCACCCGCTCTTCAACACCCAGTTAGGCTTGGCCAGGGTCAGGCACAGCAAGCAGGCACAAACAGGTACTGTTCTTATTTTCCTCCCTGTCCATCTGTGTACCCCAAATTGTTAGAGTCATGGCAAGAATCCTACATATATAGTTCCTTCTGCACACAGTAGTTTCATTTGGTTTTCCCATTTGTTATGTAAGAATGATGACCCAATGATAGCCTCAAGATTTTTCCAAACTCTCCAGCTTATTTACAAATGTTTTCTCCTTTATTTTGTTGAAGGATAACATTTCTTTTCCTTTGAGAATGTAGCCAGTACAACATGTACCAAACTGACACTATATTTTTATGTGAATTGTCACACCACACACACACACACACACACAGACACACACACACGGATGGATAAATACCCTTAATACTTTTATAATAGAAAAAATACTTCTTTGGCCTTGTCAAGCAGGAACATTTGGGTGAAATATGAGGAAGCCTATTTTTAGAGCTCCACACACCACAGAGACACAACTGCGTAGACAGTAAAACCAAAAATCCTATCAGAAACTGTCTTTGCTCTAATTCTGTTGTGCTACTTGCTAACTTTACAATTTGGAAGGAATTCCTTACGCTAAATGTGCTTGGATTTGTCTGTTATCCCCATGTTACTAATTTTAGTGTCCCAGACAGAGTATTTAAGAATGAAATAAGTTGAAGATCACAGAAAATCTGAAAGGATGCCAACTGGCACCCACAAGAAGACCTAGCAGGTAAAAGTACTTACTATGTAAACTTGGAAATCCAAATTCAATCCCTGAAACCCAAGGAAAGGAAAAAAAGAAAAAAAATCCAAAAAGTGTTCCATTGACCACAACAGACATAGAATTGTATTCATGGGTGCTTATATATCAAAAACAACAACACACACATTAAAAAATCAAAAAGAAATGAAACCGTATAAGAAATGATATAAAATTTTGGTGTCAATTTGTTTTTTAATAAGATATAATCACACTTTAATGAATTATTTAGTTCAGGAATATTTGAAGTTATAAGACGCTTCTAAAACCTATTCAACTCAAAGAAAGTGAATGGCGTATCATGGTGGTGAAAGGAAAAATAAAAACTGTTCCCTGTGCATGCTCATCATTCAGGTGCCATTCTCCCTAGTGTCCCAATCTTGATTGCTATCTATCTACACATGCAAAATGTGCCTATCTTCTTCTAGAGTCCTAGGATATTAATTCTGGCCTTAGTCACCTCTATTTTAGAGGAATATTCCACAAATAGAAAATTTAACCTTTACAATTGCATTGGAGTTATGTTCACTTTAAATGGTATTGTGTTTAGTTTCTTTCAGAGTACTGGGACTTTTTCTTATTCCTTTCAACTTTGTAACATAATAATCACAATTTTGACTTTATATGGACATAATTTTCACAACTATTGGCATGTGGCCTCAGGTCCCTCCTCTGCCATCAGCAGTTTTTATACTGGGCTGAATGCCCTAGTCACTCATGCCATAGAGTCATTTCATTTTGAACACTAACCATCATATTCAGAAAATCAAGAAAAGCCATGTGTATTGAACCTCTGTGTGAAAGCCATTGAAAGTCCTGAATAATCGATCCAAATCTACTCTTCCACTGCCTCCCTTAGAGTTCCTCCTCATCCCTATATGTATTACCTATAACCTCTTGTTTCCTTTGATCATCAGAAAGGCCATTATGGCAAAGGATTCTGGCCCATTCACTCATGATGACATAACCATTTTAAGTGACACATGAAAGTCACCATGGAGAAGAGCTTCAGAGTTTACCGTCCCCTCTGATGATGTTCCACTCCCAAATTCATGTTAAAATTCTAACATCTAAAGTGTGTGTATCATCACTAACTACTGCTGTGTTAAAACAGCACAATCAAAAACAATTTGTGAAGAAAGCATTTACCCAATTTAAGCCTCTTGTTCTATTTTACTTTGGGTCAGTTGTTAGGTGAAATTTTGGCATTAACTCAACTACTTTCAGCTTCTGAAAAGTAGAACAACTTTTAACCACCAAATAGAATTTTCTCCAGACCTATTATGAAAAAAATTTCTCATCAAAGAGAAGAATAAATTATGAACTAATTTTAACAATAGAAGGGAAACATCACACTATCCTTCCAAAATAAGGATATGTGAAGTCAAGGAGACTTGTCACACTCCATCAAGAAGCACTCTTCTCATTTTTCCAGCTACTGTCTGGTTGTCATTTTCAAAGACCCACATCAAAACAGTTTTACTCACTGCTTGTGCCTTTCCTCTACTCTTCTTAACTTCCCTAAAGACTGATTAACAGTCAGTTTGGATGTTTTTACCACACAGTTATGTATTTGCAACTTTATTTTCAAAGGCTTTTATAACTCAAACCATCGGCTCCCCTTCCCCCTTTTCCTCTCATGTAAAACATTTTTGCAATGCAACAAAAGAAAGAAATGTAATCTTTACCTGTTGTCCCATGTCGTGCTGTGCATTAATTTCCAAGCTGCCTTGCTGGGTGGCATTCATTTCTCCAGTAAAACGGCAAAGTGAATGCCTTTAGGGTCTGACTTTGCTCTTTTCTTAATCATAAGCAATTACAGATACTGGCCCATGTTGTTTTGGGTAGGATTTCAGTTCATGAATGCTTTGCAAGGGTATATATACAGACAGATTAAGGATATCTGAAGGCAAATTAGTATCTTCAAAAAGCTCAAATGGTTTGATTTGTTACTTCAATCTACTTCACAACACCTGGCTCTACATAAAATTGAAGACTCAACCTGATGAAAAAAAATATGTAATGAGGCACCAAAAAGAAATTGTAGATCAATCTCATTCTCTGCTATGAAATTAACCTTCTAGAAGTAGAGAATGAGGCATACCATATAAGGCCCTGAAGTACAATCTCTTTCTTCCTCCTATGTGGGACTCAAAGTGCCTCAGCAGAAATGACTCCACAGAACTGTAAAAGTATTTTAGACACTGATTCTCTACTTTTACATTATAAGTATTCTCCTTACATGATTCTTCTTTGGGGATAACATTCATTTAATCGTCTAAGCATGCCTGCTCAGCCAAGAGAGAAACTGCATTGAGAAATAAGTCTAACTACATTTCCAGATTTAAAAAGCGGGACCAGCAAAATAAAGGAAAGGAAAAGAGGAATACAGGGCAAATTTTGAGCCAAAATAATCCCAAAAAGAATAGAATTTGAACATGATCTGATACTCATCTATATTACTTACCCACATAATAGATGACTTGTAAGTTTACATTCTTTCCAAATACAATCACAATGAACTTAAGAATGGCATTTGTTTTCTCATTACCAGTATTGTCCAGTGTTGAGCCCATCATTTCTAATAAAAAAAAGGGGTGCCAACTACCATTCTAGTTAACCACAAGAACGCTCCTTGCACTCATCTTTTTATCTGGGAACAAGAAAATTCAAAAACTGAAAGGAAACAATGACCAACAAATACTCAAACATTGTTGGCTTATGGCAGCCTCCCACAAGCAATATCTACCTGAGTCAAGGAGGATCCAGCTTCACTGCAAAACCAGAAAAGTTGGAAGCACATGTCTTCTTTTCTGGGTTAGTTGTCAATGAGCAAGAAATTATATGCCTCTGTAATCTCCAAGAGGAGAATTAAATCAATATGTATATCAAACTGCACCAACTCATCTTAGATATCGCAGTAATCATATTATAGACTTCCTTCCAAAAGAAATTGTGAAAATCTAAAGATCCACTTAACCATACACATCCAATCTCAATTTCATAAAAGGTAGATTAACTATGTAGGCAGTTTATGAGTCTGGAAAAGCAGGCTACAATCCACATAACAATGTTCAGGAATGCATGTGTAGGAAGCAAAAAACCTGGGTCTATGAATCATGCATGATACCTGTAGGAAACTAATGAAGTCATGAAGAACTAAAAGCATATCCAGGAACAAAAGCAGATCAGCAATGTATGTAATAAACTAGGGAAAAAATGTTTAAGCAGTGTTCAGACATCAACCTAAAGCTGATGACTGTGGAGCAAAAGTTGAAGAATGGTCTAATGTAGGATTTCTGAAGTTATTCATAGACTCCAATCCTTGGTCCCTTTAGTGGTGAAGTGTGGAAGACAGATTGAATGCAGAATTAAAAGCCTCGTTGTTTCCATAGTCACCTGAGGTTCACAACAAGTAGGGAGTGAGCAATCAATTAACCAAGGTTCCAATTACACACACAATTCCCTTCCCCACACTCCTATACTTTCCAAGGGAGAATACCCTTAGTTGCTGGAACATTTCTCCCAAAGCCCAACATTCACTGTCTCTTCATCCTTCTCAGCATGGAGAGATGCTATCCTTACAGATTTTAGGTCTCTAATATTGTGACACCTAATTATTGTTCATTTATTTTCATGTTTGTAAATTTGTCTTTTTACTCAAAGTATTCTTTGTGTGAGTAAAATGAAACCTCAAAGTAGTTTTAGTTACATTTTCCTGATAACTAAGTACAGTGTACCTTTTTGTATTTATTTTCTCATTTACTCAAACATATATAAACGTACTGTGATGATATTTTTTCCATTTTACCCAAAGCAATTCTCCCCCAATAAACAATCCCACCAACTCATTCTCCTTCCAAATCATTTCTTCTTCTTTTAAAAAATATCACACTGAGTCTAATTAGTGTTGCCCATATGCTCGCGGATGTAGCATCACTCACCAGAACATGGGTATGCTGGCTAGTTTTGTGAAACTCCACACAAGCTAGAGTCATTTGGAAAGAGTAAAACACAATTAGGAAAATGTCTTCCAAACACTGACCTATGAAAAAGTCTGTGGTCATTTTTTCCATTATTTATTATTGATAGGGGGGCCTAGCTTACTGTAGACAATGACTCCCCTGGGCTGATGGTTCTGGTTGCTGTAAGAAAGTAGGCTGAGAAAACCCTTGGAAACAAGTCAAGATGCAGTGCAGTGTTCTTCCATGGCCACTGTATTCGTCCCTGCATCTAGCCTAGGTCCCTGCCCTGACTTCCCAAGATAATGGAGTGTGATCTGAAAGTTGTAAACTGAAATAAATCCTTTCCTCCCCAATATTTATGGCAAGGTGTTTTATCGGAGCACTAGAATCCTTAACCAAGACAATGGGTAACCTACCAGTGTCAGTACACCCCTCAAAAAATAAGTATCCTCTCAAATGCCAACAAATCCTCAGCTGGGGTGGTACTGTATTTACCCACTTGTTCATCTATGCAGGGATTGTAACTGGCTAGATCTTGTACTGACTTTATCCAGGTCATTACACCTGCTGTGAGTTCTTGAATATATCAACCATGTCATGTCCCGAAGAGAGCATTTTACAGTGTTCCTTCTGATCATCCGGTTATAACATTCTTTGTGCCTTCTCTTTGGTGGTGCTTCCTGGACCTTGGTGTGGGGTACCTCATAAATGTGCCATATTTATTGTAGTTATTTGATGAGGTATATTATTGATATATTATTTATCAACCAGTGAAGAAAGAAGTCCCTTTGACCAATTGTGATAACTTTAAATGTCTGAGGATTTAGAAGACAGTTTTACATTACCATTAAGGAAAACAACATCAGTATGTTCAGCCTATTTGTTCCCTAACTATAGATTCTGTCCAAGTTTATAGTATAGGGATGAATTCCCTTCACCATAAAGCAATTGGTTACTTGTGACAGTCACCAGGTGGCACATTTCCCTGATACATCGATATTTAACATGAAGGGTCCAGTACTGGGTAAGATGACTGATTTTTTTCTCCCCAGTTATTTCTTATTTGTTTATATTTCTGCTTCTTTTTGCTTTTACAAAGTTTTTAAAGACTTACTTTATTTTTATAGTATGTATATGCATGTTTTTCTTATATGTATCTATGTGCACAAAATGTAGGCAGCACCTGTGGAAAGCAGAAAAGTGCTATACACTTCTGTACACTGTGAAAATGAATTGCTGTCAATGCTAATAAAAAGCTGATTGGCTGATAGGTAGGCAGGATTTTCAGGGCAGAGAGAATGCTAGGAAGAAGAAAAGCAAAGTCTAAAGAGTCACGAGCCAGAGGTGGAAGAAGCAACTTGGGAAGTTAATAGTGAGATAAATGAACCTCAGGGCAGCACATAGGTGAATAGAAATGGTTTCATTTAAATTTTAAAAGCTGGCTAGAGACAAGCCTGAGCTATAGGCTGAACACTTATAATTAATTTTAAGTCTCTGTTCGTTATTTGAGAACTTGCTGGTAAGGCAGAAAGGTTCTCCTACAGGAGAAGGTTTCAGATACCTTAGAACTGGAGTGACAGCTATGGGCCACCAACTGGGAGTTGGACAGAAATACTGTGGAAAAACACCCAGTGCTCTAAACATGTGGAACATCTCCCTCACCCCTTGTATCCCTTATTTTGATAATTTACTGTTCAATTCTATGAACAATTTTAACTGGGTTGTTTGTTTACTTGATTTTTAGGTTTAAATTAGTTTTTACTTTTGTTTTGTACTGTTTTTAGCTTACTATATATTTCAGACACTAATCTCCCGTCAGATGTACAGCTAGCAAGTGTCCCCCGCCTTCCACAGTGAGTTACTTTAATCAGTTTAAGAGCTTTCTTTGTAGAAGTAGCTTTTCAGTTTCATGAGGTCCTACCTATTGATCCTTGGTTTTATTTCTTGAACATTGGGCAACTAAAATTGGCCAAGAAAGTACGGTTGTGAGGTTAAGAATTTAAAATGAAGAAAACAGGGGCTGCAAGGAGGAAGCATGATCCTGCCCAGTGCCAAGACAAATTGATTGGGACAAAGACACCCACACATAGCCACACACAGGCCTTGGGAGATCTGTCCTGGGTTCCAATAAGAACAGGCACTTTTATAGTGGGCAAATGTATGGTGTGATGAGAGAGAGAGAGAGAGAGAGAGAGAGAGAGAGAGAGAGAGAGAGAGTTTACTTTTACTTTTTGTGGACAGAGGTATATCTGAAGAGGTTAAAGCAGTGAAGAGTGGAAGAGTGGATGTCTGGACCTAGACTGGTCTGCAGCTCCTGATACCAACAAAGACTGAGAGGACAGGGCTCTCCAGAGTTGGCCCTGCCTCTCACTAGCTGCGAAACTTGAGAGAACTGGTCCTTCCTCTCATCTGTTAAAGCACTCAGGAAAGAGGATTCTACAGCTCACCTGAGCATCATAATCGAGATGATCTATTTTGAAGAATTATGGGCAAATTGGCCCTGAGGTCATGAGTACAGCAGAACATTTCACTCCCCTCTCATCTGCCATGTGTGGCCTGGGGAAGGGAAAGATGCCCTGAAAGACCAGGGCAGCATAGTGGAGCTGACCCTGTAGACAGGGGAACTGACGAGCCAGCCCTAAGGGCATGAGAGAAGCATTGCTGGTACTGCCTCCCTACTCTGAGATGCAGTGGTGGAGGTAAAAGAAAGATGCCCTTTCTGTTGCCCCTTCCGCCTCCAGCTGGAGAGGGAGCTGACCCTCCCCTTTACCAACTACAACAACTAGGAAACTGTGCCTGGCACCTGATCTGGTCAGCACAGCAGACATGACCCTGTTGACTGGTGGTCAGTGGCCAAGAACTTGAGTGTGGAAGATCTGGTGCTGTGTCTCATCTGACATAAGGCAGCATGGGTGGGGGAAGAATCCTGCTCCCATAGCTTTATATCTGAGATGAATGGGAGCACTGACTCTGAGGTCATAAGATATGGAGAGCTTCCCCTGCCCCTCACCAGCTGCAGTATTCCATAGAGCAGGCCTTGCATCTCACCTCGGCAGCACAATTGAGCCAGCCCTGAAGTGAAGTTGTGAGTGTGGAAGAATCATCGCTACTACTAGTCTGTCACGCAGTGGTGTGGGTAGGGAAGAAATGCCCCACCTTGCCCCTTCTTCTTCACCACCAATGAGAGACTAGGAAACTGGCCCTCTCTCTTACAAGCTACAACACTTGGGAAAGTGGGTCCTCCTCCTCACCTGAGCAGCACAACAGACCTGACCCTGAAGGTGTGGGTGTGGGAAAGACTATCCTGAGAGCCTGAAAGCAGAAATGGCCCTGCCCCCTGCTCTTCACTGTAAGGAGTAAACAAGCCTCTGCAATGATGGACAGCTCCCCTTGATGTTGAACATGGGGGAGAGCTGGTTGTCTGACCAGTCCGGTAACTGCACAGGACCAAGGCTATGAGTTGGTCCCCAACATTATATGGAGCACATGAAGGGACCAGTCTTGCAGACTCAAATCTGTAGGCTCTCCAGAACACCATGCAACAATAGGATATCAAGAGGAGTCCCAGTAAGGGCCCAGCATCGATAGTATAGCTGAATCTAGGAGCCTCAAACCAGACCAGTAACTCTTTGCAATGAACACTTACAAGTAAAGATACATGGATAAAAGGGTTTACTGTGTGACTCACTGTGTCACACTATTCCAAGATGAGATTTTTTTTCTATTAATTTATTTTATTTTATTTTGTGGAGGAGGTTGCAAGAGCAGAGGGCAGATATGAAGGCACAGAAAATGAATGGGATCAAGATACATGATGTGAAAGCTACAAAGAATAAATAAAAATTTTAAATTAAAAAAGAAGAAAATAAATATGTATTTTCAGAAAACCCCCACATTTGCTTGCCATTCCCATTTCCTTCTTGCCATTGCCCCTTGACTCATTGCATCACTCCTACCTAGCTACACAGTCACTGAAGTGGCCTGCAATGCCTGTGGAGGGATAGTAAGCAAAATGATTCCCACGCAAAGCACTCTACTGCATTCATTCCTGTTTTTACACGTGCACTTACCAAATGCATGTTGAATAGAAAAACCTTTATACCAAACAGTTCACAAAGAAGACATGTGGAAATCATCTGCCTTGGCTTACATATTTTCTATTCCTTTTACATCTTAAAATTCGGAGTTTGAAAAACAAAGAGAAAAGAAGATCGTATCTCCCTGTAATCTTAGACATTTGTGCAGATATGATTTTAACTACTCACCAGAATGCAATGTTTCCTTTGTGGATAAAGTATAATATGGCACTCCTCGCTGATTATTTTTAATGATGGTTTTGGGTAAAATAAGCAAGAAAAGATTAATTCTCCTCCCTACAGGTGACCTTCTAGCTAAAAGGACATCTTGAATTACCCTGAGTTTGTTCTGGGCCTAATTTTTCCACCCCAAATTCCTGATTTCAAAAGCCTTCTCTGCTCTCAACCATTGTATTTAGTCCCCAGGGGATGCTGCAGATGTGGCTATGAAGAATCTGCACCATCTGGGTACTGGGACATTTTGCTAACTCCAGTGAAAACCTGCTGTGCCCACCAGGCATCTCTCTGCTTACTGAGTAGCTCTGTTTGTCTCCTAGGGTTCTGCTGAGTTGGCCATCGCAGCTAATAGCCCAGGAAAGAAATGCTCTCCTTCTCAGTGATCTAGGCACTTCCTCGGGGCTAAAAGCATTCTTTTATTTCCAGTTTTCAAAAAGGCCTTTCTAAAAACCAATCTTGTCCTTATGCAATTTTCTTGATTTCTGTGTCTATCACTCCTGTATGAAGGATTAAACATTCATTCCTGAGACCAGGTAGGCAGAAAGAGGTATGTGATTTTACAGTGTTTAGAACACTAAAAATAAAGACAAGAAATATCTTCCTTTAGTTAAAACAGGATAAGCAAACAAACAATTGTACAATATTAATACCTAAAACCACAGCAAAGCCAAAAATAATATATAATAAAAATAATTGTATTTATCAAGACTCCTGTGACTAGGTAATCAACCCATTAGGTTTCAGATTGATTTTGTTTTAGGATCTCTTGATGAGATAGTATTTTATTCCAGAAACCATCATTTAACCGCCAAAATAATAACGGGAGACTGGCAATCTCATTTTCACACATTTGAAATGCAGAGGTGATTCCAAGAATAACTTTAGCTTATTTTGCTCTATTTTTTTTAAATTATAAACAAGTAAATGCACCCTGTTATCACATACCAAAGTCAGGTAGTTCCATTTAAGTGGATTTCCCTATTCTTTCTACACTGGCTCTGTACTGTAGCCTCTCAGTCTGAAGAAGTGGAAAGCAAAACATTTTGAACAGGTTTTATCAGTCTGGTCATAATGCTGAACTTGACCTGATTTTGACTTTAGCAAGAGGCAAGAAAAAAAAAACATAAAAAAAGCACTATTGTTCATACAATGAATAATGTAAGTCACAAGAACAGAATTAGAGACAGCCTGACTGATTAAACTATTGATTATCCCTGCTGCTTAAACTAACACATCAGACAGTTTAAACCACAGAAACCACATCCAGAAAATTAAGTGGAGGATCTGACCTACACCCAGAGGGATACAAAAGTATAGAAAAAGTTCTAGAATCTACTCACAGAGACAGCTATCTAATCTGATACAATTCTCACAGGAGGTAGCTGAAGAATGAGGGTATAAACATGGCTGAGTGCACTTATCTTGTGGGACTCTCCTTCTCTGAATTAATTCCTGAACTCATATGAGTACTTTTGTAAGAATAAATTATGAGGATAGACAAGTTCTGTAAAACTAGCTCAGATAGAAAACTTACCAAACAGATTTAGGTCAGAGAAGAGAAGACCAAAATTAAAAAAGAACACAGTGCGTCTGGAAAAGCAATAATATAGAAAACATCGGCTGATGATGGAAGGGTTAGCCAGGATGAAAAATGCACACTCTTAAGAATAGAGCCCAAAAGGAAAAGAGGATTAATGAAGGAATGAAACTAGAATTGCATGGCACTCCCTGGGGTGTCTGACTGCCTGCTCAGGGATCTGTTTCTAGGTGTACAGATGGGAAAAATGCTCTGTTTAATACCCAGACTCCTCAGAATTACTTTCTTTCCAATGTTTCCTCCATGTCCTCTGCATTTGTAAATCTGTCAATTACAACAGTCTTTTTTGAAATTTTTCTCCAAAATTCACCAGACAGTCCTGACCTTCTCACTGTGTCTCTCCTGCAAGTCCTGCATTAGTAAAATCTTCCTTGCAGGTTAAATGCTAAATCAAGCAGTCTTTGAACTCTTTCATTCTTTCTTTGTTTTAACTACTAACTATGAAGACGTCTTCACACAGTCCACTGTCATCATTTAGATAGCTCCTTTGCAAACACTATGTTAACTTTAAATGTACACCTTCCTCCCTGATTTATCAGAAGCTGAGGATCAGCCTTAGGTCAGATGATTTACTGTCTCCTAATCTCTCCAGTTTAAATTATTCAGGAAGAAAAAACAAGAAGTCCTAACGTCTTCTCTTTTCCTAACAATTTCTTTACCTGCAGTTCAAATTTACAGTAAATTATATCTTTCTTCAGAAATGTTCAATGTCTATGGATATTGTCTTTCAAGTCATCTTGCCCATAAATATAAAAGTTAATTCCAACACACACTTCTCATATATAAAACATTTAACATTTTTATGATTGCATACTGTCTTAGCTACCTTTCTTCAACTGTGATGAGACAGTATGATCAAGGTGATTACAGAAGAAAGTTATTTGGAACTTACAGTTTCAGAGAATTAGAGTCTATGATACTGGAGGCAAGGAACAGAGCAGGAGGCAGGCAGAAAGCTATAGTGATGGCTGAGATCTCATATCCTGACCCACAATCAGGAAACAGAGAACTAGCTTAGACAGGAAGAAGCTTTTGAAATCTCACAACCAATCCCTAGTGACATTTCTCCTCCAATGAGGCCACCTTCTAATCCTTACTAAACAGTTTCACCAACTGGGGACCACACATTTGAATACATAAGCCTGTAAGGGTTATTTTATTCAAACAAACAACCATGCACAAACAACCATGTGGGATGCCCTTCTGTATATTTTGTTTTATTGGCTCATGAATAAAACTGTTTCAGGCAACGGCTTTGCAGAACAAAACCAGATGGAAAATTTTAACAGCGATACAAAAAAAATGTAGGTGGAGTCAAAGAGATGCCGGGTAGCTGCCAAAGGAGACAAACATTCTCCAGAACCTTATCTTACCATTAGGTCACAACCTTGTGGTGATATACAGATTAATAAAAATGGTTTAATTTATAAGAGCTAGTTAGGATATTCCTCAGCTATTGGCCAAGCAGCGTTGTAAATAATATAGTTTCTGTGTGACTATTCAGGTATGGATGGCCAGGAATGAATGAACAATCTGCAATCTCTGATTATAAATGACACCAGCATGGGGCAACTACATCAACCAAAAAAAAAAAGAGAGAGAGAGAGCTTGGGAACAAATTCTAGACACCGAAGAACAGAGTTAAACACAACTACTTGGTAGCCATATTTTTTCCAGACAGGCCCTTTTTGCTGGGTGCCAGCAAAGGCATGGCTTCTTTAAGAAAGGGGCTAAATATTGTAACTGTAATTCTAACTTAATACCTGTTTGGTTATATGCAATTTTACTATGTTAAAGTTAAAACCTTTCTTTTTATTTAGACAGAGAATGGGAAATGATGTGGGATTTCCTTCTATATGTGTGTTGTTTTTATTGATTGATGAATAAATCTGTTTTGACCAATGATTTACCAGAGCAAAACCAGGTGGGACATCTGAACAGAGATATATAGAGAGAGGAGACGGAGTCAAAGAGACACAATGTAACTGCCAAAGAAGAAAGATGCACACTGGAACCTTACTTTTCTGATAGGCCACAACCTTTGTTGTGGTGATACAAAGATTAATAGAAACTGGTTAATTTAAGATATAAGAGCTAGCTAAAAATATATGTGAACCATTGACCAAACAAGTGTTGTAATTAATATAGTTTCTATGTGATTATTTGGGCCTGAGCAGCAGGGAAATGAAAGCACAGTTAAATATTCCTGGAATATAGTGTTGGAAACTACTCTTTTGTGTTGTAAAGATTTTTCCTGTGGGAAATTATTTTTTTTTCTGTTACTCATAATTGTGGCAACTGTGGGATGAGGTCCTGAGATGTGATTGATTCACCTAATGTTTGAAAATGCAGAGCAAAACAACTTTGTGTTCTCTGGGAAAAAGCTTCATTGAAATGTCTTAAAAACAATTATAGGGACAAATCTATACCATTTATTTATTGACATTTCCTCCTAAAGTTTTTTTTTCAGAAAAAAATTTAAGAATACATTTAATGTAAGGCCAGTGTATGTATGGAAGTATGCTTGAAACAATTTGAATATTGATGGCAGACAATAATTTCACTACTGTGGTTTCCATTATAACAATGTCCACTTTTTCTATCTTTATTTGCTATGTTATGAACTTTTGTGCACCTCAGTATTTATGTGTTAAAATCTAGGTTCTAACGTAGAATATTAAGAGGCAAAATATGGCTATGATTAAATTATTAAGGCAGAAGGTCTGATGAATGGGTCTAGTTTCCCTATAAAAGAATTCAGAGGAATGTGTCCATTCTACCCTATGACAATACACTTAAAAGCAACACACACATACACACAAAAAACCAGACAATTAGCCTTTGGAGGTGCCAAGTATGTCAGACTTGATCCAGGGACTTCCCATACCTATAAGTATGAGAAGCATATTCCTAATATTTAAAAGCATTTGCAGGTTTATAATAAGATGGTTTGATGGATAAGAGCATTTATGTACTAGAGCACAGAGGTAAAATAAAATACGGGGTGTTTGCCTGTAACCTCAATGCAGTGAGTACCAGAAACAGGAAGGTTGCCAAGAATTGCTACCCATCATCCTAGCTCCAGATTCTGTGAGAAAGTATCTCAAAAGAATACTGAAGAGAGTGAAATAGGAAGGCACCAAATTTACTGTTCTTGCTTGTTCCCACTACCCCATGACTCTCTCACACAGAAACAACAACAAAATTCTCCATAAGGTAATATTATTATGCTATCGAGGCCTGGAAATAATAAGCTATTATCATTTCCAGTTGTGTTCAGAATCATGTTTTCCAATGATGAAGATGGGTTAAACCAAACAATTGTTAAGACTGCACAGCAAAGTGTACAATGAGTGCTCTTAGGCTCAGTGTAATGTGCAGTTTGGTTTTCTAGGCAGCCCCATGCCACCTCACCCGCAAGTTCCCAGATTTTGCCAGGCAATCTTGTCTACTTCCCCTATCCAGGCAGATGACTATACGTTTTTCATTGGGTTCACTTTCTTATTTAGCTTCTCTAGGATCACAAATTATATGCTCAATGTCCTTTATTTATGGCTAGAAGCCAATTATAAATGAGTACATCCCATGTTCCTCTTTTTGGGTCTGGGATACCTCACTCAGGATAGTGTTTTCTATTTCCATCCATTTGCATGCAAAATTCAAGAAGTCACTGTTTTTTACCGCTGAGTAGTACTCTAATATGTATATATTCCACACTTTCTTCTTCCTTCTTCCATTGAAGGGCATCTAGGTTGTTTCCAGGTTCTGGCTATTACAAACAAAGCTGCTATGAACATAGTTGAACAGATACTTTTGTCATATGATAGGGCATCTCTTGGGTATATTCCCAAGAATGGTATTACTGGATCTTGGGGTAGGTTGATCCCAAATTTCCTGAGAAATCGCCACACTGATTTCCAAAGTGGTTGCACAAGTTTGCATTCCCACTAGCAATGGATGAGCAGTTACTGACATCAGGTAAAATTATTTAGAGAACTCTAGGTAGAAAAACCTGGCACTCTGTAACTATACTACAGGTCTCTCTCTGCCTCAGGTCATCTTATCTCTGGAAAAGTTAGATTCCCCTTTATACTCTGCCCACTCCACACTTCATTCTGTAGTGAGCCATCAGACTAGTAAACAGAAAGACAAGCTTTCTAATTCCTTCAGCATGCAACCCCTGCCTCCTTCTGCACGTCTGCTTTTTCCTTGTTGCTCTAAGTATCTCTCACATAGTCTTTTCCCATCTGTGCTGCGACTCATCACCTGCAACTAGAATGGGTCCAATGATGTTTGTTTTCCCATCCCTACCTGAAATGCATCCCTCACTGCACTTTCTAAAATGACCACGATATGTCTCAAACAACCTTCCAAAACTCATCTTTACTCCATAATGCATCAAACAAAATTTTGATATATGAAAATATTCACAAATCATCAAAATCATCCCTATCCAGAGTATTGCATGGTTGAGTTTTCTATCCGGAACTTGAACTGTTTTTCCTTACCATAGAATCACTTCCATATTACACCTCATCTAAAATGTAAATCTACCATAAAATGTAAATCTGAAATGTAAAATATTTTTGAAAGGACAAATATATATATATATATATATATATATATGCCCTATTCCTGTGGTCACAAACATAATTATAATAAAGATATGTTTTACAATCTAGTTTGTGTTCATTTGTGACTGTTACAGATCAGTTGTGGGTGAGCTGTTCCTAACAGCGCCATTAAAGGAGCATGTCTTCTTTGTCAAACAGTGATCTCAGAGGTTGCTAGCGAGGCTTCTGGGAAGCAAAGCACACCATTTCCACCACGGTCATGGCACCATGGATGTATTTTTGTCTTTCAGGAAAAATTTCCACAGGAAAGAACTGGCAAGAGGAAAGAATACATATCGAGTCGATATCTCCCATACTCTGCATGGAAGACTGTTTCTCATAACTTGGAATCATCCATAGGATATGTGCTGTATATCAGCATGTTCATTACAGGATGGCTATAAGTATTTACATATAAGCTCCAAGAATAGGAAGAGTGACACATCCAGCGATCTAAAATGATATTTACAGAAAGAAAATCTGTATGTTATACATATCATGTGCTTTTTTCATTTAGACACTAGCATTAATACAGAAACTAACATGCTCATTCTGTGCGTGAAATAAAAATAGAATTACTGTTTTATAGGAAAGGTATTTTATAAGGTATTTTTTCCTTCACCTAAAACTGAAAAGCCTAGTATCTATAGGAGTGTGTCACCTATGCTTGAAATCTCAGTGCTTTTGTGAGGGTGATCCAAGACAATCTTAATCAAGACCAGCGTGACCTACATGGGAATATCCTTTTGTTAAATGAACAAAGAAAAAAAAAATAAGAGTTAGAGATCAAAAATACTCTAAAATTTAGAAGTATTTATTGTCTTTTCTCAGAGTACTGAGCTTAACACATTCATGTCTCAGAATTATTATTCAAATTTCTTACCATTTAGTTTATTATTTTCTGTTCTATATGATGAAGAAAATAAGTTGAAAAGTTACAATATGTGATATTGCATCATATTAATAATTTGAGAGTTCATTAGTTTTCATTATCATCTATGATAGTAAAAGTACTAATGCTATATTATAATAAGTAAAGAGCAAACACTCATTTGCATATATTTGACAAATAGTTTCCATTATTCAAGGCTTTGTATATATTATTCCTCTTTTGTTTTGTTAGCTGGAACCAACACACAGTTTTTATAAGAATTGAGAATTTGTCCCTCCATGTTTACAGTGTTGAAAATAATTCCTAGAGTAGGTGTTAAATGAACACAGCTAATTAAATGAATACATCTGTTAGGCATATATAAATATTGACTTGCAGTATTACCAGTATCATTTTATATCCAGTTATCTCCTGAACAGAGTAATGCAGGGTTCTTTGTAATGAATTCATTTTAAATTTGTATCATAGATTATACAGTGGAATTAACCAAGAAGATGTATGAAACCATGCTAGTCATTCAAGTTTAGAAAACAATATATAAAGTATTCCATTTTAAATTTTCTAAATAATACAAATTTTAATTTCTGAAGGATTTTAAAGGTCGTTCCATGAGAATCCTGTTCAGATGTCCATGCTGCAGTAACTCTTAACCTATAAACTGAAGTCTCTGGTTTTTGCTGCAAACTGTCCCTGGAAGCATTTTCAAATGCAGTTTTATCTGGAAAACATTAAGTGTCCAAAGTTAATCATTAAAAGGAGGAATTTTCTTTGTTTTATGTTTCTATGCTATTTGGACATTGCACTAGGTTCTGTCTTTATTTATGCCATATTCTATTATTAAATATGAGTAGTAATTCAATCCTAAATGGAATTATTGACGGGAAACTTAATTAATGCTCAAATCCGCAGTTTAAGAATTCAGACTGAAAGTACGTATTTCAGAAAGCAAATAGGTGCTAATTAAAAGCCATAATACAGAATGAGAGAGGACAATATTAGAACCACAAATCTGATAAAGGCTTAGTGATGGAGACCAGAGTGTGGGCAGCTAAGAATAACAATGAGAATTGGAATGGATTTGCACCTATATAAAGAAGCTGAATCAGAAGAAAGGCATGCTCAGCTGTGATGGATGCTGTAAACAAGCAACGCTTCCACTAACTGTAAATTTACTGACTATATTGGCATTAACAGTCTCAAATGAAATGGTAATGGTAAAAGCTTGCTTGATTGGAGAGGATTCATGACAGGGAAAAAAAAAAAACAGAATAAAAATTGGACAAAATAACTGTGCTCAATTTTGCTTTGCTCTAAAGCTGAGTGGTATATAAGTAATGGATAGTTATGGGTTTTGTATCTGTGTTTAGGGAGAGAGAAAGAGAGAGAGAGAGAGAAAGAGAGAGAGAGAGAGAACAAACAAGTAGTTTAGAAACCATAACCCTTATTTTCTACTCCAACAACCAAACCTAACTTGCAAGAACCAAAATCTTCTGCCTACAACACTTTTAGCACTTGAGAAGGGAAAGGCACTGGAATGTACCATAAGTAAAATTTAAAAGAAAGTAACATCTTTATTGAGGAAAGTATATGAAGATTTGCAGGCTTGGAAGAAGAAGGAGAGGGCATAAGCCAGTACTAAAGGACAATTTCCTGTTAGCATTATAAATGTACGTGAAGTGTGTCAGTATGTTCTCTCTGCAAAAATCAGCTGCTTGAGTACAGGTGCAAATGAGTGTGGATTTTCATTAGGGCTGAAGTTTTCCAGGTATTCATGATAAACACTGGGAGGGAAATGGTGTGATAATGATGACTGAGTGTGGGATGTGAGCTGGATTCAAAATAAAGTTGTCATGGGGGAGGAAAAATGAAAAGCACTATCTATAATAGATTGCAAATTCTGGCTCATTTGAAGACATGGGAGAGCAAGGATCCTTGAAAAAGTTGAGTGGAGAAACGGGTGGCCTCAGGTGTTTGATATGTATTTTAAATAGATATTCCAGAGGAAGCATGGCTTATGAAAAATGATACAGTTTTTAGATAGGAAAGAAAACTAAGTAGTTAGGCAGGACAATGGGATGATCAGCCACAAGGGTATTGAAGTCACCTATAGTAATATTGGAAATCTATTAAAGAGACTATTAGCAAGCATAGGTCCTGAATCTCTGAAGCATAGAAATGAATAATCCAAAAGGCCAGAGATGACTGTAGTAAGTAAGGTTCGAACTGGTAACACTCAGGATACAAAATTTTAAGATTTAGATTTAGAGTAATTGAAAGGGGAAAAAAAGCGACCGATCTTAAATTCCAACAAGGACCCAAAGGACACATATCCAGTCTCCATTGAGTATGTCAGACCAATAGTCAAGTCTTTAAAATAGAAAAGAAAATGGTGTCTTTAGCAGAGTATCAGAGCCTCATTATAACAGAAAGTGATCACAATGGTGCTTAAGGAGTCATAGGATTTCTGCTAATGGGTTCAGAAAGCAGCCACCAGGCAACGTTTCTGGAACAGTGATCAACTTAGGTAAGGGATTATGATGGAGAAAAGAAAGAGTAACCTGAGTCTAGGAACCCGAAATGGCATCAGAGTCTCTCTGGTGCTGAAGAGAATGAAAGGCAGATGTCATCTTGTCAAGGTCAAGAGACAGTGGTGAAGACCAGAAAGAAGAGTGGCCCAACTAGAAACAAGCACAATTCAGGAACTTCTAATCACACCAGCTTTTTTTTTTTTTTTTTTTTTTTTTTTTTTGGTTTTTCGAGACAGGGTTTCTCTGTGGTTTTGGAGCCTGTCCTGGAACTAGCTCTTGTAGACCAGGCTGGTCTCGAACTCACAGAGATCCGCCTGCCTCTGCCTCCCAAGTGCTGGGATTAAAGGCGTGCGCCACCACCGCCCGGCTTTATATGCACGGAAGTTTATGTTGCTAGGTCATAGTCAAAGTAATATCAACTGAGATTTTCTTCACATTCCTCCCTTCCAAATATTGTATCCCAACATCACAATCTGACACTGATTTCAGTATCTGACTATATTCTTTGAACACTTGTGTTTCAAATTCTCAAATTATCTCATAAAATGTTTTCTATCTCTTTTTGGAGTAAAGAAAACAACAGCTAATGATTGGATTGTTGTTACAAAATATGCCTTTAAATTTTTAATTTTTCTTTTGTCTTAAAGCAGTGCAATGTGGAGGTCAGGGCATATGCTAGGATCAAAGACTGGTCTATACTTGAACCCAGGCCAGGATATGTACCACTTTGTTGTTTTGGAGCATTTAAACATTTGCTCTGGCCTTCAATTGTTTAATTGGTAAAATGGGAGCATTTTGAAGGACAAATGAGTCAATGATATCATAGCATTGAAAAGGGCCCAATATATATGAATCACAGAAAAAAAATTGGATCATATTATATAGGGCCAAACTTTAGCATTTATTATTATCACAATTAGTAACCCTCATTAAAATACCAGGGAGTGGTGACATACATCTTTAATTCTAGCACTCAGGAGACAGAAGCAGACAGATCTCTGTGAGTTTGAAGCCAGCATCGTCTACAAGAGCTAGTTCCAGGAGAGGCCCCAAAGGTACAGAGAAACCCTGTCTCAAAAAAAAATTTTTTTTTTTTAATCTGTTGTTTCAAAGAGAAACATGCTAGGAAAATTAAATTTTCTTTGTTAGTTGAAAGGTGTTAGCTTTGTGCTTTGGTGGACTTCCTAACAATATGAGCAGGTATATCTCTGACTCTCTTTTCTGCTCCTGAGACTCTTTTCCTCCTACTGGGTTACTTTGTCCAGCCTCAATGTGAAGGTTTTCTCCTTGTCTTCCTGCATTTTGTTTTGTTCTACTTGGCTGTCAGCTCTTGGAGGCCTACTCTTTTCTGAAGAGGAAACAGAGGAGGGTGTATCTTGGGGAGATGGGAGGTAGTGATGTTGTTGGGATGAGTGGAGGGAGGGGAAACTGTAGTAGGGACATATTGTATGAGAGAAAAATCTATTTTTAATTTTAATAAAGCTATGGATTTAGTGCACATGTGTAATGTATATATTCTTCTGAAATATCAATTTTAAGTACCTACTAGGACCTCATTCTAATTCTGCAATAAACAATCTCCATGATTAAATGAGGAAAATTAAAATTATAATTTAGACCATTAGACCCTAGTACAGTGTGACCTTCTTTTATAAGTCATTCAAAATAAATATAAATTACTCAAATTTATATTCTTTCAACATTATGTCTTAGCTATATATGTCGATAAGCTTGAATTTAGTTGACTCTGAAATGACAGATAGAGAAAAACAGAATGTAAAGTAAGACAAATTATTCTAATGCACACATGCAAATCTCATTTAGTGTTTCTAGAGGCTTTACAAAAAAGAGTTGGGCATTTTTTACTTTCATTTAATGCTTTTAACCCTTCATTAGCTTCCTTCTTTCTTAACTTCCGACCAAAAAACCAGTATAATTTGCAGCCATATGCTATTGTTTCTTCATATATGCTGCTGTTGCTGCTGCAATGAAATGAACATTACTGAAAGACACCAACATTTGCCTCTGGGAAACGATGCTGATTAATCTGAGATGCTCCATCCCAGCACCAAAGGCAGGTGAAAACTTTTCATTTGAAAATATGCCATGTTTCAGTGAATGTGCTTTTCAGTTACTGTTCCATTAACTGGTTGACAATAACTTGAAGGATAAGTGAACATATCTAAATATAATCAAACATGTATTAAAAGATATCCTTTTTTATTATAATCATGCTCTCTGTCCTTCACACAAGTTAATACTAGAAAGAGAAGAATGAATACAGATCTACAATTCCTATAGTTTAATCCATTCTCTTCTTCTCATTTTCTCAAATGGTGCTTGCTTTAATTAATGGAGATTTAAAATAGTGTAGTCAAAGTCAGCTTACTCGACTTTTCAAAGAATGGGGCCTGGAGACTGCTTGCTCATACTAATGGCACTTATTAAACTGTGTTAACTACTTTCATTATGGAAGCCAGGAGTGAGCAGAAGACGGATGGGGGCACAACACTAGCCAGTGGAGCATCTTCCCTGCCTATTGGAAATGGAAAAATTTGCAGGGAACCAGTCTCAGAGCAGTTTCCTGTTAGGAAGATAGACAAAGCCTCACCACCAGTTTTTCTGATTCTTACTTATTGAATGGTTGCATTAACTTAAGTACAGAGAGCTGCAGCCTAGCTTTGAAGCCAGGTGCCAGCTACATGTGGTATTTTAGTGGTTAGAAGAGAGACATTGTGTTCAACCTCAGGGGATCAGATGCATTTTTCTCCTCAGACACTTGTGTTTCTATTTCTGTACAAACACATTCTGTCTTTTCCCTTTCTTTGGAGAGGGCTCCTGAAAGTGTCATTATACTTACATATACCTTTAGAATTCCACATTATTTTCACTCCCACACCAAGAATAAAGTTGCACAGATAATTTCAGGATTCAAATCAATACTACCTCTCTCCTCTGGTTCTAGGCTCATGAGTATATCCTCTATTTATTAACTGTTGCTATGAAAACAGCCTATTGATTCAGTAAATGTTGTTAGTTTCCACTAGTGAAAATGTAAGTATAAAGATGTGCAGGAGAGTGCATTTCATGGTCTGTTTTAGAATCTAGATATTAAGGTTTCATTTTATTCATTATCACAATTCAAGTCAATTATTGTATTCTTGGCATTATGGTTGCTCATATTTATCATAGGTCTGTTCCCTAGAAATGCTTTTAATTATGAAATAAGAGCTTGAATAAGTTATTACTTTCTACATCAAAGGGGAGCAGTGCATGTGTGGCTTGTTTAAGAAAATTCCAAGTAGTGATATGCACAGATGCAGTCTTGACTCTGAGAAAGCCTTTGCTCTGTCTCACAACAATATTTTAATAATACCTCAACTAGTGCCCACTGGGTTGCCTTATAAGTGACTCTTGTTTCCTTACATGAAGATATTTAAAAATTAGATGATTAATACAAAGAACTTTGGAACTAGTGAAATACAAGAGGAGGTTGTATAGTAAGATATGTACACCAAGGACAAGGAGCTGAGTCATCACGGTCGAAACTAAAAAACATATGTAACTGGCTGGGTGAGTAAATAGGGCTTTGAATAAATCCTCCAAATGAGAATATGTTTTGCAACACTGTTATTATGCTGATAGTATTATTCTGACAATACCTTATTTCATCCTTATTGCAAGTTTTTCTACTGAGTCATGTGTACCTAACAACCTTTTGGATGTTTGTGACACTAACACTTCATCTCAACATGTTGAGGGTAAATGTTGAATGGCAACACCGATTTTTCTTCTTCATCTTGCTTGAATCAATAGTAATGAATACAAAGTTCTCAAATCAGAAGTCTGGGAGACACATTCTGGGCACCTTCATACTTACATTTAATCATAAGCATGTTGCATGAAAACAGATCAAATTGACACAATTTTCAACTCTCAGCCCTGGCATCTGAGCTGTTGTGATCTCACAGTATTCTGTTGCTGTACATCTAAGCACTAGTAACAAAGTATGAACTGACGACTGGGTAGGAATTGAATTGTGATTTGTAAGACACCAAAGTTTTCCAAGCAGAGATGAAAATGTAGTAAGATGGTATAGAAGAAGATATATGGCTACAATCACATTTTAAACATGTACAGGATGATCAGGCAAATGGAATGCAGTACATACACAAAGCTTAAGCTGTTGACAGAGTTTTCTGTCCCACCCAGTCCCACAGTTGTTTAGTCTAAAAGAAACACATAGAGGTCTACATTAATTATAAACTGGTTAGCCTATTAGCTTGGGCTTTTTATTAACTAATTAATTCTTACATTAACCTGTAATTCTTGTCTGTGTTAGCCACATGACTTGGTACCTTTCATCAATAAGGCATTCTCACCATTCTTCCTCTTGGTCTGGGTGACGATTGTAGACTGAGCCTTTACTCTTCCCAGAATTCTCCTATTCTGGTCACCCTGGCTATACTTCCTGCCTAGCTACTGGCCAATTAAAATTTTATTAAACCAGTACAAATGACAAACAATTAGAGGATACAAGATCATTGTTCCACAGAATTAAGCTGTATATATGTCTTGTCAGAGGCTACCTGTTTGTTCCAGGCTGCACAGACCTAAAATATTCACTCAGAAACTGTATTAATTAGAACACTGCTTCACCTATTAGGTTATGCATATTTAAAGCTAGCTCTTATATCTTAATCCATTTCTATTATTCTATGTATTGCTATGTGTTTGTGGCTACCAGTAATGTTCCATCAGCATCTGGCATCTGTCTCCTGTGGCTGCTACATGGCTTCTCTTTGACACCGCATATTCTCTCTCTACATCTATCTGCTTGGAACTTCTACCTTGCCCTATTCTGCACTGCAATAGACCAAAAGCATCTTCTTTTTTAATCAATGGTATTCACAGTATACAGAGGGAAATCCCCCCATCATACATGCTGTTCCCTTCCTTCAAAATCAGCCTTAGGCCCTTGGGAGCTAAGGATTATGAAACAGCAAAAACCGAGTATTCCCTGTGAGTTAGTGAACCTAAGGACAACTCAGAGTCTGGAATTTGAGGATAAAGCAGGACTGTTAGAAGCACAAAAGTAAAGCCAGAGAAAGCAATGTAATTATTACCATTGAGTGCTACAGAAGGCCTGGTATATGGTTCAGGGATTTCTTATATAACCAAAAACACAGAAAAATGGAATTGATTAAAAATTTAAAAATGTAGATATGAAAAAAATCTGGAAAACATGACCAATGAGCAGACAGACAAATAAAATACAAAATATTTTACACAGAAATATAAGTTGATAAGTATATCAAAGAATATCAATTTAATACTGTAACTGAAAGACAAATTTTGTAAGATTAGATTTTTTTAATCCGTAAATTATTTTCTGTCATCAATTTATCCAAGAATAAGCAAAAATCTTCTCAAATGTGACCTTGATAATTATATCTGCAAACAATCTTAACAGATGTCACATTTAATAAGAAAGTGCTTTCCTCAGAGACAGGATATTTGCTAACACTACTGTAACATTAATTTTAGCTCCCATGGTTATATAACAAAATCAAAGAGGAACATTAAAAGGCCTAATGATTAAAAAGAAAAAAATAAGATTTCCAGCAGCCAAAGATGACAGGGATGTCCACACAGAAAAATAAAAGCAAACAATTTACAAAAAAAAACTTCTAGAAATTGTAAATTAATTTTTATAGGATTGCCAAACATGAGTTCAGAGATTGGCTCAGCTGTTAAAGATGTGTGCACTTCTATGGAACAACAAAGATGAGACCCCAGCACCCACATCAACCAGTTCACAAGAGTCTATAAATTCAGTTCCAAGGGATCTATGTTCTGCTGACTCAAAGCATCCACATACGTGTTCATATAGCACACAGTCATTAAAAGCACACCCCACACATGCATGTAAATTAAAAATAAAAGCTGACTTTAGAAAACAAAAGATTACTGAATATAAGGATTTTATATAAGTAGCAACTTTATTGGCATGTATCAGTAACCAATAATAACCGATAAAATTATTTCTGCTATAAATTGTAATGTCATCAGTTATGCAAAGTACCTGTCAATAAGTTGAATTTTTAAAAAATAAGCTTCACCACAAAACTTTACAGTGGACAATTCTCCAAGATATAAATCAATGGAGGTCACAAATTTTAAATGATTGATTAATTAAATTAAAGTCACAAAATTTTCATGATTGATTAATAGAATAAAATAATCTCAAACACAGTGTGTATAATAATTTTTAAAGAAGCTGTGAAGATTATTCTAAATCATATTGTGAAACTCAGAGCTGATGAACAGCAGAGATAATGCTAATGTAGCAGAAAGGGCTTGGGCAATATGTATTACTAGATATCAATTTACTATAACTTAAATTATAAGTGTAATATTGATGCAAACAATGTGTTATTGGTGAAAATAGTAGAGGTTTCAGAAGTCGCCCACATAACTGCCTCAAAGAGAGGAATAAAATCAATTCATATGTGAAATATTAGAGCATATTTTGTTGTATCTGGCATTCATATGAAAGCAGGGTCATGCAGCAACAATGAATGAATTTTTAACAAGGTAATATGTCAGATTGACCTTGCAAAATCATGAGCAAAGCAATAAAGCAATGAATACAATAAAAATGATCTGGGGGATTAAGGAGATGGCACAGTGGGCAAGAGCACTTTCTCTGCAAAGACTAGAATCTGAGTTTTTGTCCCAGGACACAGATGAAAAGATGGGCATGGCTGAATGTGCCTGTAATCCCAACACGGAGGGATGGAGATGAGAAGATTTAAGAGCTGCCCATCTCAAGACAATAAAGCAGACAACAGTAGAGGAGTATGCTAATGTTCTTCTCTGACTTCTCTATGTATATAAAAGGGTACACACAGTGCACATTCATTTATATGCATCATACATATTACATCACACACACAGTGCCATTCATTTGTATGTACCATACATATTATCATCTCTCTCTCTGTCTCTGTCTCTCTGTCTCTCTCTCTCTCTCTCTCACACACACACACACAAACACACACCAATCTAATCAGCATACAGGTTTAAAAAGGAATTTTAAAAGGCCGTGGTGGCTCACACCTTTAATCCCAGCACTTGGAAGCAGGTGGATGTCTGAGTTTGAGGACAGTCTGGTCTACAGAGCTAGTTCTAGGACAGTCTCTAAAGCTAGAGAGAAATCATGTCTCATAAAAACCAAAATAAGGGGCTGGAGAGGTGGCTCAGTGGTTAAGAGCATTGCCTGCTCTTCCAAAGGTCCTGAGTTCAACTCCCAGCAACCACATGGTGGCTCACAGCCATCTGTAATGGGGTCTGGTGTCCTCTTCTGGCCTGCAGGCATACACACAGACAGAATATTGTATACATAATAAATAAATAAATATTTAAAAAACAAAAATAAATAAATATAAAAGGAAAATTGGGAATTAGACATCCTTGGTAAGCAGACTTGATATTTTCGCAGAGGACTTGTGATCTTACCCACAAATGCAAGTCACAACCACCTATATCATTCCAGATGATTTAATACCCTTTACTGGATTCAAGGTACGTCTAAGTAGGTATTTTGTACATACATATACTCAGGTAAACACACATACATACAAAATGCATGATAAATATTTTAAAGATTAAATAAGTTAATTATAGCACTCATAGATAAATGCTTAAATGGCAATAAAAATTAACAAGAAGTTAATAGATCAAATTTGTTCTTGCCCTTGAAGAAGGTGGGAAGTATATTGATTGCTCAGGGTCATGAGAGGACTTCAAAATCACCAAAGCATATTGAGTTTCGCTTAACCCTGATGATGCTCATCTTAGTGTTCTTGTTCTGATAAGTAATTAAACATTTTATTTTATTAAAGTCTGTAAGTCAGTGCTGCATTTCAAGGTATACCTGTAAAAGGTATGTCTCCCTCCTGAAAATACCTAACTTGTCAAAATGAAGCCGTTTTCATACTCATCCATCACAAAGAAGCCAGAGTACGGATGAGAATCGTCTATTCCTTTCCTGATATGATAAATACTACGTAATTACAAAAGCCTTGAGATGGTAGTTATAGATAATCTAACTACTCAGTAGATTACAAACATTTTAAGGTAATAAAGTAGGATGTAATACATATAAAATGGTGAGTTTGTCTTGCAACATTTTAATTTTCATATTTACATGTATGCATATATTTATGTTCTGAGGAGTAAAGCCTATATTAATAAAAAGAGAGTAGGAAAAGTGATCAACACTAGGCAGTAAAAACACTATCAACTAAATACACATTTCTTTTAGATATTTTACTAATTTTCTGTTTTAATGAGGAATATATACCATTCTAGACATTATCTTATATACATGTATAAATGTAAAAATATAGTCAATACATTATACCTGTATTAATATAATTTCAATGTGTCTGAGAATTAAAACAAAATTGTAGGAAAGTGTAAGGGCTAAGAGACCAGCTCCAGCCCCTATTCAGGGTCCCTAAGGTGAAATGATTCCCTGGAGCGAAGGAGGAGGTGAAAGATCTCTATAGTAACTTCACACACAAACTGAGTGTCATGCTTTTCATTTCATGTGCTCCTTATTGTTCTGCTTCTACTCTAATAATCCTGTCCTCCTTCTAACTTCTCCGTGCTTGTTCTTCTTCTCTTGCTTCTAAAAACTCTTCTACAGGAGCCTTGAAGTGATAAGGAGCTGAGCCGCTCACCATTACACAAAGATCCAAGGCCATTGGAGCAAAACCTCTACTAGATGGGAGGTGGAGATGCACAGTACCAAGTGACAACTTTGAGACACAGATCCACTGTTAGACTGGCAAGTGAAGAATTGGCATGTTTTTTTTTTTTTTTTTTTTTTTTTTAGTAACCTTGGTTGGACATCTGTAATTCTGATCATGTGTAAGCTGTAAAGTTTTCTTTTCACAAAAAGCCATTAGTCTAGTTCAACTTGTGGTGAGGTGAAAATGAGCTAATTGTGAGTAGTTAACAAGGCAGGCATTTAGGTATCTGTAAGTCCTCATTGGACAATTGATCTAGTTATAAAGCATGTCTGAGTATATATTCTATATATCAAAACTATATAGCTAAATGAAAAGTCATTTATTTGGCCATCCACAGCTATGTGTGACCATAAGATTCAGATGTAATCATAAGATTACATTTATACATTGTATGAAAATGCATGTTAATAGGGGGATTCATAACTGTTATTGCACAAGTGAAATTACAGAACAAAGCAATAGTTTTCAGAGTAAGCATCATGGCTTGCAATAGCTTGTGATAAATGCTCCTGATGGAAAAGGAAAAACAAAATTGGAATAAAACATGGAACTAGCAGGATATATACTTACTATTAATTATTTTTGATAGCTGTTTAAGTTTAAACTTTTTAAAAATCCACATAGATAGGGATTGACAATTTTGTGACGTGTTAAATCAGTAAGAATCTCAAGGCTGATGGCGAAACAGCAGTACTCTTGGCAAAAAAAAAAAAAAAAAAGAATTCAAAGGCAGCAAAAGTACGCAAGCTTGAAAATGAGTTCACACACTCCCAGAAGCGATCACATCTGACGTGAATTTTCTGCTAAGGGTTCAGTGAGTTCTGAAACATCCAACATGAAAACATGAAAATTGAAATCTGGAGATGAGCTGGGGCAGGGGGATAAGGCAACAATTTCGCTGGTAATGATGATCTTAGATGTTATACAGTGATTCATAAAAATAACAGAGCATGCATAATCTACTTACTGTTCCTAAGAGCTTGAAAAACTGACAGCAACTGAAAGGAAATCTACAAGGAGTCTGGAAAGTTCTCTTCACATGCAACTGACTCATTTGATCACACAAAGAGTTTAATTAGTTTTCCTATATATTAGATTTTGGTCACCTGAACCCAGCCTCACGAAGAAGTTTTCCATTCTCCAGAGAACAGACCAGTATACTGAACCTCAGGTAATACTGCCGCCACCCAGCCTACACTGCTTCAGCTTCTTCAACTTCTCCTCTTCTTCTCATCACCACATCTGAGTACTCACCTCTGGTGGAAACCTTCTACCAGATCCGAGGCAAGGCCAGAATCCTGATCCACAGAAGCCAGACCAGCATCTGAAACCCCAAAGACCATATCAGCATTTTGAGACCTGGCCAACTCCTTGGAATATCATGAACCCAAAGAAAAACATACAGTTATCCTCGTGGATACTAACCTTCATCAGGCGAGGAAAGGAGACAGAGACAGAGACCCACATTGGAGCAACGGACTGAAATCCCAAGGTCCAAATGAGGAGCAGAAGGAGAGAGAGCATGAGCAAGGAATTCAGGACTGCGAGGGGTGCACCCACACACTGAGACAATGGGGATGTTCTATCGGGAACTCATCACGACCTGCTGGACTGGTTCTAAAAAAAAGCATGGGATAAAACCGGACTCGCTGAACATAGCGGACAATGAGGGCTGCTGAGAAGTCAAAAACAATGGCACTGGGTTTTGATCCTACTGCACGTACTGGCTTTGTGGGAGCCTAGGCTGTTTGGATGCTCACTTTACTAGACCTGGAAGGAGGTGGGAGATCCTTGGACTTCCTACAAGACAGGGAACCCTGACTGCTCTTCGGGCTGCTGAGGGAGGGGGAGTTGATTGGGGGAGGGGGAGGGAAATGGGAGGCGGTGGCAGGGAGGAGGCAGAAATCTATAATAAACAAACAAACAAATAAAAAAAAAAAGAAAACTCCTACCCCACCAAAAGCCATGGCAGCATATGAACGAGTGAAGCCTTGGCCAGATCAGAGGCCATATATATACATACCTAGATCTTCAGCCTCAAACTTAAGCAGAAACACCCTGCTTGATCAAAGACCATCCAGGACATCAACTCCCAACACGGCAGAAACCCTCTACTCAACCACAGGTCACAGAATCCAGAGGACCAGAGAGGAAACAGAAACTAAGGTGGAAAACACCCACCCAATAAAAACAAATCCAGAAATTGGTGCCTATCCATATAATTACTCTGATTTCAGATATCTAAATGTAAGAACACAAACAATGACAGGACAATATATCATCACTGGAGTCCATCCATCTCCGTGTAGAACCATTTCTATATTTCAAACATTTCTACAAACTTTAGAGAGAATATATGGTATTCATCTTTCATATTGTTGGCATTTTTTACATGAGATCTAGGTATGTACACTTCTGTTATTAGTTCTTTATCAGTTATGAACAGAGATGGTTGAGGCAGAAGAATGGATGTAGTGAGTGGTTGAGCCTAGATGTTGGAAACTGTTTGAGAGGAATGAAATCAGGTGGAAAGTTTGGACTGAAATGATGGGTATACAGGATGTGTTTCCTGTTTCAAGCCTGGAGCATAGTAGTATGCATGGTTTTCTGGAAAGTTTGGATATGGCATTGAATAGGGTCTATGGATTCAAAGATAGGTTGGGAATGTCCTGACTCAAGCCTAGAGAACATTTGTTGCTCAAATAGGGAAGGTCAGAATACACAAGGACACTAGATACGGAACCCTGAGTAGATTGTGCTTTTATGATAGCTTGTATGCATTAGAAGCTTCAAGGAGACTCACCAGGCTAGACCCTTTGAAAGGAAATGGGATATCTGGTTGGGTGGGAAGGTCAGACGTGGCACAGAAGGTGTGCCATGGTGGTAAATATCATATTGAAAATTTATATAAATATTGATTTCTGCACACAAAAAGGAAACTATTTAAGGCAGGACCAAAGGCAATCAGGATCAATCTGAACAAATTTCACCAGGATTAGAAGATAAATGAAATATTAACAACAACAACAACAACAAAAGAATAATAAGAATGAAGACCTAAATATTGTAAGGAATTCTAGAAGCATGAAGCATCATAACAAGGTTAAACTTGTCCTTCAAAATACACTGGAATTGCACTAATCTAAAATGATAATAATAATCTAAGAATCAAACCAAAATGAAAGGAGCCTTTCAAAAATCAACTTAATCCACCAGGAATTACCCCTAAAAGTCACAAGCTCCTTTTAAAAGAAGGACAGGGAGTCTATATGTTCCAAAGGGCAACATTCAAACCTTCCTATGTACTAAAAACATTTTTACTAAATTTGTGAAAAAAGGTGATACAGAGTAATATGCAAGTATGCAAAATAAATTAGTAGATAAGAATAAATATAAAATAAAAGTAAAGGGCAAGCATTTAAAATTATTTGTTAAAAAACACAGAGCTGGAAGATTTATGTGACTACATAGACAAATAATACAAACTCAAGCATTTAATGAAACATACCTGCAAATACTACGTTCAACAGGATATTAATCAAGACCCAGCTAAATACTTTTGGCAAAATGTATGTGAGCTTTTATAATTTGGCTTGTGAGCCTAGCCTTTAATGGCTGAACACCTCTCCATCCCTAAGTGTAAGTGAGCTCTCAAGTGGGAACAGAATATGTCTAAATAAGGTACATAGAGAGGCGTGATGAATCATGTGTAAATGATAAATCATATTACAATACCATGAAATTTAAAGAGGACGGAAAATTATTGGGAAAATATGATAATCTGGTTTCGTGTGACAAACATTTAAAAAAATGAAAATATATAAGGATAAAACCACAGCAGAAATAAAATCAAAATAAAAATCTGTCCTAAAGAACACAGACTTGAGAGGTTCTTACTCATTCTCATAAAAACAACCTTAATTAAACTCAGACTTGATAAAAATGAAGATAAAATATGACCGTGGAAGGAGGACTAGCGGGGATGTAGATGGAATAGCTTAATGGGGGTAAAGGAGACAAGCAGAAGTTATGAGAACTAAATATGACCAGAATATGTAACATACTTATATGAAAATGTCAGGATAAAATATATTGTTATGCACAAATACTATAAGCTAAAATATAAATAAAAGCATCAAAGCAACTACAGAAAAAGAAAACCAATACAGATTTAGTGAAACAAAGGAACAAAGAAAGCATTTCCCATCACAAACAACATAATCCAGAGACATCTGAACAAAGCCTTCCTTTACCCAGAGAAAATATCCTTCAAAAAAAAGGTTCAGTGCAGACCGCACTCAGAGAAGTAATATCTGAGGCGATGTAGCACAGAACACTTGCAGTTAAATAAGGGAAATATCTCAAGCACCAGAAAACAGACCATAGGAATATAAGCATCTATTTAAGGATTGAAAATCAAAGAATAAGCATAAAGTCCATTGCCACTTTCAACTTTTCTTGAAATTTGTTTAGAATGAAAATAATAATGTAATTATATGTGCAGTATATGTATGAAAGTGAAATTAATAAGGCTAAAAAACAAAAGGTGAGGAGAAAGGAAGTTGAAACAGTTCAGTTCTTTATATGGAGTGGTAAAATCTTAATTGAAATTAAACATGCTGACAGACCACAACATGACCTACAGAATAAGTCAATAAAAACATAAGATGAACATACATGTTCAGAAAGAAGCAGCAGATAGATTTTCCCCTGATCTTATCACTATATATAAATAAAAAGCCTCTACAGAGTAGATAAACAAAAGGCTTTTAAAGGGGAGAATACAATGGGAAGAAAAACAGAACTGTGTATTTAGATTTTGTTGGTTTACTCCTAATGTCTTAGGCTTGATACTGGGAAAAGGTGGCATTCCAGAAACACCATGAATTATTACTAGCAAGACAAAACAAAACAAAACAGAAAAACAGAAACTTTCAAATCACACTTCTTTCTGGTATTTTTCATTAAATTTTACTTATTCTACCCTCATTTGTCTGACAAGCTAGGTGTTTGAACTCTATATGGGAAGCCAGTATTAACTTAATTCTTGTAAAGGACAGGTGAATACACAGAAAGCTCTATAAAAGCCATACTCAAGTACAAAAGAGGCCGTGTGAAAAATGACAGCCTACTTCTTAAAAAAATGACTGCAAGTATGCAGGCATTTCTGTTTGCACAGATCTATAAACAGTCATGATACATATAGAAGAGACAAATTTTCAGGACTCAGTTCACTTAACAGTGATAACCATTTTATTTACTCTAAGAGTTCATAAATGTAAAGAATGCTGCCTGAAACTAAGAATCCTATATTGTAAAGAAAAGAAATGCTCATGTGATTTGTGGAATGTTACATTTTTTCCCCTCTCAACTGGCAGTTCACATATAGATTTGTCAATCATTGAAACTTGGATGAATTCCATTGGGTTTACTTTGTGCCAATACATTTAATGTTCTTTTTTTTTCTTTCTGTTTCATCACTAGGCACTTTCCCTTGAGTCGTATCACCACCATCAATACTGTCCCGGAAGCTCTTATTATATTGACATAAGAATGAGAAATCAGGCAGCAGAGCGGAAAGCAGGAACATAGAAGCTGTTATTTAACTCTTCCATTGTTCAATTGAAAGCCAGAAGTTTTTGAGTAAATAACATGTTGTCTTTTGCTTCCATTACTGTACATTTGAAAGTGACTGATGATTTAACAAGTTGGTTTGTGCTCAGCAGCCCACAAAACAAAATGTAATGAGTCTGTCATGATTGTGTAAGAGTGCAGAATTCACCTCATTCAAAAACACTCTGTGAACAGTTTTCTGGTTAGCTTTCTGCAGTTCATGCCCTGTATAACACTATACCCCCTAACTTCTTTACTGTGTTTGGTCTCATTTGTGGTTCCACTCTGCTTTCTAAAGCCTTTTGAACAAAGTCCTGCTAAATAGGATAGCTTAAAATAGTGGTCCTCAAACTGTGGGTAGAAACAGGGGTCACCTAAAAAAACATAGATATTTACACTAAAATTTATAGCAGTGGCAAAATTATACTTGTGAAGTAGAAATGAAAACTATTTTATAGTTGAGTTCACCACAACATGAGGTACTGTATTAAAAGGTCACAGCAGTAGGAAGGTTGTGAACCAATAGCTTAAAATGACAGAATTTATTTATTTATTTATTTATTTGTTTATTTATTATTTATTTATTTTTACAGAACTGAAAGTTATAAGACCAAAAATATGATGCCATTAGAAGTACACTATTCCTGCAAGATGGGAGGGAAGAATTATTTCATACCCTTGCTTGGATTCTGCTATTTCCAGTAATCTTTCTAAATCCATGACTTGTGAATATTTCACTCCAGTTCCTGCCTCTGTCATTACATGGGCATATTCTTCTGACATGGTTCTATCTTTGTGCATTTCTACTTTGTGCATCTTAAAGGGGCATGCCTCATCATGAACTGAGAATCTGTTTATTTTTATATGGCTGTAATTCAACTAATCACACATGCCCCAATCCAATGCCCCAAAAATATTCCATTCTGAAATTCTGAGATATTGGACATTGATATGACTATTAATGGAACAAAATATAGCCAACTGCATGCCTACAAACAATATTTAATGATATCTTACCAGGAATACTGTATCAAAATTCCTATTTTTCTGTATTTTTCAAGCTACCAATATAAACTGTATTTTACATAGTCAATCACAAATAAACTAGCATATGTATGTGTCCTGGTAGTGTTTGGAGTCTTCTGCTACTGATGCTATGTCTTCATATTCATCATCTGTTTTACATTTGACTTAACTTGAATCTTCTTTTTCGTGGAGTATCAGCATTGATGTGCAGACGTCTAAAGGACTTCCACTAATCTGAACTCAAATTATGCCCAATAAAAGACATGAAATTGTCTCCTTTCATCTCCTGATGAAGGTTAATATTCAGGAGGATGATTATATGTTTTTCTTTGGGTTCACCTTCTTATTTAGCTTCTCTAGGATCACGAATTATAGGCTCAATGTCTTTTATTTATGACTAGAAACCAAATATAAGTGAATACATCCCATGTTCCTCTTTTTGGGTCTGGCTTACCTCACTCAGGATAGTGTTTTCTATTTCCGTCCATTTGCATGCAAAATTCAAGAAGTCATTGTTTTTTACTGTTGAGTAGTACTCTAATATGTATATACTCCATACTTTCTTCATCCATTCTTCCATTGAAGGGCATCTAGGTTGTTTCCAGGTTCTGGCTATTACAAACAATGCTGCTATGAACATAGTTGAGCATATACTTTTGTTGTATGGAGACAGAGACAGAGACCCACATTGGAGCACCGGACTGAAATCTCAAGGTCCAAATCAGGAGCAGAAGGAGAGAGCACGAACAAGGAACTCAGGACTGCGAGGGGTGCATCCACACACTGAGACAATGGGGATGTTCTATTGGGAACTCACCAAGGCCAGCTGGCCTGAGTCTGAAAAGGCATGGGATAAAACTGAACTCGCAGAACATAATGGACAATGAGGACTACTGAGAACTCAAGAACAATGGCAATGGGTTTTTGATCCTACTGCACGTACTGGCTTTGTGGGAGCCTAGGCAGTTTGGATGCTCACCTTACTAGACCTGGATGGAGGTGGGTGGTCCTTGGACTTCCCACAGGGCAGGGATCCCTGATTGCTCTTTGGGCTGACAAGGGAAGAGGACTTGATCGGGGGAGGGGGTGAGAAATGAGAGGTGATGGCGGGAAGGAGGCAGAAATCTTTAATAAATAAATAAATTAATTAAAATTTTAAAAAAAGACATGAAATTGGAGCCACAGATAAGAAACGAAACTATTTTGAGTAGGCTAGTCACAACCCTTACTTCTATGTCAGTTTAATATCTACATGGAGAAAAATAATAATAAAAAAAACAAAGAAAGAAACAAATAATCAAACAAGAGCTGTTAGTGTGCCTTAGGAAGGGAAAGTTAGAACATACATTATCTGGCACTTTGGAGGGCTGATTGAGGGAATGTTTTCTGATTTATATATTGGGAAGCTTGATAAGACATAGCACACAAGTCTTTGGAGGCCTCTAAAAGCAAATGAAACTTTAAAAGCCTTTCTGTTGCTCTGTGGAACATTTCAGACAATAGTCAGAAGTGGACACAAATCAGGTCCTTGTCTTTAACAAAAAAGAGAAGGGTAGAGTGTGTTGAAATCCATGTTAAAGTACAGGATCACCTAACAAAATCATTTCAGTATTTTCCTTAAAGCAATTTGTACCTTCACATTTAGAATATTCTTGGCTACTGAGAGCAAGCAAAGTCTAGACAGTTTGTAAAGTCCTACTCACCACAATCTGATGTACAAACACAAACATGTAGGCAGTAAGAAAGTCGAAGTTTCTGGGAGTTTGGTCAACTAATTTCTGATTTGAAATCTTTAAGCACATATACAAAGATGGTCACATGTAGAAAATGCTGAAGAACTTTTAGTATTCTGCACAAGACTGATTGGTAAAGATCTTTTTGTTACCTAGCCTGATTGCCATTAGAGAAGCTTTACCCAGAAACTGATAAAAAAAACAGATGCAGAGACACAGTCAAACATTAGTCAGGGCTCTGAGCATCTTGTGGAAAAGGGATAGGAAGGACTATGGAAGCTAGGGAGGCCAAAAACACCACAAAAAATAATAAAAACCAAACAAACAAAAACAAAACCCCACAGATTCTACTAACTTAAGCTCATAGGATCTCACAGAGACTGAATTGTCAACCAGAGAGCTGGAACTGGACTGATCTAGGCCTTATGCTCATGTTATAGTTGTATATCTTGGTCTTCCTATAGGATTGCTAACAGTAGGAACAGGGGCTATCTCTGACTCTGTAGCCTGATTTGGGACCCTTTACTCCTACTGGGTTGCCTCTTCCAGCCTTAATAGGAAAGGAGGTGACTAGTCTTAACTGCAATTTGATATACCATGGCTGACTGATATACATGGGAGATCTGCCCTTTTCTGAGGAGAAAGTAGGAAAAGTGCATGGGGGCAGGGCTGGGGGAGATTAGGAAGAAGGTCTATTAGGAGAGGAGGGAGGGAGGGAGGGGAAACTATGATAAGACTGAGGAAATTTTTATTTATTTATTATTTAAAAATGAAAAAAAAATCACAAAACAAACTGTTGATAGAGGTTTCTGTCCTGTCTGGTCCCACAGCCATTCAATCCCAAAGAAACACATAGAGGCTTACATTAATTATAAACTGGTTGGTGTATGAGCTCAGGCTTATTATTAACTCTTATATCTTACATTAACCTATACTTCCTGTCTGTGTCAGCCATGTGGCTTGGTACCCTTATCAGTGAGGCATTATCATCTTACTTTCCTTTTGGTCTGCATGGCAAATACAGACTTTCCTCTTCTCAGAATTCTCCTGTTTTCATAGCCCCACCTGTATTTTCTGCCTGATCACCCCACATATACTTTCTCCCTGGTCACTGGCCAATCAACATTTCATTAAAACAACACAAGTGACAAATCTTTACAGGGTACAAGACCATTCCCACACAACAAACAAAGAAGCAAAAGATTTTTCCAACACCAGTCGGACTGGGAAGGAACAAGCATAGGACCAAACTTGTCCCTCTAAATGTGGCTGACAATTGCATGGCTGGGGCAGTCTGAAGATCACTGATAGTGACACCAAGATTTATCCCTACTGCTTGTACTGGCTTTTTGGGAACCTATTCCCTTTGGATAGATACTTTGCTCAGCATTGATATAGTAGGGAGGGCCTTGGACCTTCCCTAAAGCAATGTGCCTTATCCTCTCTGAGGAGTGGATGGATGGAGGGTGGGGTGTGGGGTGAGTGGAGGGAATTAGAGGAGGGGAGGGAGTGAAAACTTGGATTGGTATGTATAAAAAGATAGTTTATTTTCTTTTTTAAAAAAAAATTAGAAATAAAAAAAATGATCTTTTCAAACCCAAAGCCAGGGCCCAAGAACTGGGGGAGAAGGACTGAGAAAGCAGATAGAACATGATGAAGATGAAGATAAGATGAAGAGCTTTATGTCCAGTACAGAAAAGAGAATAAAAGACTCAACTGTGTAACAATTGTCCTGAACATTCAGTGTTATTCAAATTTAAAAGACAGACTAGGAAATAGGGAGGCTTGTCACAATCACAACACCATATCAAATCTTGATAAAACGACCATAGAACAACGAAAGCAGGTAAAGTACATGACGAAGAACTCTAGGGTGAACAAAATGGGTCAGAGGGTAAAGGTGCTTGCAGCCAAGCATGTCTGCCCAGAGAGAAACAATTCCTCATAAGTGTCTTCTAATTTCTACATGTGTCTACTAACACACATCACACATACCACTCTCACAATAATAGAAAATAATTTTTTCAAGAACTTTAAGAATTAAAATATAGCAATTGTAAAAATGACCAATGAAAGCCAAGGGGTAGTGGCACACATCTTTAATTCCAGCATTGTGGAGGCAGAAGCAGGAGGATCTCTTAGGTTGAGGCAAGCCTGGTCTACAGAGTGGGTTCCAGAACCCTGTCTTGAAAAACCAAAAAAAAAAAAGAAAAGAAAAGAAAAAAGATCAATGAGCAGAATAATTAAAAGGAGAAAGAGAACAAAGAGATAGGGATTATAAACAAATTTAAACAGAAATTTTAGAGATCAGTAATAAAATAACTTAATTTTTAAAAATTCACTATAGGATTCTGATAAAATACTTGATTAAATATAAGAAAAAGTAAGTGAAATCTGACACAGGTAACTTGAAATCATCCAGTATCCACATTTTCCTTATCCATTCTTTGGTAGAGTGGCATCTAGATTATTTTCAGGTTCTGGCTATTATGAATGATGATGTGCTTAGCATAGTTGCACAATTGTCCTTGTGGTATTATTGAGCATTCTAATTATAATCAGAGAGCCTTTACCCAGTAACTGATAAAAGCAGATGTCAAGATTCATAGCCAAGCATTGAATGGAGGTTCTGGAATCCTCCTGAAGAAATGGAGGAGGGATTGGACAAGCCCGTGGGATTGGGGTAAAGATCATAACTGAGGGTCTCACAGAGACAACTGATCTGAGCTTGTGGGAGCGCATGGACACTGAGCCAACAGTATGAGCCTGCATGGAACCAATCCCCTGCATTTGTGTGACAGATGTATGGCTTGGTCTGTTTGTAAGCCTCCTAGTAGTGAGGTCAGGACCTGTCACTGTTTCTTAGCTGGCTTTTGGGAACCTGTTTCCCTTGTTAGATTATCTTGCCTAGTCTTTATCTAGGAGGAGGAACTAGTTCCTACCACAACTTGATAAGCCATGTTTTGTTCAAGCCCAAAGAGGACTGCCCCCTTTTGAATGGAAAGGGGGAGTTGTGAATGAGGAGAGGGATAGAAGGGAGTTGGGAAATGGAAGGAAAAGAGGGAGGGGAATCTGTGGGTGTTATGTAAAATAAATGAAAAAATGTTAAATAAATAAGAGATTTTTTAAAAAATGAATAAGATTAATAAAGAGTAAAGATAGACAAAGGGACTGAAGTTACCATATCACACAGAAAATCCATGCAAATATAAACCTGAAAAGAGGAAAGTGGACAAACCAGAGATAAAATACAGCAGCAAGAATTAATGGCTTTAAAACTCATCAAATCTGGCCTGAAGTGATGACCTAGAGGTTAGGATCATGACTAAACTAGCAGAGGGCTATGTTTTTTTTTTTTTTTTTCTGGGCACCCACATGGAAGCCCTCCAGCAGTAATAACTCCTGCTTCAGAGGATCTGATGCATTAGTCTAACAACAGAAGGTACTAGTCATACATGTGATGGGTGTATATACATTTAAGCAAGATATTCATAAACGCACAATAAATAAATCTTGAAAAGAAAAATTCAAGTTTAGAGAAGATGGTAAAAACCCATATTCAAAAAGCTTAAATTACTCTAACTCTAGGAAAATACAAATTATTTTCAAACATTAGAGCAAGCAGTATTCTCTATGAGGGATCATATGTTAGTTGGTAAAGTAAGATTTTAAAAATTGAATATTAATGAAGGCATACTAGGCATCTTAGTAGATCACAATGAAATGAAGCTAGAAAGCAATAGCCAAAGGAAAACAAGAGAATTCCAAACTTTGTGGAAATTAAATTACATTTTTGAACAATGGTTCTAGGGGGAAAGATAGCAGAAAGAAGAGGTACAGAGGCTCACTTCTATAATTCTAGCACTCTGTAGTCTGGAGACAATAATTTATCATGGGTTGGAAGCTAGCTTGGGCTATATGGAGAATAACAAGGAATCAAGGGTTACAGTTAAATCTCTGTATCAAAAACAAATCAAATTGAAAGGCAAACCAAAGTGAAAAAATACGGTATACCAAGATAGCATGTCTTTCCAATATAAACAAAATTAAACTTCTCAAGATACTAGTAGAAGGAAATTACCTAAACTAATTAAGAGCCATGGCTAAAAACGTGGACCATTGATCCACAACAAATTGTATGAAAATTTTCTCCAAGATTACGTCAAATACCAGAGTGAGCTCTCCCACCATTTCTGTTTAACACATTCCTAAAAATCGGGGATACAGAATTAAGCAAGATAAAGAACTAAAATATTTTTAAATGAAGAAGGGCACAATAAAATTGTCCCTTCGTGTACATTATATAATCTAATATGTAAAATACCTTTCAGAAGTCCAAGAAAACTAATAGAACTAATAAAAAGGGAAGTTTCAAGTTGAAAATGTCATTATAAAAATAACATGTATTTTAATAAAAAGAGACTCAATTGTCTCTTTCCTTTTGAATTAAAGAAAAACCAAGGAAGCAAATCCCTTTTATAAAATCATGAAAATGGTTGACACTTAAGAACAAACAACCAATTGATGAGAGTTTTCTAAGCCGGAAATTTCAAAACTTTGTTTAAATGAAGTACAGAAAAATTAATGAAAAGGTATCAGGTGACATTGCAGTACATGGCACAGCTAAACTGCCATCACTGGGTAGCTCACAGGCAATAACATTTATTTTCACAGTTCTGGAGGCGCGAAAATTTAAAGTGACAAGACAGCTTTGTTCATCATCAGGTAGCTGTCCTTGTGGTGAGTTTGAGAGTGCTGCTTTTGCTGTTCTCTACATGTGATGAAATGGGCGGTGTTTGCGAACTCTGCTATAACTCATTCAGGCTCCTAACCAATCGGTTCCCAAGTACATACCAGTTTAGACCATAGCAGAATAGCTAGGATTTTAATTAAATATATGTGATAGGAAACTAGAATGTCTGGCAGGCTGCATCATTGCTGAGTCTCTCCACAGACACACTGCAGACTTTATCAATATCCCAGTGGTATTTTCTATATTAAAAGAAAAAATATTTATAAAATTCTTATGGATACTTAAAATGCCCCTAAAGACACAAAACTCTCAAATAAAACAAAGAACCCCATAATTCCTAATTTAAAACACATTACAAAGCTTCAGTCATTAAAGCAGTAAATTACTGCACTAAAGATATATCATCAACATCATTTATACCCTAGCAGTGCTTAAGCTTGTCTGGGCAGCCAGTTTATGGCAGTTCTCCAGTTGATCCTGTCCTCAGTAGTCCTATATGTTTGTGTTATTGTCATACCCAAGATTCCACCGACTTCCTTTATGGTGTTTATCCAGCATATTTTGGACCTTCCTCTTCATCTTATTCTGTGCACTCCTCTAAGCAGTGCTATCTTCGGGTATCTGCCATCATTCATTCTCACAACATGGCCAAAGTATCTCAAGTGTTGTTACTGTATTCTGTATTTCACTTTTTTTTTCTGTAGATGGAGATGTTTCTTAATGTCATCATTGCACAGTCTATCTCTTCGTGAGATACCTAGAATCCTCCTGAGACAAGCCATCTCAAACAAATTCAGCTGCTGTTCTGAAGAGTCACTTGTCTTGAGCTGCCATTTTGATAACTCTGAAACCTGGACTAAAGATACACATACCAACCAATAACAGAATAGAAAGCGCAAAACAAGTCAATGTACATAATGTTACATGTGTTTGACAAGATGACAGAAATATAAGGTAAAAAAGAAAATCAAAAGCAAAAATAGTCTTTTAAACAAATGAGCAAATGGTGTTGGGGAAAGTGAACATCCACAATTAAAAAAAAAGAAATTGGACCCTAGTCTTATTCCATAGCCAAAAACCAACTCAAACTTTATTAACTATAGAAGTAAAAGACCTAGAACTGAAAAGAAAACTCCTATTGTGGAATGTCTTTCTGTATGCTGTAAATGTGTTGCTCTCATTGGTTGATTTTAAAAAGTTGACTTGGCCTATGGCAAGGCAAGATAGAGACAGGCTGGAAATCTAAGCAGAGATACAGGAGAAGGACAGAGATGCTAGTCAATTGCTGAGGAACCAAGACATGTGAAAAATAAGGTAACAAACCACAAACCACATGGTAAAGCATAGAGAAAATATGGGTTAATTTAAATGTAAGAATTAGCTAACATTAAGCCTGAGCCATTGGCCAAACATTTATAAGCAGTATTAAGTTTCTTAGTGGTTATGCAAGAATTGTTGGATGGGAGAGAAAATCCAACTACATAATGGCACCCAATATCTGGCATGGATCTACATAAGACCTGAGAAAGCTTAAGTAAGGTTCTGAATGCACTTAGAAATGGAGCCACATTGGGGCTCCTAGTCTCACAGTCTCATGTCAGCAGCAGTACAGAGACACATTTCCCAACATCTGCTTGCAAGATGGAGTTGACTACCATCTTCCATGAACTAATCTGAGTGGTGGGTTTTTATAGTCTTACACAGGCCTCAGTACAGAGAGACTAATAAGCCCCATGCTGTATGGCAGATTTATTTTTTGCTTGTACAGAAAAAAAGCTAAAAGAAACACAGTCAAAAAAAAAAAAGTCCAGACAGAAAACCTATAAACATATTTCAATGTGTTTTACAATGTAAATAGGTTAAGAAAAAAATTAAAAAACAGGTGATCTACAGTTATAGAAAGGAAAAAATAGTTTTAAAAATAGTATAATAAAATCTATAAAGAGAGAAATAAAATAAAGAACAAGTTACATAGAGATAAGAAATGCACAGGGAGTCTGGATCCTATATAGTATTGTGTTGATTTTAAATGTTTTGAATGCTGACAAGCAAACAAGAGCTGCGGAAAGACA
The DNA here is from genome assembly GCF_950005125.1 of Chionomys nivalis. NCBI lineage: Eukaryota > Metazoa > Chordata > Mammalia > Rodentia > Cricetidae > Chionomys > Chionomys nivalis. The sequence goes on along the minus strand of NC_080094.1, from coordinate 73,736,436 downwards.
TGGGATTGAAAGAAAGACTGATAAAATATACCTTAACATTTAAAAAATGCCTTATCTTTATTACAGAAGTCAAAAATATATTTATAAAATGGAATTTAAAAGATGCATTGGATACACAGTTTTGCTTTTGTTTCCAGAAGAAACAAGAGGCTATGAATTTGTTCCAGGTTAAGATAGATCAGACTTGATCAAGGAAAACATAAACCTGGTTTGACAGGTACTATCTATCAACAAAAGTTATAACTGATCTTCCCAGGACTTGGCAATTGTCTCAAGCATTATCACGGTCTCTATAAGACTACCAGTACCCAACAATGAGCAGAAAGTAGTCTAAGGAACTATGGTAAAATCCCCAAAATATTGTTTATAAATGTTTATTTTCATTTAAGAAGGGTTAGTTATAAATTTTTGTTGGTCATATTGAATCTCTTTTTAAAAGAAGTAAGGGGGATATGATATAAAAATGATGGAGGAAGGCATAGATTATTGAATCTACTTTCATTTAAAAAACAACTCCTAGTGGAGGGGGTTGGGGGATGGTGTGTAGAGGTAGTGGGAGGGAAGTGGGAGGAAGAGAGGAAGTAGAAATTTTCATTGGTATTATATTTAAAGTAACAAAAATAATGGGAAAAAATGCTACCTCTTATTTTCAAGTTTTGAAAAAATTAAAATAAAAAGTTTTTGAGATATTAGCAAAAAACAACTCTTAAGCTCAAAATATTTTACATTGATATGTATTTTTAGTTTATTGACACAAATTTAAAGCCAATTTTGTTATAACATCTATATTTCTACTCTTGTTTAAGGTGTTATGTTTATACAACTTATTTTAAAATGTAATGTATTATTTCAAATAGAGATTAATAGTCATCTACAATAGTCAAACTTACAGCCATATTGGTTAGGCTTTCTAGGTATACAAAGACATATTTCAATTAGGTAGGTAATCTTCAAACACTTCATAGACCAAGAGAATATGGCATTTAAAATATTTTAAGAACTTAGATTTTCATTGACAGTGAGAGACATCTGCTCCTGGTAGTACTAATTACTTCAAAGAGGATGATAGGTATCAAAGAAACTAAGAACAAATTTTGTTTTCAATGTGGCAAGGCTAGCAATTTAAGAAAGAAACTGCTCTTGCCTGGAATGTTTGACAGTATGCTATATAAACTTGGCATGTAGGATCCATAGGAAAATGACTGTTAAACTTTACCAAAACAAGACAGGATGGTCCTTCAAGTTTCTGCTTCTGAGAAGTAACTGCCAGTCATCCTGCAGGACACAGAGGAAAATGAATGATGAACTATGTCAATATAGGCAGGACAGTCCTTCAAATTTCCTGCTTCACTGAAAAGTTTGACAGATACTCGAGACTTATAAACTGGAGATGGATACCCCAACATTACAGAAGAACTTTGGGTAAATGTCCAGTAACCCAGGGGTCTCTGTCATTTCTTGAGTTTTGGAAGTTGCTTGCTATACACTTACTATTTACTCAGGTAATATTATATCCTTCTGGGGTCTTTGATGGAGTTGAAGACCAGATATTTATTATTATAGTCTTCTTTACTTATTTTATTAGAAACAAAACAGACTCACAAAGACAAGATAGACAATAAGAGTATTATCTCTACTTTTGCCAAATACAAGTAGATTAGATATTGTAACTGCATTTCTTACTTGACAACAGTTTGTTACATGTAATTTTACTGTGTTCAAGATAAAACCTTTCTTTTTGATTAGACAGAAACTGGAAAATTCTGTATGCTGTGAATATGTGTTGCTCACAAGAAGAGTAGTTCACACATAGAAGTGATAAATAATTAATAGATATTTGTGTAGGGTGGTTAAAGATATCCCAATGTAATTTGGCTCAATACCTGAAACATTCCAACACTCTACAATCATTGAAGTTTTAACCAATCTGTCATTCCTGTTAATAAAAGAGCGTGTTTATTTTTATTTATTTATTTATTGTTTGTAAGCCTTCATTTCACAACTTCTAGTAAAACTGTATCAATTACTATGGTTAATAATAAAAAAATGGAGTTAGAAGACAAAAATAGTGGGTTTTGGGTTCAAATAAAAAATAACACTGAATTTCAAGTAATAAAATCTCTGTCTCTCTCACATATATGTGTATGTAGGTATTTGTATGTCTATTATATACATATGTATATGGGATAATAGATGATTTAAAGTGAACTTATTCACACTAATAATAATAGTGGATAATAAAGTGAATACTTGTGAGCTACTATTTATGGATAATTTATATTGGTATAGTTTTTCTGTATGTTGATACAAGTTCAAATTATATTTGTTATTTTTGTTTATAATATTTTTACACTTATGAAACGTTATTCTGTCAGATTGTAAACATGCATGTTTCTACCTCTGTAGACATTTTGTATATTGATACAGATTTTAGGATATATTTTCATGTTCCATTATATATTATTATTACATCTGATCAAGATACTTATACATTGTTGATATTTTGAGGTCATTGTCCTCATTTGCTGCTTATTTATTTATAGATTATTTAATATTCTGATATGAAGTCTTAGTCTTTAAATTATATAGATATTAAGACTTTAGGTCAATAGTTATTAATGTTTGTTATACATAGAGTCAGATTAATTAGGCTCTTTAGATACAAAGAAATTTTATTCTGCCTAAATAGGTAATCTTCAACCACATCAAGGATATAGAACATGGCAATTAAATTACTTAGGGTTCTCTTGACATGAGACACAATTGCTCCTGACAACACCAATCTATTCCCAAGAGAATGTTTAGCACCAAAATCACTCCACTTGGAATTTGTTTTCTTCTTGTTACAATTGGTTTTTGGACAAGGTACTGCCCATGCCTCAACCACTGACAAAGTACATGGTATCTGGACTGGATAAACAGGACACAAGAAAAAGGACTGCCAAACCTGGCCAAGACACGGTAAGATGGTTCTGAAAATTTTCTTGCCTCTAAAAATGATCTGTCAGTTACACTAGGCCCTAGCAAAGTTTGTTGCTTAAACATTGCTAATATAACTTGTGGGCTTGTTTGTCGGAGTTTCTGTCTTCCCACTAGGTCCCACGGCTGGCACGCCCCAAAGAAAATCACACAGAAGTCTCCATAAGATTATAAACTGATTGACCCCTTAGCTCAGGCTTCTTGTTAACTCTTACAACTTATATTAACCCATTATTCTTATCTATGTTAGCAACATAGCTCAGTACCTTTCTCAGAAGGGCAGATCACATCCTGCTTCTTCGGTGATCTGAGCAGGACTGAGGAAAGAGCTTCCTTCTTCCCAGAATACTCCTGTTCTCTCTGATCTGCCTCTACTTTTTGTCTGGTTTTCTTGCCTATACTTCATGCCTGGCTGTCAACCAATCAGAGTTTCTTTAGAACATGACTGACAGAATACAGACAATTCTCCCACACCACTTCCCCCTGTTTTTTTTTGTTGTTGTTGGTTTTTTTTTTTTTTTTTTTTGGTTTTTGTTTTTTTTTTTTTTTTTTTTTTTTTTTGGTTTTTCGAGACAGGGTTTCTCTGTGGTTTTGGAGCCTGTCCTGGAACTAGCTCTTGTAGACCAGGCTGGTCTCGAACTCACAGAGATCCGCCTGCCTCTGCCTCCCAAGTGCTGGGATTAAAGGCGTGCACCACCACCACCCTGCCCCCCTCTGTTTTTTAAACAAAGGAAAATATCCATAGTCCATTTTTTGGGAATGTGGCTTAGTTTTCCAGGATTCTTCTGGCTGGCTGGGGGTGCTAATAATCTTATGGGGACCTAAAGAACATTTAGAGTTATGATCAATTCCTGACTGGAGTATCCTGTGAGTCTTGATCATCTTAGGCAGCAGTCTTGAATCTGTTCTGGATGTAGAACTCAGACATCGGGGCCATCTGTTCCTACCAGAAATTTCTCAGGTGGTCTTCCTTGATCAAACATGAGTTTTCTTAATTCATAATAAATCTACAGCCTCTCATTTCCTGTGGAAACAAAAGCAAAATCTCTTCTCCAAAGTAACATAACTTTTGACCTGAAGTCAAGGTATTTTCCAAATACGTATCTTGTATTAATTCTGCATTACGTATAAGCAAATATCTTTTAGCAGCTGTTGTGGGAAAGATTCAGCATGTCTGACTCAGGCGAATCCATGGTGGCTCTCTCTGACTCTGCTTTCTTCCACCCAGAATTCACTTCTGTCTACCCCGTCTACCTATGTTCTGACCTATCAGACCAAACAGTTTTCTTTATTAATTAACCAATGAAAGCAACACATAGATAGAAGAACCTCCTAAACCATGCTAGTGAGACTTCGGGTGATTGTTCAGGTAGCCAGTTGTCTCTGTCATATGCTGCTCACTTTGAAAGCTGCTTGATTGCACTTCCTGCCTATTCAAGTAATATTATCTCACTTCTCAGGTCTTCAGTAGAGTTAAAGATTATATAGTCTTAGTTATCTTCCTCTTATGATATAGCCAAGCCAATTTCTGATGTAAGACTTAGACTCTTTAGAATAAAATACTTATTAAAACATTTATTATGTATTTCTTGCTTGATATTGTTTACTTTGGTTGTAATTTTATACTTGATATCTGTTCCATTCCTATTGTATATAGTTTTGTATTGGGTTTGGATCACAATTATTTAGACATAAGGGGGGGTGATGGGGAATCTTTGTCAGTCAACTATCTTTAAGAAGTGGGACAGAGTTAGGGCATGGATTTCTGGGTACCCAGAGAAAAATGCCACACAGCCCAGTTCCTGCTCTACACAGATGAGCTTAGACATCTTACTCCTGTTTCATGAGTTTGTCACTTATAATAAAGAAAGATATAATTGCTCTGTCTTTTAGCTAGCCTTGTTATTTCCCCACCCAAGATAATTCAGCAATTATGTGTGTGTGTGTGTGTGTGTGTGTGTGTGTGTGTATAATTGAATTCTAGTGAATATGAGAAAATAGGCATTAGGAAATTCACAAGCATGTGTAGTAACAGAACCATCAAGAAGTTTTCAGACTGCCCTTTAACATTATGCCAACAATGTGACTTAACTATATTTCTGAATACCACTTTAGTGCTCTCATTCAAAAACTTGAGAGTACAAATGCATTAACAAATTTTAAACAATGCTAAGCATAGTATTTTTCAGAACAAAATGTCTTTATAATATAAAAAGTCTCTCACCATTTCTCTCTCTCCCTCTCTCTGTCTCTCTCTCTGTCTCTCTTTCTCTCTCTCTGTGTGGGTGTGTATATGTGAAAATAATACTATCTAAATTGTTTTATGAAAATAGATAAGCACCTCTTGAAATGCAGAGGATTGAAGTCAAGGACTTTTAAGAAGACAACACACAGGAGAAATAAAAGCACACACAGCTTTAGGAAAGCCTGTTAGCCTTGGTTAGTACTGCATTTAGTTTATGTTATGGCTCCTTGGAACTAATGACACTGAAGAAACAGGCTAGAAAACAAAAAAGAGAGCACCAAACCAGGGCAATCATAGGTGAGTTAAGACTGAAGCGCTATTATGGGAGAAACTGTCCATGATTAAAGAGCCAAAATACTTCTTGTTAAGATATGGAGAAAAGAATCTGAGTTTGAGTTTTGAAGGGCTCTTAGAACAGACAGGAAACTCTTATTCTTACTTTGTTGATAAGCATTTTTGATGGCCCAAATGTATGACATCTTAATTAAGTGGCCACATAGTTAACAGTGTATTTAGATTAAAACCATCTCATTCAAGTTCTCTAATTCCAAGTTGCATAATAAAGAAAAGCCTCTAAACCAAAGTGTACTTTGTCCTCCACCCTCTGATCTCTTCGTAGTAGCTTTATTTCATTCTTTATGTGATCTCTAAACTGGTCAAAATGTACCACTAGTGTAGCTTTACATTTTTAAAATTTTCTGAAGCATTGCATGTATTATCATAACCTTCATTAAAGCTCTGTGCCTTTCCTGTTTTTGTCTATTGTATTGTCTACAGTTCAAATGCTATACTTACTAAGGTCCTGCAACACATTTCTCATTAGTTCTGAGTTGCAAACATTCATTTTCCGAATTCTCACTGGAAGCTATGACTGCTCTAATTTCTGTTATATTAGATACTAAATTGTTATTATGGTAGTTCATTATATCATGGAATAACAAATGAAATACTTAAGTACAACAAATACAGCATATTTATGTTAATTAATTCTCATAGCATCAGTACCAAACTTGTCCAGGTAAATGTTAAATAAATATCTTTCCGACAAATAAATGCTTTGGCTTAAAATGTAAATGAAAGAGGTGAAGAACTATTTGATTTGTTCTATGCTATGTGAATACTTGCTAAGCTTGGGTATAATTAACATTTAAGTAACTCAGGTTTCTCTTTACTGCAATTTTAGTCAGAGTGGTAGCATTCATGTCTAATATAACCATCCTTTGGGGGTAAAGTAAGTTCCCTTTTCAGAAAGACATTGCAAATCTAGACTTATCTGAAAAGGTTTACTGCAGCAATCCACATTCTTTTCAAATTTTTATCACTAAGCAATTTCTTTTCCTGACATGCCTACAGAGGACACCATAATATATCTCCTAGGCAACCAGTCATTTATTCAAATAAACCCAGGATTTATTTCTATCTAAAAAGTAGGTTTTTATTTTAAAAAGTAGGTTTAAATTAACCCACAGATCAATATAAACTCACTGATATTAGACAAGTTTTTATTCCTTCAATGATTTTATTTCCCTGATTGTCCTGGCTTGAAATTCTTGTGGCTGAAAATCAATTTGTTTGGCAACTAGAAAAAAAGGCTAAAAATGCTACTGCTAATTATCTCTGTAGTGTCAGTAAAAGTGGAGTTGTACGTTATCTTACATATTTAAAATTTTGTTAAAATTATCATTTAGTATGCAAGATGCTTTATGGAACATGTAGTCAGAGTTAGGGAGGGTATGGAATCAAACACAGAGAACCTCATAGCCTATGTTAAGGTTCTTGGAGTTTATTTTTTATAATACCAAAGAAATTAAAACAGACTCATTACTAAAACTCTTAAGAAATCATGATGGATACATCGTAGAATAGACTCAATATAAGATATTAAAAAGCAAAGAAAATAGATCTGTTATAAGTTGATTGCAATAGTTCACATACAGGATAACTGCGACTTGGATTTCAGTGGTTGTAAAAAAAGAGACCCAAGAGTCATACTTCAGATCTACCTTAGAGGTGCAATAGACAGTTTAGACTGGTATAAGGCATTCACACTGCAGAGGAAATAGAAGGAACAAAGATGATCATAATATCTTCATCCTTGGAAATTGGAAAGAGGATGCTGTCAGTGAGAATGCAAACAGAGTTGTGTTTTGTTGTTGCTATTGTTTATATTAGAGGCTATGGGGTGAGATTGAGAAAATCAAGGGATGTGTCATTTGGTACTCATGATTTATGCAAAGTATTGAATGCTACCTAGTCTGCATGAAAAGTGTCCAAATGTACGAATGTCCAATTAAATGCAAAACCTAAAGTGGTCAGGATGTTTTGGGATGTATATGTATATATGTCAATATCTATCTTTATATATGTCTATATCATCTAAATCTATATGCTGCCTATAGACAAATCATATTTATCATCAGGAGTCTGGAAACATTAAGAAACTTGTAAGAATAAATATATACAAAGCAAAGACCTCTATGAGACCTGAGTCTTAGGAATCAGTTACGTTGATGAGACAAAATCAGCAAATAACAGAAGGATCACCAAATGAAACAGGAAAATTAAAGAGAGAGGCTCCCCTAGTTGAAGTGTGCCTACAGTAGATATATGGCCAAGAGTACTCATTACCTCCAGGTTTATATTCTTCTTTGTGTTTGCTTCCCATGAAATTAGAATCCCCAAAAAACCGTCTGAAGAACCTGTCAGGCCTTACCTGACATCCATAAACTTTTGTGTTTTCAGGGCTAGTGGTCTGTAAATTTAATGCCAGATCTTCCATGCATCTGAATTTTTCTTGGGTTCTTCCCATGAAGACAGTGAAAGAGACTAGCTAATGATAAAAATGAGGAAGATGCTTTATTCAGATTCTGGAAGCAAGTGAGAAAGAAACCACAGTAGCAGCAGGGAAATTGCCACAACCACACACAACAGAAGACTCTGACTATCTGGAAATCTTAGGAAGATAATCAACAAGAGGAGCAAAATACCTCGGTGCCAAGCACACAATAGGTCACAAATATTTCTTAAATAAGAGAATGGTTGCAATAGAAAAATCGCCCATTCTCTCCTCTTTACTGATTCTTCTAATTAAGGATCTCCAAGCCCTATCAATAGAAAATGTTATTTTTGTCACATCTGTCTTCTCTTCATTGCCACTGTCATCACACAGCTCTTATAGTCCAGATCATTACTGTGACCTAAGTGCTGTCAACTGTACGTAACTCACTGTGCATTGTACGCACATCAGTGTTAGCATCACAGCTCCCACAAAAGAGCCTCCAAGAGTGATTAACAATTAGCTAAAGAGAAATGTCTTATTTCCTACATTCACTTCCCTCTGGTATATTTTAATTAGGCAACAATAATGGCCAGTATTGTGGGAATACCAGGAAGTATCCTTGACTACAGCTCATGGTCTTAAATCCATCAAATTAGAACGCTCAGAACCCAGGGTCTTTTTTGCGACAATAATGACAGAGGGCTCTGAATTTCCCTCTGGTAGATTAGCCTAGCCAATCTATAACTCCTTCAGGAATGCTCACATTAGTTTCAAATCACTTGATTTCACTGAGACTCTGCAGATTTTTTTTCTCTTTGTGTGGTCTCTGAGGTAGGTTTGGAGGACTCGAATGCCAAATACAAAGCAGGCTGAAGGAGTGAGACAATTACCCTGAATTACCACAGAAAGACATTACTAAGAAAGAGAATTACAGACCAGTCTCATTCATGAACAATGATGCAAAAATACTAAATAAAATACTGGCAAACCAAATCCAAGAATGCATCAGAACCATTACCCACCATGATCAAGTCCGCTTTATCCAAGAGATGCAAAGATAGTTCAACATATGAAAATCTGTCAACATAATCCACCATATAAACAAGCTGAAAAATAAAAACCACAGGATCATCTCATTAGATGCCGAAAAAGCTTTTGACAAAATACAATATCCCTTCATGATAAAGGTCTTGGAGACAGCAGGGATACAAGGAACATACCTAAACGTAATTAAGGCAATATACAGCAATTCAACAGTCAACATCAAACTAAATGGAGAGAAACTCTTAGAGATTCCACTGAAATCAGGAACAAAACAAGGTTGTCCACTCTCACCATATATATTCAATATAGTTCTTGAGGTCCTAGCTAGAGCAATAAGACACCCAAAGGAGATCAAGGGAAAAAGAAAAAGTCAAACTCTCACTGCTAATGATATGATAGTTTACATAAGTGGTCCCAAAAATTCTACCAAGGAACTTCTACAACTCATAAACACTTTCAGTAACGTAACAAGATACAAGATTAACTAAAAAAAAATCAGTAGCCCTCCTGTACACAGATGATAAAAGGACAGATGATAAAAGGACTGGGGAAGAAATCAGAGAATTAACACCCTTCACAATAGGCAAAAATAGCATAAAATATCTCGGAAAACTCTAACCAAACAAGTGGAAGACTTGTATGACAAGAACTTTAAATTTTTGAAGAAAGAAATTAAAGAAAACACCAGAAAGTGGAAAGATCTCCCATGCTCTTAGGTAGGAAGGATTAACATAGTAAAAATGGTAATCTTACCAAAAGCAATCTACAGATTCAATGCAATTCTCATCTAAATCCCAGAAAAATTCTTCAAAGACCTCGAAAGAACAGCACTCAACTTCATATGGAAAAGCAAAAATTCCAGAATAGCCAAAACAATCATATAAAATAAAAGAACTTCTGGAGGCATCACAATCCCTGACTTCAAACTCTACTACAGAGCTACAGTACTGAAAACAGCCTGGTATTGGCATAAGGACATACAGGAGGACCAATGGAACTGGATAGAAGACCTGGATATAAATCCACACATCATCAAACAGGATTTTTAACAAAGAAGCAAATATACCAAATGGAAAAAAGAAAGCATATTTAACAAGTGGTGCTGGCATAACTGGATATCAACATGTAGAAGAATAAAAGTAGACCCATATCGTTTACCATGTACAAAACTCAAGTCCAAATAGATCAAAGACCTCAACATAAAGCCAGCCACGCTGAACCTTATGGAAGAGAAAGTGGGAAACACACTTGAACGCATTGGCACAGGAGACCACTTTCTAAATATAACCCCAGCAGCACAGACATTGAGAGAAACAATTAGTAAATGGGACCTCCTGAAACAGAAGAGCTTCTATAAAGCAAAGGACACAATAAACAAAATAAAATGACAGCCTACAGAATAGGAAAAGATCTTCACTAACCCCATATTAGACAGAGGTCTGATCTCCAAAGTATACAAAGAACTCAAGAAAGTGATCACCAAAAGAACACATAATCCAATAAAAAATGGAGAACAGACCTAAACAGAGAACTCTCAACAGAGGAATCTAAAATGGCTGAAAGACAATTAAGGAAATGTTCAACATCTTAGTCATCAGAGAAATCCAAATCAAAACAACTCTGAGATTCCATCTTCCACTTGTCAAAATTGCCAAGATCAAAAATACTAATGACAACTTATGCTGGAGAGGTTGTGGGGGAAAGGGAAACCTTATGCATTGCTGGTGGGAATGCAAGCTGGTACAACTCCTTTGGATCTCAGTGTGGCAATTTCTCAGAAAATTAGGAAGCAACCTCCTCAAGACCCAGTAATACCACTTTTGGGTATATATGCAAAAGATGCTCTATTGTGCCACAAGGACATGTGCTCAACTATGTTCATAGCAGCATTGTTTGTCATAGCCAGAACCTGGAAACAACCTAAATGTCCCTTGACCAAAGAATGGATAAGAAAAATGTGGTACATTTACATAATGGAGTACTACACAGCAGAAAAAAAGACATCTTGAATTTTGCAGGAAAATGGATGGAGCTAGAAAACGTTATTTTGAGTGAGGTAACCCAAACACAGAAAGACAATTATCACATGTACTCACTCATTGGTGGTTTTGAAACATAAAGCAAAAAAAAACCATCTTACAAATCACAATTCCAGAGAACTTAGACAACAATAAGGACACTAAGAGAGACATACATAGATCTAATCTACATGGGAAATAGAGAAAGACATGATCTCCTGAGTAAATTGGGAGCATGGGGACCTTGGAGAGGGTTGAAGAGAGGAGGGGATAGGTAGGGAGTGAAGCAGAGAAAAATGTACAGCTCAGTAAAAATCAATAAAAATATATAAAAAAGAATGAGACAGCCTGCACACCACCTTATCAGTCCTCCTTGATTTAGTGAAGTGATTCCATCACTTTTTTGAGTTGTGCTAGTAGAGAAACTTTCTAATGCCTCTTCATTCATGGATGCTTAAATGTTTTAATGAATGTGTTATTTACTGTAATAAAGTCAGAGTCTGCTATTAAATTAATAGAGCAGTACAACCAAAGATCCCATAACAACAATTTATTCATGCTCAGCATTGCTTTATTCCAAATATAGGTTTACTGGCCATTTGAATTCATTCTCTACTAGTCTGGCGATAGTGTGTAAATTCTATTTTGTTACAGATGATTAACAAATTAAAGTTAAACTATATATATGTGTTTGTAAATATTGTGCATCAGCATAGAGATTAAATACAATGAATCCTGATAAGAAAAGACTTGCTTCAAATCCTGGCACTAGTTTAGAAGGCCTTAGTCAAGTTACAGTCTCTCTGAATCAGTTTTGTCATCTCTAAAGGAACCCAGGAACAGTCTTCACAATGGGTTGTTCATACAAAATGAATGAGATATGTTGTGAAATGTTATACGAGTAACAGGTTAAGGCTTTATACGTACTAGCTGTTACAAAGTGAGAGACTGCGTCCTGCTCACTCCTACTTCAAAGAGCATTTTGAAACTCAGGAAATAAGCTATTTTTGCAGCAGCAATCTCATGGAAAATTACAGAACTTGAGGGGTGGAACATGAGCTCAATTTCTGCCCACAGCCTCCCTCTCAGCAAAACACATTCAGGCTTCTCTTGGAGTGCATTTCCAACCAAATGCACATGGCTTGGTATGTAACTTATTCTCCACTTGTCAACTCCTTATTATTGCCTTTTTAAATCATTTTAAAAACTTTTGAATCATTGGACTCACATTCAACTATAAATTATTTTTTAAAAAAGATGAGGGTTTCTATTCCAAATGGCAGGGTTTGCTAAATTTAGGATGTTGTCTTTATAATGCTTATTTCCTGGCCTCCGGGCTGTGTATTTATAATGGAAAAATCAATGAGTTAATGTTTAATGAATAAATAAATAAATTAGTAACATAGTGCATGTGAAACTTTATTGATTCAAAAATTCAGACTTAAGTTGATAAACCTTGTCAACTGGAATTCTCCTTTAAATATTTCCAATGCCAGGAGAACACAAATAATTAAAGGAAATCCATAAAATTATACTATATCTTAAATGTCATCATTTAATAAGATTGTATAATTCAGGAGGCGAAACCAAATGGAACAGAAAATTAAGTTCTTAAGCTGATACTGACATCAATATAATAACTGATCTCAATTTAAGGGAAAGTTTCCATATTAATATTTCTTTCAGAGTGTTCTGTTTTGTTTAGTTTTCTTATCTAGTCCTGAACTCAGGACTACACAAATATCCAAGATTATCAGATGATTCAAAAATGTCCAAAGAATTGACTACCTTTTCTTGCTATTTGACTAATAAGTCTTTTTATTAAATCTAATTGTTTACTCATGTATCTACTATATCATAATGGGACATATATATGGTCTTTATGAAACTGGCTTATTTCACATAAGATAATGTTTTCTTGTTGTATCTATTATTCTCCAAATGTCTAGGAAGAGTTTCATTACAAATATGTGATACGTTTTCTTTATTGATTTATCTGTTGGTGGATATCAGGGCTGGTCCCATTTCTGGCTAGTGTGAATAGTGAGTGTATCTATAAAAGTATATTTCTTAAGTATTTTTCGTTCTTTTTCTCCTCTAATACAATACATTCCAACAAGTTCCTTCTCCCTCACTTCTTCCCAGTTTCACCTCACCCAAATCCTATGTTTCTTTTGAGAAAATAGCAGGTCTCCCATGAATATCAACCAAACACAGTAAAAGTTACAGTAAGATTAGATCAAACCTTCATATCAAGGATGGGCAAAGTAACTCACTAAGAGAAGGGTCCAAAGAGTAGGTGAAAGAGACAGAGACACCTTGTACAGTAACAGTCTTTAAGGAAAATGCCAGAATTGTATAGTTGGATAGTATATTTTTAAATATGTCAGAAATAGTGAAAGAAGAGATGAACACAAACACAGAGCTAACCACTGGATTGAATCAACAAAATTCAGCTTTCTACACCCCTATATGATAGGTAACAGCACACATATACAAAATTAAGAGACAGAGTTTCTCTGTGGTTTTGGAGCCTGTCCTGGAACTAGCTCTTGTAGACCAGGCTGGTCTCGAACTCACAGAGATCCGCCTGCCTCTGTCTCCCAAGTGCTGGGATTAAAGGCATGTGCCACCGCCCGGCCTGCAGATTTTGGATTAGGAACACTGAAGTATATGTGTATTGCATCCTGAAGAAAACAAGCATTTGTTACAAAGTTACCTTCATGAGCAATAATCTCGTCAACAATGTTCCTTCTGACTATTATAATAAAAGCTACAGTTTACTTCATATCATATGCCTTCCACTTCTGGCCTTTTTTCTCTAACTTTGCATTTTAGTTATTTTATTATTATTATTGTTGTTGTTGTTATTATTATTATTTTGAAATACAGTTTCATTATGTTTCCCTGTCTGGATTGAAACTTTGTATGTAGACTTTGTTGGATTTGAACTCACAGACACCTGCCTGTCTCTTTCTCTGTGTACTTAAATCACAGAAATACACTGCTATGCCTGACCTTATTTATGACTGTTTTGTCTTCTGTTATTATTTAATACTGTTGTCTTTTTGAGAGTAGTTTCCACTGTGTATCCCAGGATGACCTAGAAGAGAACTTAAAGTATAATTCAAGTTAGTCATGAAGTCAATGATACTTTTGATCCAGCCTTCCAATTTCTTTATTTCATTGTGAGTATTCACTGGTTACTGATAAATTATAACACTTAATTATCATGCCAACACTTTTTCCAGTCTTTCCTCATACAAACTAGGTGATAGGTTTCTATATGTGATACAAGAATATGTGTATGTTTCAACTCTTTATTAAATTACAACGAGCTAAACGTTCCCTTAGATATAATGACTCCAAAGAAGTACCTTTAAGGATTCATTGTCATTTAATTGAATAAATTATTTGACTTGCTCCCATTTCTTATAAATTGAATTGAAATCTGTTGGTCCGGGCTCCAACTCCCAGCCTGCCAAGCAATTGGACTCTAACTCCCAGCTTGCCAAGCACTGACCCCTCCCACAGGGTATTTAGGGCCATGCTGGAACAAAGAACATGTGGTTCTGGGTTTGCATATGTGCTTCCTCTGTCTTTCCCCTAACATGCACCCGGCCACTTAGAAGTCCACTGGCTATTAGCTCGGGCATTTAATTTGGCTTAATCTGGTCTGATTGGAATTCTTTGTGCTGGCAGAGGCATTGTTGCAAAATATTCTAAACAAAATCTATAATCTTACATAACTCCTACAACATCTGTGTTCACTAACTCTTCCTTCTTCAAATAACTTGCTATCTTTTTACTCAACATTACTTTTTTATAAAATAAAAGGCTCATGTTAAGCGATGAATATGGCAAATTTATTTCTATGTAATGGCCGTGTTCTATTCTGACCTCTGCTCTTTTGTTTGAACTACCATCATAATTGTGATTCGTTGATATTTTCATAAGTGTTGTGATGAATCAGGAGACTTGCACATTCTTGTCACCAGTATATCCTTTTTAACGAAGTATGGACCATATCTTCAGTTTAAAAATTAAGCAAACATTGAAAGAATATTATTCCATAACCTTTAGTTTTCAGATTAAGAGAAAATGGAAAAAATCCATATGCCTTATGTTCTCTAATAATCTCATTGGGCTATTTTTCTTCTTCAGTTTAAGAAAGACTCTATCTTTGATCTGTCTCTTTCTCATCCTCTCTCTTGCTCTCCCTCTTTTCCTCTCCTTCTTCTTCTTCTTCTTCTTCTTCTTCTTCTTCTTCTTCTTCTTCTTCTTCTTCTTCTTCTTCTTCTTCTTCTTCTTCTTCTTCTTCTTCTTCTTCTTCTTCTTCTTCTCCTCTTCCTTCTCCTCCTCCTCCTCTCCCTTTCCCTCCCCTCCCCCCCCTCTCTCTCTCTCTCTCTCTCTCACACACACACATACACACACACAACCCTCATGTATTCTCCATTATGACTGAACACAATTTGAAACTGAATATTTGTCCTAGGAGTAAAACAACATATTTTCTCAAGCCAACATCTAGAATATTGTTTCCCCTTTTCTAGTGACAGTTGAAAAGCATATATAATAAGTATCCACAATCAATTTGACTGTCTATTTTTTTTTTCATGATCTGGGCTTATTACCGAACATCAGAATGAATCACAATCACACTTACTCTGCATTAGTTTGAATGTTGACATATGTTACCGCAACTGCATCTTATTTATTGTCCTGGCTAAAGCTGACAAACTGTTTGGGCATCTTTTAAAGATTCCTTGCAAGTATGTGTTTTGAGACACGAGATTCATTGGAAGTGATTTATATTAGTTAATTACTGATGTGTCCATATATGTGCATTTTATAATCATCTGAATCAATATGCAATTCTGCCTCACTCTAAATCCTCTGCACTTTTATTTAATATAAATTTATTACTCTTCTCTCAGTGTTGTAAAGTTTAATTAAAGTCAGGGTCTCCATTCGATTTCTCTAATTACTTGACACATAGCTTGTGAGAATTTATGATACTCACTACTACACAAAAACACTTTCTTCTTTTTGATCCCATTAATTTGGGGGACTGCCCATCATAGAAAAGATATTATGGTATATACTCAAGAATGCATTGCTTACTTTCATTGTCTTCAGATAACACTCTAATGGGATGACTTTATACTTTAATTCAGTTATTTTGTTGTTTCCATCACTCTGTTTCTTTGCTTATGTGTTAGGTGCAGGGAAATAATATTCTTGTTATTAACTAAGCACAATAAGAGGTGAAGTTTTTCCTGCATGGTATAGTCACTTACCTCCTCCTGAGTATGTAATCTGACCATTTCTATCTGTCAGCGATTTGATTCAAATGGGAATAGACAATATTTTTATTCTCCTTGAAGCCCTCATAATGTGATACCAATAAACCTTTTCTTCATAAGTGTCTTGTATCAGGTATATTGCTATAGTGGTGAAATATTGATTAATATAATTGTACACTTGATCTCAACCAAAAGGCCAAAAAGTGATGATAATACACTCTAAACCCTTAGTAAAGAAATATTCAAAGATTTTTATTTAAAAGACACAAAGTAGAAAAGAAAATAAAAAATACAGTATTGCTAGAACCCAGAGTCTTGTCTGAAAACACAGCTTTGGAAGGATTTCTTTCATAGCATTTGTGATTGTTGTCAGAATTAATTTATTCAGTGCTCTTGTACTGAGGGCTTAAATTCCTTTTTGATCCATTAGCCATATGCAACATTCAGTCTACTACCAAATGAAACCCTCCAGAATCATACCACATTATATGGCAGTTTGTCTATAGTTCATACCATAGTGGAGAGACATTGTTACTTAAATACAAATTGATTTCTTGTGTAACACAAACAGAGAAGTTAAATCTAATCACCTTTTCCTTGATCTAGTCTAAAAACTACCCACACTCAGAAAAGAGGGGTTTGTACACGTCAAAATGCTCACGTGTAAGTACTATGGAGTTGTGTGTATGCTAATAATTCTGAAACAGCTTTTAATCCAAAAAAAAAAAAAACCTTTTCTTACTGAGTTTAGCAAAAAAGAAAGACTTGAATGGAGTCTTTTAAATCAGTCTAATTCAAGCTTTTTTCCAATATCCTATGTATCCATTGGGGGGCAGTTATTTATTGTCAAGAATAGGAATACTTTTCATAAAAGCAACATGATGTGATATTCCCCTCTGTAGGCTATGAATATGGTCTATTATCATTGGTTAATAAAGAAGGTGCTTTGACTTGTAGCAGGGTAGAATATAGCTAGGTGGGAAAAATTAACTGAATCCAGGGAGTAAAATAGGCAGAGCCAGGCAGGCACTAGGTAGCCACCCAAAAAGCAAGATGTAAAGTAACAAACCACGAATCTTGTGGTAAGATATAAAATAATATAAATGGGTTAATTTAAGATGTAATAGTTAGCTAGGAATATGCCTAAGCCATTGGACAAACAGTGTTGTAAGTAATATAGTTTCAGGGAAATTATTTAGGCAGTCTCCATTTACAGAAACATACACTGATTCTATGATGAGATTCCACTGAGCTCTTTTGGTCACATTGCTAACCCAAGTGGCTGGTTCCTCAACATAAAAGGGAGGCCGATGGCTGTAGACCCAGAAACTATTCAGTAAGGGTGATTCCATCACTTTCCTCTTACTGAAATGGTAATATGAATTTAGGACTAACCTCTTAAAAGGAGTTTTAAAACATTCCTTTTGCATAACTTAAAAAGAACAACAACAACAAAAAAAAAAAAAACCCAGAAAGCAAATGACTGTTCTTTCTCTCTTATTAAGTTATTAAGTTCACTTGTGAGTCTTAAATTATTGTGTGTTTGATAACTTCTTTGTTGACCAATATAATGGATTCTGATTTCTCATGCCCTAATCCTTTACTTCAGTACCCAGGAGGTCATTTCTTCAAATACCTGGGATGTTGTTGTTGAGCACTCCAAGCTAATTAATAAATAAGGCAATCTCACAAAAGTTGGCGGTGCATCCACCCACTGAGACGTTGGGGCTGATCCAATGGGATCTCACCAAGGCCAGCTGAACTGGGACTGATTGAGCATGTGATCAAACCGGACTCTCTGAACATGGCAGACAATGAGGGCTGACTGAGAAGCCAAGGACAATAGAACTGGGTTTTGATCCTACTGCATCTACTGGTTTTGTGGGAGCCTAGTCTGTTTGGATGCTCATCTTCCTAGACCTGGATGGAGGGGGGAGGACCTTGGACTTCCCACAGTGCAGGGAACCCTGACTGTTCTTTGGACTGGAGAGGGAGATGGGAGGGGAAGAGGGGAGGGAAATGGGAGAAGGGCAGGAGGTGGAAATTTTTAATAATAATAAAAATAATAATAAAAAGAAAAAATCAAACTCCTTTCTCTCTGGATGATGGACATCCAGTGACTGGTCAGTGTAAGAATATTAACACAATTTCCCTTTTCTCCATGGAGGTCAACTTTAAAGATTATCCAAGCTCCTCGATCTGCTAGCGATCAGCTGATGCCATAAATTCCTATATCACACTACAAGTCCCCATTTGTGCTTGTCAACTTATTCTCCCATTTGGGTTCATTTTGAAACATTCCCCAGCAAGCTTTCATTTAACCGTTTGGTTCCTGGAAAAACAGACCAAGAGCAGTATTTTAGCTGTATTCTTCTTTACTTGAATCTTGAACAAAATAATAACTTAGAATTCTTCAGCAGAGTGTTCTTTAAGATATTGATATGACATCCTATTAAATATAGCAGCAATGAAACCTACAAGTAGCTTTTTTAGCATTTGTTCTGGATCAGTGCCATGCTTATTATTCTTCACTTCAACACTGTGAAATCTGTAAAACGTTATTATTATTACTATGTTTTCAGGTGCAAAACAAATGTTATGAAAATAAAAGGAAAAACACAAGAGCCTACAGCAATAAAGTAGTGAGAATAAAATGGAAGCAAACCACTCACGTATACTGTAATGATTTTAATACTATAAAGTATTTCATCCTCCACATCTTGAGGTAAGCTACCTTAAATTACTGAATGTGGTCAGATTTAAGAAGCAGATAGTCTGAAATCAGAAAGCTCCTTTAAAGAAATCCACACCTTATGTGAAGAGGTACCAGGGAAGTCTGAATACCCACAGTAGTGATGATGAGAGTTACAGATATGAGCTAACAGTGGATCCTGTCTGTGACACAATTAATAAAAACCAGCAACAGATATTAGGGTTCACGCTGAAGATCAGAAAAGCAAAGCAACCAGTCACTGTTACCTCTACCTCAGACAAAAAATGACCATTCTGCCTCCACTAATCCTCAGAATGAGACTGACCTGAGACCTGTCTCCTTCAGTTTTTTTATTCCTCCCTGGGACTAAAGGCAATGCACCACCACTGCCTGACCTCTGTGGCTAACCAGTGTGGCTGCTGGGATTAAAGGTGTGCGCCAGCACTGCCTGGACTGAAAGGATGACTAGTCTGGCTGTTCTGCACTAATCTTCAGGCAAACTTTATTAAAACAGAAATAACATATCGCTATGCCTGTCCTCCACTCTCAGATTTTCTATAAAAAGGGTTGTGTGATTTAGTAGAATATCAGAAACTCAAGATCAAAGGAAAAGAAAAGCCATTTTACTCCAAGTACATCTCTGGTGATGTAATACCTCCCATTATAAGATGTTCTGATTTCCAACAATAACAAAAAGTAACTTTCAAAGAACATGAGCCGTTTTGTATATTTAGTATTAATTTCTTAAAATTGGCTTGAGAAAAAAAGAGGAAAAATAGAAAACATAAGGGACAGGATGCGGTAAAAAATACAATAATGCAGAACATGCCGAAATATTTCAAAGGGTTAAGAATGTTATCATCACAAAAGTCATATTAACAACAATAATTTTAATGTCAATAAGTTTAAAACTAAGATATATAACTAAAATGTATACATGCATCTATAATTTAATGTATATACAGTTTCATATAAAAGTTTGTTTCTACTAATATAATAAAGATTATTCACATTAAAAATAACTGTCTGTTCATTCTTATTTCACAATTAGTATTTTGTAAGAAAACTATTTTAAGGGTGAGAGCATCTTTTCAAACTATTTCTGGAACCTAATTAGATTTCAAAGGAAGTTGGAGAGAAAGTTCAACAGTTAAGAGCTCTTGCTGTTATTGCAGAGGATTTGGGTTTGGTTCCCGGAACCCCAAATGAAGGAGCCACATCACCCACTTCTGCTCACAGCAAACATTCCATGCTCACTATGCACGGACACACATATACACAAGTAGTCATGCATGAAAAATAGAATAAAAACAGTTTTTAAATGGGCTCTACAAAAATATTTTTAACATATTTGAGCCAGAACAAGATGACATGCTGAAAGTTACCTCCTACCCAGAGACTGACATCCATCACAAAAGCCCAGAAAAGTGCTGATGGGACTGTCAAGAAGAGGAAACTCTAGCACATTGTTTGTGAACAATTGTTTACATTGGTGAAGGATTGAATATTGATAAGCGCATTCCAGAAAATTGCATAGAAGTTCCTTAACCTATTCTGTCACAAATCTTTCCCACTCACATGCCTTTACAGAGAGAAAATTTAGATGTATAAAATGGATATGCAAATCAAATATCTGCTGATAATAAATCATAAAGAATTTCATTTTGAAGCAATTATTTGGCGTTAGCTTAAAAATTCCTAGGTATGCATAAAATATTACCTTTTATTGAAGAAAGAATATTTGCATTCTAATGAGATAGACATGCTTGTTTTCTTTACATGAGGAATTAAATCGTGGCTAGGATTTGATACTGTGAACAGAGAATTTTTAATGTTTTGCACAGATGATTGATACGTTGATTTTACAGCTGTCAGTACTGAGAATGCTGCTTCACAAAAATAGGCAACACAAAATGACAAGTATTCAGTATCATTTTTGAAATTGTTGGAAATTCTGTTCTGATTCCGAGCCAAAATTTATTCTGCATGTGTGTGTGTTCATGTGCGCGCGTGTGTGTGTGTTGTATATGTGAAACTCAAGTTACCAAATGAAAAAAAAAAAAACAGCTTTTAAAACCAAACATCTACAACATTGAAATGCAAAGACATGTTAACATGTGCTGAGGAATAATGGTAGGGAAATAGTTGTTTTTCATAATTAAACCATAAGTTTCTGAGCAGAAAGTTTTGTATAGTTCAGTGAAACATTGCAGTTTATAATGTGTAATAGTCTTGAACCTGAGTTAAGATGTACCAGGCAGTGTCTGTCTTTGAATTATTTGAATGCTGAGGAAGGAGCAACAGCTGCTAAAAGATATTTGCTTATAAATGTTGCTGAATTAATCCAAGATAGGTTTTTTGAAAATACCCTTGACCTCAAAATTGAAGTCAAAAGGTATGTTACTTTGGAGAAGAGGATTTTCTTTTGTTTCTACAAAAAAATTAGAGGCTGTGTATTCATTCTGAGTTGAGAAAAATCAGGTTTGGTCAAGGAAGACCACCTGAGAAATCTCCGGTAGAAGCAGATGGTCCAGATGTCTGGGTTCTACATACAGGACAGAATCAAGCCTGCTGCCTGATATTATCAAAGCTCACAGGACACTCCAGTTAGGACTTGATCATTATTATAAATTTTCTTTAGGTCCCCATAAGATTATCAGTGCCCCCAACCAGCAGGAAGTACCCTGGAAAACTATGCCCACATTCCCCAAAATTGGACTATGGATATTTTCCTTTGTTTACATTGTTGGTTACAAGCTGTTATGGATAATGGTCAGGAGAAAAGCTAAACAAATGATATTAGATTCATAATTCTTGTTTTTTTTAAAAGGGGGGGCTTGCTATGGGACAATGGTTTGTGCCTGTCAATTATATTTTAATAAAACACTGATTGGCCAGTAGCTAGGCAGGAAGTATAGGTGGGACAACCAGGCAGGAAGTAGTGGCAGGGCGACAAGAACAGGAGAATTCTGGCAAGAGGAAAGTTTGGTCTGCAGTCGTAATCCAGCCACAGAAGAAATAAGATGTGACTGCCTCACTGAATAAGGTACTGAGCCACATGGCTAACATAGACAAGAATAATGGGCTAGTATAAGTTATAAGACTTAATAAGAAGCCTGACCTAACGGGCTGATTAGTTTATAATAATGTAGACCTCTATGTAATTTTTGGGGGGACTTAACGATTGAGGGAACCAGGCAGAACAGAAACCCTGACAACATGAGATTATGTAGTATGAAGGGCCGCTTGTTTGTTCCCGGCTGTTTAGCTCCAAAATAATTACACAGAAACTGTATTAATTAAATCACTGCTTGGACCATTAGTTCTAGCTTCTAACTGGCTAACTCTTATATATTAATTTAGCCCATTTATACTAGTCTGTGTATCATCATGTGGCTGTGGCTTACCTGCTAAAGTTCCGACATCTGGTCTTTAATGGGGCTACATGGCTTTTTCCTAACTTCACCTCCAAATACAGATCAAACACATAAATATATCATAGGAAATTATAATTATGCGTTTTGACTGACAAAATTGCTCAGCAGGTAAAGGTACAAGCCTCTAAGCCTAGCTACCAAGTTCAATAACCTGGAACCTTATATTAGGAAAAGTAACCAATTTGTAAAATCTGTCCTCTGACCCTAAATGTGTCAGTGATATATATGCTCACAAACATGCACACATGAAATAAATAAAATTAAACAAATAAATTAATAGACCATTATCATTCTTGAACATAATCACAAAATCCTTAATAAAATGAAGCAAGTAAATCCATAGATAGACAGACAGACATAGATAGGTAGGTATATAGATAGAGAATATAGATGATTAATAGATAGATTAGATAGCTAGATAGGGAAAAAAAACCAAAAATAAAAAAAATAAAAAATAAATAAATAAATAGATAGCTAGATAGGTAGACAGACAGGCAGGCAGAGAGGCAGGCAGGCAGGCAGGCAGACAGATAGATGTTGGCATACAAAAGAGTACCACAATAGTCTGGAATGAACTATAACAAAAGAGCTTGGCCTGATCAGAGCAAGCTTGACAGTAGTCAGAGAAGCCACTAAGGAGTCGTGGCATAAAGCAGCAGGAGGCAGTAGAAGGCCAGACCAAGTCACAGGGGCACAAGCCAGTGGGAAATTGCCAAATTGCTGCAGTGGATCAGATGAGACAAACCTTGTACAGCTGCCCAGAGGGGCAATTCAACTGTGTGGGGTGGAAGAAGACCTTGGGGGTCTGGTCAGGGCACGACAGTGGCATGGATTCAGACCACATTGGCGCCAATTTTTGGGCAAACAAAAGAGTTCCAAAATAGCCCAGAACAGAGTATAGCAAAAGTTTATTTATCTGATAATAAACTCACAGAAAGAGTAGGGATCTACAGTCTTCTGTGAGCACTGGAAACTGGAACCAAATCCAGTAGCCAAGAAGCCTATGTATCCTTTTTATCTGCATTTATAGTACATGATATTATGCCAAAGTGGGTTAGTATCTTAATGACTATTGACTGAAGGAGTTTCCACAGCAGATGGATAGATAGATAAATAGATGATAGATATAGATAGATAGATAGATAGATAGATAGATAGATAGATAGATAGATAGACAGACAGAACACATTATGACCATGTAGATATTCTTTTCAATTATATACTATCAATTAAAATTCAGTTAACGCATTTCCACATTAATAAAATGAGACAAAAGTCTTGTGATCTTTTCAATGAATACATTAAAAATTGAAAATTATTCTACATATAATGACAAAATCATCAACAAATAAAAATAAATGTCTTTAAGTGAATAGATAAGGTGG
Organism: Chionomys nivalis; assembly: GCF_950005125.1. Lineage (NCBI taxonomy): Eukaryota > Metazoa > Chordata > Mammalia > Rodentia > Cricetidae > Chionomys > Chionomys nivalis. The sequence goes on along the minus strand of NC_080094.1, from coordinate 73,712,530 downwards.
ATGCTCACATTTTCTCTTAACCTGTTGATAACCAAAATCTGGGGAAGGACAGACATTCAGTTGTGTACCAAAGAGTAAGCTTTCCAGGCTCTGATAGATAGTTCCAAACCCAGAGTCACACAGAGGGTCCTGGTTAAAATCAGTGAGTTACAAACTGGCATCAATATGGCAGAAGGATATATAAAAAGCAAGGTAGATATCAGTTGTGTGTATGAGAGAAATAGAAGGTGAGCAATGGAAATAAACAGAATGCATTATATCCATGTATGAAACTGTTAAACAAATATAATCAATACAGAACACCTTTAGAAAAAAAATCAAAAGTACATTATTCTTCATAGTAAAAACCTTATATTTTTTACCCACACACTGAAAACACAGCAAATATAGTGATTCCCCTGTTATTCAACACAGTACTAGGTCCTGTGAAAGGCAATAAAAGACAGTAAACAAAATGAGTCAATACCCTTCTCTTTAGAAGTGTACATGCTTTATCAAAGCATAAAAATGGCTTTAAACAAAACAAATAGATTGTGTCTATTGTAGTGATCACATTGCTATGCTGTGATTATATGTTCCTGCCAAAGTTATTATATTTGAAATCTTAATTCAATGAATGATGGTTTTAGAAGGTAGTGCTTTGTCAGATGATGAGGTCATAAGAACAGCTCAGGAAGGAGCCTAGTGCTTTCACTACACTAAAGAGAATCAAATGTGAAACCTCACCTTATCCAGTGTATGAAGACACAAAAAGAGGCATTTTCTATGAGTGAAAAAGTTGAGCCTTATCAAACTGTAAATTTGTCATTGCTTTGACCTTTGAATTTACCACTTTCAAACTTAGAGAAATAAATTTTTTGTTGCTATAAGCCTCCTAGTTAATGTAGTCTTCTACAGTGTCCCAGACTAAGACAGGTGTCACCTGGATATACTGCTCATTACCATATGAATTGCATATGATTATTTCCTAAGCTAATGAAATGTATCCAAATTCTGGGTGCAAAATTTCCAATGGGTGCTGAGAAATATTTAACAGATTTCATGATCACCAGCCTTTAGAAACCCGAGTTTATTCTTTTTCAGGGGGTCTTCCATCTGAACCCACTTCACTTTGAAAGCTCTCATCTCACATCTGACAATAAGCAGATGCAAGTCCACATTGACCCTGTAAAAAATAGCCTATCAGAATGCAGCTCTAATAAAATATTCACACTCCCTATCATGACTTGTGTGGTGCAAAACATGATAATAAACTAAATTATCATGTAGGACAATCAAGCCTACATTGAGTATACTCCTACCTCTCTATGGTAGCCCACAAAGCATTTTGGCATCTAATTGATATAGAAGCCAAGAAAATGATGAACAACGCATTGGATAGGAAACGGTGTCTTTTAAATCATCTTCCTTCTACAAAAGAGTCATTTAGAAGTTTCTTTGTAAAATTCTAGGAGTTGGGAGGTTTCTTCAGCAAATCTAGTGAGATGTTTGCTTTCTCTGGGAGTTGCTTGGTTATAATTTCATGTTTCTTTCTCTCATGTCCTGAGACCATAGCATTACAATCAAGGCTGCACAGGAAAATGATGAATAAGTTTTTTTTTTTGCCAAAACCAGGGTCATTCAAATCAGACCATCTCATTAAGTTTGTATATAAATTGCAGTGGGAGATCAGCAGAAGCTTCGAAGCAAAATCTAGATGGACTACGTTCCATTTGTTCAAAAAAACTGCAAAAAGAAATCTGTTTTGAAAGATGATCAACAGTAATTCCTCGGTGGTTCTACATACAATTGTTTAAGAAGTACTTTCTTTGGAAGAAGTTTTATTGTCTTTACACTTAGAATGTGTGAATTGTTTACTTTGATTACTTATTTCAATTTTTCTTTATTTGGATTTTTATTCATTTGATTGCTAGTTTTGTTTGTTTTGAAGCAGGGTCTCACTATGTAGCTCTGGATAGTGTAGATTTCAGACATCTGCCTGCCTCAGTTTCCTGGGTGCTAGGTTAGTTACATTCATCATCACTGCTGGCTGCTTGGTTAGGCTTGAGGCAGGGGGTTGTTTTTATTTCTTTGCTTGCTTGCTTGCTGGTTCTTTTGACCAGGGTCCCATTTGATCCAGGCTGGCCAGAGCTTTCTATACTATCTAAGAATGACGTTGATTCCAGATCCTCCTCTTTGTACCTTCCATAAACTAAAATTGCTGGCATTCATTAGCATACATTGGCCTGCCTCTTTTATCTAAAATAATTCAAGATATTTTATCAGCTTTTATAGTCATGCCCCCATGTACTAGTCCTTATTATAGGTCCTTATTCATAAAGTGACTCATATAATCAAAAGAAAAATGGACAGAAGGAATGGAGAAAGAAAGTCAGACAGGATTGAAAAATGAAATAAGCTCTTTAATGATTTGATTTGATAACAAAATGGATCAAACACTTCTGTAAGTTGTCTTTGTCATAGTGTCTTATTGAGGTAGTAGAAAAGTAACTAAGACAGACACTTGTTTCATACTTTCTACAATAATCCATGTATTTTACAAAATAATTTCCAAACCCATAAAAGCAAGGCATTATATTTTCCATAATAAAAAATATTTTCTACATTTTCCCACTTTTTACTCTTATCTGTCTTAAGAGAGAAGAAAAATATCCTTGGTTGCATGCATTTCCTAAGGGCACACATAAGATTTAAGGCAAGGACTACTGAGAACTCAAGAACAATGGCAATGGGTTTTGATCCTACTGCACGTACTGGCTTTATGGGAGCCTAGGCAGTTTGGATGCTCACCTTAGTAGACCTGGATTGAGGTGGGTGGTCCTTGGACTTCCCACAGGGCAGGGAACCCTGATTGCTCTTATGGCTGACGAGGGAGGGGGACTTGATTGGGGGAGGGGGAGGGAAATGGGAGGCAGTGGCGGGGAGGAGGCAGAAATCTTTAATAAAGAAATAAATAAACTAATAATAATAAAAAAGATTTAAGGCAAGGCTAAAGACTAGTCTCCTGACCTGAAAGTCATGTTATTAGTCTCAGGTACATGGAATAACACACCAGAGTGCAAACATACATAGTTTTGGGCACTCAACCTCTAGCAAGTCTTCTGTCTAGACTATTAAAACCAAAAAACACTACTTTCCAATATTCTTCCTTAAGTCTTTACTCCCATACACTGTATTTTCCTGATTCAACTACTATACTTCTTTGAAGGACTAAGCTCATTGATATGGATGGTGTACCTGTATGCCTGATATAGAAGATATGATTTGGCTCCTCATGTCATAAAACAAAAGAAACCATCCTGAGCTTAGCAATGGAGACTCACCTTGGTCAGTCTCATGATATATTTTCAGAATTGTCATTCTGCCTTATATGTTGACATACTCTCTCATCATCATATCTCAATTCTTATACTTTGGTCTCCATCAGTCCCCTCAAGAATCTAAGGTATGCCCATGGCTCAATTTCTGATACCATTTCTTCCTTTACTGTTTCAAAAACTTAGACACTGGGACATTCAGGGATCCCTGAATAATCTTGATCCATGCCAAACTCTAGATGGATTGTGCATAGGTGAGGAGCACACTTACCATATACTTAGTGGATCTATGCCAAGCACTGTGCAAGCTTTTTGGTTCCACTAAATAGGGTTTCATTGTTTCTTCCTCTTCCTTCTTCTTTTCTTCTTCCTTTCTTTCCTTTCCAAGATCTGCTATACTCCCATTCCTTTTGCCACACTCACTTTATCTACCTCCCTCTTTCTCACCCTCTTGACTTTCCCTCTACTTCTCTTCATGTCCCACCTTTATGTTTCTCCTGTCTTCTTCCTTTCTGTAATTCATTTTTATTCAATTAATTCTGACTTCAACTAACTCATATAATCCAACAAAATGACATTATTTTGTCGAGGCTGTAATGACCTCATGTTGTTAAATTAACTATTCACTTCTAGTCTTTTTATTCTAAGACAGTAAATATCATGCGAGAGAGTTAGCCACCTCTACTCTCAATGTATTTCATTTACTTTGCATCTAGGACAGTAGATAAATTCTTTGTTTTATTTGATGGTCTTCTATCTTATTCCTTCCTAGAGTCTGTAGAGTTCTTTTTTTCTTAACCCTGATCACCTAATATTGAAATGTCACAGGTGCCAGTTCTTATTCTTGACTCCATTTTTCTGCCCTTCCTTGTCAGTATAACTTGATTTTATTTCCTATCATAAATTCTGGAAGGTGAAGTTAGATTGCAATTATATCTACTCAGGTTTAGCTATTTGAGTCCACTTTAAGAGCATATGCATTGTGTGTGTGTGTGTGTATTTGTGTTAGGAAGTCTGTGACTGATGTTTGGAGCCTTCTTTTATCAACCAATACCTAATTAATTGAGGTAGGTTTTCTCAGTTGAGCTCAGAGCCTGGCAATACACCTGTTCTAACATGCTAGCCAAACTAAGGAATTCCATATTCAATTTCTGATGCTGGAATTCCAGGTAGGCTGTATTTGGCAGGTTAATTTTTAAAATCTCATTGACAAAGACTGTCACTGAATGCAGTAGAAAGGAAACTACAATTATGATGAAGATTATTGTAATAATTATTTGCTTGTGCTTCATAAATGCTGTATATACAGGGTAATACAATGTAACATATCTTCCTGGAGAGATAGGAATAAATAAATGTCTGTGCATCTCAGACTGGAAGCAGTAACAGACCAAAATACTAATACTACCAATTCCAACTTGGTAAACCAAGAATATTTTTAGGTTTATTGACAGAAGCATGCATTACTCAGAAACAGATTCTTGACTCTGCATGGATGACAGCTGTGGAGCTACCTACATAGGCATTGACTGACTTTTGACTGTTTCCCAAGAAATTGCAGTTAAATTTCGAAGTTAAATTTTGATTCCTTTGTACAAGGAGCTCACAGTAATCACTGAACAAAAGTAGCAGCTATAAATGGCTTAATTCCCATAACCTACATCCAAGACCATATTTTCTTTCAGCCATAGATAAATTGGCCTTTTGATAGCATGTCTTAAAATTTTTAGTTATACACAAATTATATTTTCACACTTTATGATGCATGAATATATCATCTCTGCCTAATATTACCAACATGTTAAAGCAAAATCAAGCAGCTGAGTGTGAAAATATTTTAATATTTTCATAGACATTTCTGTAACCCACTGATAGGAACAACTAACCTAATTTTTTATCATGGTAAATTTATATAATTGGCTCTTTTCTATGATTAGAGATATTAATTCTAAAGCATATAAATTCATTTTGCATAGCATTATAGAATTTCTTTAAGGTGAGATATTTAGAAATCTGAGTGTGAGCCCATCTATGCATTCTCTGCAGTATATTGGTTGAAGCTTTTTCTAAGTCATTGTTATAGGCTGTCTATGGAATGGGTTGTACCTCCTGATGCCAACCTTGGAGCCTGTGCGTTTCAGCATCCAGTACAGGACAGAGAAGAAAGCAGAGCTTTTAGCTTTCTAAAACTCTCTCTACTACACTGGAGGTTCTAAATTGAGAGAATTAAGCTCTACTCTAGAAGGAGGAAAGGACCCTAGAAACAAGAAACATTTCTACTTTGTAAGACAATGCTCATGAAGGTGTGTGTGTGTGTATGTGTGTGTGCATATGGTGGGAAAACGGTCTTGTACCCTGTAAAGATTTGTTACTTGTATTAGTTAAATAAAACATCTATTGGCCAGTAGCCAGGCAGGAAGTATAGGTGGGGAGACCAGAATAGAACTATGGGAAGAGAAAAGGCTCAGTCTGCAGTCGTCACCCAGACCAAGAGGAAGCAAGATGAGAATGCCTCACTAATAAAAGGCACCAAGCCACATGGCTAACACAGATAAAAAGTATGGGTTAATGTAAGATATAAAAGTTAATAAGAAGCCTGAGCTAATAGGCCGACCAGTTTATAATTAATGTAGATCTCTGCGTGTTTCTGTGGGACTGAATGGCTGCGGGACCAGGCAGGACAGAAACCTCTGTCAACATGTGTGCTTGTGTGTGAATTGTTTACTTCCTGAGTTTTAAAGGGTACAACTTTCCTTCAGAAAGGAGTGTTTTATTCATAGGAAACCATCATACAACAACTATAAATACTACACTTGATTAAAGGAGGGGTCCTAAAATATACATTCATGTTACAGTTTTGTCTGCTATTTTAAGTTGTAACACATGTACTATAAATGCAAAAAATATTTACTTAAAGTTTTCTTTATGCTAACTTTATTTTTATGAATTTATTGCTCATTGATACAAATTAAAGAGATTAGATGCAATGAGTGAATTAGAAAGAATTTTAGAAACATGTTCTCTCTGAGCTAAAACGGCTCTGGCACATACTCCAGATTTTCTCTCTGTTCTTCTAATAGTAGTTTTAAATCACTAATAAACAGCCAGAAGATTTTCTTCTTCTCTTAGGTGAAAACTTAAATTCCCTTTATCCATCATTAAAGATTTTTTAAAAGAAGATGCTGCATTGAATTAGGAGAACTCTTATCACCCAAGCTTGCTCAGTGGGATATCTTTAACTGGTATGGGTTCTTGAAATTAAGTTTAGTGATAATGAGCAAAGAAATGTTCATTTTCTTGCTCCCCAGCTTCTGAAAAATGGATATCTACAAACTAAAGTAAGTAGTTTTAAGAGACAAACTATGGGGATTGAAATAATTACACTGCAATTGGCTCAGTACATCAAACCATAGAAGTTGTAGTTGCTGCAGCTCAATCCAGATTTCCGACCTTGTGTCTTACTGAGCATGCACTGACATGGGATGCATTCACTTCTTTTTATTTCTTTTGGAGTACTTGCTATTTGAAGACCTCTTGGTGTCGCTTACCTCTAAGCAAATATTTAAAAAGAAAATTTCTTTTGGCATCTATTACTTCAATTTGACAACTATAAAATATACAAAGAAAGGGAGACTGGTTTTTCCATGGACTCAAAACAACATATTATAAAGAGAGAAAAATAAACATTGTATAATGTATATGTAACATCAAACTCCTTTCATGAAAGAATTTTCTAAAGAGCAGTATCCCACATGTATGCATTGGTGTGTATGTGAGTGTATGTGTACATGTGTGTGTTAGCAAGGCATGCCTAACTTTGACAAAACTCAATGCAAAATTCAGAAGAAAGAAATTTCAGTATACAAATATCTATTAATAATTATTAATAATCAGAATCACATGTCATACTTGCTTCAATCTGGAAAACAACTAAAATATTGTTTGATATCTGTTTATTCTCTCTCTGGGTCTGTCTCTTTCTGTCTCTTTCTCAAGTGTGTGTGCGTGTGTGTGTGTGTGTACTGCTGGTTGATGGGAGTGTCATCTATCTGCTGCTTTCATTGGTTAATTAATAAAGAAACTGTTTGGCCTTTGATAGGCCAGCCCTTAGGTGGGTGGAGTAGACAGAACAGAATTCTGGGAGAAAGAAAGCCGAATCAGGCAGTCACCATGATTCCCCTCTCCGACACAGATGCAGGTTAAGATCTCCCAGGTAAGCCACCAGCTCATGATGATACACAGATTATTAGAAATGAGCTAATCAAGATGTGAGAATTAGCTGATAAGAGGCTGGAATTAATGGGCCAGGCAGTATTTAAAAGAATACAGTTTCCGTGTAATGATTTCAGGTAAAGCTAGCCGGGTGGCAGGACGCAGCCCGCTGCTGTTCCTTACAACAGCTGGTAATGAAATATAAGATCTCTTACAAGGTAAGCCCTTACAAATGAATTGTACATTCATCAGTCTCAAACCCATGATTTTTTAATATTTTTGTATGGTTTAGTTTTCCTTTATTTAAGCTAAATGCACATGGTGCTTGAAATGCATCATAGACTCTTAATGATATTGATTAGTTCTGTCCTTTTGCTGCTATCCAAAGGGAAATGTTTCTAAAATGTTATCAAGAAACTATACAACAGCTGGGCGATGGTGGCGCACGCCTTTAATCCTAGCACTCGGGAGGTAGAGGCGGGCGGATCTCTGTGAGTTCGAGACCAGCCTGGTCTACAGAGCTAGTTCCAGGACAGGCTCCAAAGCCACAGAGAAACCCTGTCTCGAAAAGACAAAAAAAAAAAAAAAAAAAAAAAAAAAAAAAAAAAAAAAAAAAAAAAAAGAAACTATACAACAGTTTTCAGACTGTAATTATCTGTTTATACTTATATACCCCAGCTTTATTCATTAACAAATAAAAGCAATACTTATACAGAAGGACTTCCCATGTCATTTCCCCTTTTCTGTCTAAATAAAAAGGAAAGTTTTAAAAACTTTAACATAGTAAAAACACATATAAGAAAAAATAAATCAAGCAAGAATTACAGTTACAGTATTTCTATCTGCTTTTTCTTTTCTCACAACCAAGGAAAACTATAATCATAACTATATAATTTTCAACTCCATCAAAGATCTATCCCAAATACATACCAGAAGGATATAAATTATCTAAGTTAACAGAAAGTGCATTGTAAGCAATTTGCCTCATGTTGGTGCCATTCTGTTGACAGAGACTGCTTATTCATTTCTTTAATATTCTCAATGATATTGCCTTTATATTTAATTTTTCCATTGAATAACATAAAATATTTGTCATCTTGCATCTGCCTCTTCTGTGTTCTTAGCTTGCAATCCTCCCTTTGTTCTACTAGTATTCTGAACTTCTCTGTTTTTGGTCATTTCTTACTTCATCATAGATCAAGGTCTTCACAGGATGTTTTATCTTATGGACATTTTACATTCATTAAATTGGATGATTTATGTCATTCCATGGGCCTCTCTTACACACACATATCAGCCTACCACAATGGATTAGACAAAGCTTCAACCAATATACTGCAGAGATTGCATAGATGGGCTCACAGTCAGATTTCTAAACATCTCACTGTAAAGAAGTTCTATATTGTTATGCAAAGTGAATTTATACACTTCAGAATTAACCCCTAGTCATTGAAAAGAACGAATTATATAAATTTACCATGACAAAAAACTAGGTTGGTTTTTTTCTTGACAATGGGTTAAAAAATTATTTTCTAACTCAGCTGCTTGATTTTGCTTTAGTATGTTAGCAGTTTTGAGCAGAGATGATATATTCATACATCATAAAGTATGAAAATATAATCTATGTACAACTAAAAATTTTAAGACATGCATCAAAAGGTCAATTTACTTATAACTTAAACAGAAAAGTGTCCCTTCTGTGTATAGGCTGAGGGAATTGTGCTGTTTATAACCCTCACTGACTTTTCAAGATTACTATGAGCTCCCTGAACAGAGGGTTCAATTTTCAACTACAGTTTCTTAGGAAACAGAACTCAGTAAGCAGCATAATAATAAAAGAAAAAGTATAAATGGAAATAAAATGGAAATGAAAGTACAGTAGAATAACAATTAAATCGAGTACCAGATTCATAAGTTTAAAATGTTTTATTTAGAGTTAATAATACTAATTGTAGGTATCAATAGAATCTTTACTAGAATAATCTAGTTGTATTACTATATTTTCACAAAAATTTTATTCTAAGTTTTTCAGAAAGGCTGTTTTTTGAGGTTCATGTGAAAATTTTTTCAGTATATGCTTACAGGGACTTCTGTGTTCAGTGTTTCTGCTGTGCAGTTAGAGGATTTTTGTTCACTAGCCTATACATGTAGATAAAAGTAGATAACTATTTCTAGTTGGTGGATAGTAGATTCTAAACAAATACAATGTGTATGTACCACTTGTAGGTCAAGTACGCAATTGCTAGTCCTTGCCACACCATGAAGTTCCTGTACAGTCTAGCATGACAATGAGCAAATTCTCTTAGTCTGCACTGAGGAGTGATGTCACAGAGGCCATTTCATGTCTACAACAATTTCAACAAGAAATCATTGCTACCTTCATTACTATAGAACGTTTCTAACTGGCTCAGTGTGGCACCCATGTTCATTCATTTTTTTAACCATTCTAAAGTTTTCAGAGACTTCACACAAAAAGTTTCTGAAAATACGAAACTGTTTTAGCTTTCTCTTTCTGAGATTGCATTTACCTGAAGTCTCTTGATTTAAAAAAAAAAAGAAAACCAGCTTCATTTTTAGTATAAAGTGACTCAATGTCCAAATAAGTCTTTAATTACTTTGATATTTAACAGATTCCATAGAGAAGTGAATTTAAACAATGAATGTAGTCTTAAGCAGCCACCCTAGGGACACAGAAAAAATGGTTGCTAGTAAAGGTGACCTTTAACTAATGGAAGAGTGGAATAGCACTGGTCACCTTAGGGATTTAGAGCGGGTGTTTAAGAAAAGCGATTGCTGGCTGAAGGTGGCCTCTGGCAGCTATCGCGTATTTATGTTGTCAGCATTCAGTGCACACTGTGAGTTTATATTCCAAAATTGAAGATCAGGACAAACTAATCTACTATATCCATTGCTAAAGTAAATAAGAAAATGTCATTCTCCCTACTTTAAATTTTTAAGCTGAAAAACACTATGAAAACATTACAAACCTTTGATGGACAATGTAACTTCTCCAAAGTCAGAGGCAAATACAAGGCAAAAACTTAGACCTCTAAATCCAGGGGACATTCATTCATACAAGGAGTTAAGAAGTAATAGCTGAGAAATATTGAGCATTGTTAGTTTTGGAAATTCCGAGCCATAGCAACCTAATACTAATTTTGGTCTCTGAATTCCTACAATTCATACAATAGGTTCTGATCTGAAAAGATACCTGATAGCTACGCAACAAAACCAATACTTAACAAAAACTGAGAAAGCAGAATCCCCTATAGGCACTAAGCCATGGTAGGATAGAAATTCTAGAAAACACTCAACAGTGTAATAAACCAACAGGAGCACAGCAAATAAAATCACAATTTAAAGTGGTCTTCTTAAATTCCACTTGGCTTTTTGGGCAGGAAAGCTGACCCCAGTACTCCAATGGAGCAGAGATGAATTTACAAGCATATAGACTTTGTAGCTATAGAACCTTGTGCTTGTTCTATGACCATAATCTCTAATTCCCTAGTAATTGTCCAACAAGCTAACCTGAATTTTCATTTTGCATGGAACCTTGTGGTCCAGATGCTATTAATTCTATCTGGGATTTGCACATTCTGAGAGTCTGTCTCCTCTGTAGCCTTACTATGTTTAAACATATAAGTCACTGCCGCTTGCTTCATTATTACACTATAAATTCAAACAAAAAGAGAGAAATGGACTGTATTTTCACCATTTTCCCTATTGTTTAATTGAGATGCTAAGTTAATGCAACTCTGATGGCCTGGAGAGATGGCTCACTGTGTAAAGTACTTGCTGAAAAAATATGCAGACCTGAGTTTGGATCCTAGTACTCACATAAAAATTCATCTACACACCTAGAACCGTAGTGCTGAGTTGGGAGAGGCAAGTAGATCACCAACCTGTTCTAACCATTCTAACAAAATCACTAAGCTTCAGATTCACTGACACAACTGTCTCAAAAAACACAGAGAGGGAGACAGAAGTAGACACCTAATTGATGTCAACCTCTGGCCTGCAGAAATGTACATATACAAAACACAAACAACTTTTTCTTTATAAAAATGCTTTCATAGGATGAATGTCAATTAATCACTTTTGACTAAAGACATAAATAAAAGAAATCCGATGAAATTTTGGGTAGTAAATTAGGTTAATAAGCACCCTGAAGGTTATGGAGTAAATAAAGAAAAACTAGGATAAATATATTAAGAAGTAGGTTGAATATAACAGAACAAACAATGAAAGCAAAGAGTCAGATACTTGTCACAAGAAGAAATACAAGTTGTCTTGAGTTTTGAAGCACAAAATGATAACCTGTTTAATGTCTGCATTTACATAGAGTCTTATATCCTTGATGATTGTATCGTCTATATAACCTCATGGAGTATTTTAATGTGAACTGTCATATTAACTCTCATATCACCATAAGTAAGTCCTTATGTATATATACAAAGAACAAGTGAAATTATTAGATAAAGAATATGGCTCTGAAGTTGTCAGGATGGATCAATGACAAACACCTAAAAACCTGATTTTGATCCCCAGGTCCCACACCTTGAGAGGAGAGAAAAGATTATTGCAAAACATCCTCTGATCTTCATATGCTTTATAACACAAATGTACACCCACACACAAATAAATAAATAAATACAATGAAATATCACTACCATCACAAACATCATCTTGGTTTTTAAGACAGGGTTTCTCTATGTAATTATGTAATTATGACTGTATGGGAACTCACTCTGTATACCAGACTGACCTCTGCGTCACAAGTGCTGGAATTAAAGGCATGCACCACAACTGTCCAGCTAATAAAATGTTATTTATAATAGTATATAAAGGGATTGGACAGATGGTTCAGTGATTAAGAGCACTTGATGCTCTTGCAAAAGAACCTATTTAGAGTCCCAGCATCTATATTACAGCTTACAACAATGTTTATCTCCAGTTCCAGGGCATCTGGCACCCTCTTCTAGCTTCAATGTGGACATGGTCACTGCCTCTAGACTACCCTGAGGCAAGCAAGCAAAACTAAGATATATTACTAAACCTACTCTTAAAACAACAACAACTGGTGATAAACTTAGCAGCAGAGTGTTCCGCAGCATATGCAAGCTTCAGTTCAAAGTGCTGTGAAATATAAAGTAAAATGAGATGAATTCCCACCAATCCCCTGTTAGTATGGAGCATCTCTGGACCTATTCATATCCTCTCCTGCCTTCCTCATGTCACATTTCTTTCATGAGCAATGTATTTAAAGCGTCTTTGTTACACTTTTTTAATTTGAAAGGGAATATGTTTTAGCTTAACGAACAATATTTTTAACAAATGTCTTCCTTCTTTTAATACTATTATATACAAATTATCATAAGAATTTTAAGCATATAGAATAACTCAGTGAAATTTTACAGTGGGAACTCCCATTCCACAGTCTTTGATACTCATGAATACATTACTATAATCATACTATAGACAACTAATCATATATCCATTTAATTAACGTTTGGTGACATATTTTAAAACATACTGCAAGCAAGATCATTTGTGTTTAAAGGTTTCAGTATGTTGAGCCCTTTTTTCCTCACTGCTGAGGATATAGACTCTACTCAAGAATGTCATCATTAGTATCAAACTGAAGGCATCCTATAGGCAGCCATCAGTTAAATGCTTGAGACTCTCTAGCATAGGTTTCACAACGATGTTTATTGCACAGTGATTGCATTCAATTCTCACACACAATGGCCACTCTCTCCATGAAGTCTTGTCTCAGGAACGTGCAGTAGAGCTGAGTCCTCAGGAAGTCCCTTATGTACAATTATTGCATTCTCTCATCACACTGCCTCCACCTCCATCTTAATAAAATAAAGTCCCGTAAGTTCTAGACATTTTCACATTCTAGAATGCAACCCTCTTAAACCATCATTCAAATGAAACCTTATCTAACACTTGGATTTCAAATCCTTGTCTAACAGCTGAAAGAGTCTTATCCAAGAGAACTCCCTGAAATGTGGAACCCATTAGCTATACATGATTATTCTTTTCGACAATATTTTATTGATTTTTTCAAAATTTCACGCAATGTATTTTGAACAATTTTTTCCCTCCCAGTTCATCACATTACCAACCTTCCATGCCTTCTCATCCAACTGGGAGATTATTATGGTTTTTTTTTTCTTTTTCCAAATGGAGTCAAGTTTGTATTACCCAGGATATTCTTTAATTTAAAGCTGAGTTTTGATTTTATTTAATTTTTACTTGAATTACCATATGCTGATAGAGGCCACCATAATGGACAGGAAATACTACAATGTGGAAAGGAGGACCATGGGATGCTGCCATGGGACATTTTGTTTATCCTATGTGTCTTGTAACTACTTAGCTTCTTGGTCAAGAGCTGAAAAAAAATATGTGTCATGACTTTTCCTGTTTTCTTTTCTTCCTTCTTTCCTTTTACGATTTGCCCTTTGTTGTTGTTTCACTCACTAAAAGGGAAAATTTCTCTATAAATTAGTTGAATGGAAGCTAGAAGTCCTCTCAAAAGATTCAAGATGAAGGCTGATAACTGGAAAAGCACCAAGACTTTCAGCCCCATTCCCCAATCTCCAAGGCCTCAAGATTTAAGTTGATCACTAAGGTCAACGGTTTAATTAACCATGCCTATATGATGACTTCTACTTATACATATTTTTTTTTTTGGTTTTTCGAGACAGGGTTTCTCTACTTATACATATTTTTAATGAGAGCATTCAGAGAGACTTTGGGTAGCCACACTGTTTCCATATACCTTCCCCTATCTATCTCTTTATCAATATCCTTTGTAGTATCTACAAATTAACTAAAAACTAAATACCCAAGAAAATATGTAAAAATCACTTACGCCTGATGAGTACATTTGGTTTGGTTTAATATAAAATATTCACTGCTAGTAAAGTTAGTACTGAAAGAAAAAAAGAAAAGAGGAAATTTGTGTCAGAAATGGGTCAAGTTGCATACAGTTCTTTACACTCCTATGCTTGTGTTGTTTGAGCTCTTGGAAATGCATTTATCTTTTGTATAGAGCACAAGCAGAGAGTTTTATGGTTCCTGGGGACTCCAGCTTAGACATGAAGAGTTATTTTATATATTGAATTTTAAAAGGAATAAATAAAGGCAAAAGTGTGGAGACTGGAGAGATAACTCAGTTGCAAATGTTTTTGCAATGCAATCATGATGATCTGAGTTCAAACATTTGGAGTTAAAGAACAAACACAGCTTGATAGCTAGCACTTGGAATCCCAGCATGGTGGGGGGTTGACTGCAAAGGCAGAATGATCTGTGGGGCTCACCAACTGCCAGCTCAGCCCCAGCACAACCTAATCTAGAAGCCTCAAAGGTAAATGGCCCATGAAGAATGACATCCATGTTTTATCACTGGACTCTACATGCACATGGATATACATTTTAAACATAGGAGCACACACATATGCGTGTGTGCGCACACAAACACACACAGACAAAGCAAGGCATATCAAAAAATAACTAAAGCAAATCTCTTCATAAACTGTAGGCCAGACTGAAAAGAATCCCACAGTCTGTCTTAGGGTCTGTCAGGTCCTGTGGATTCTTTGCCTTTCTGATGACAATTTGCAACCTAGAAGTGAAATTGAAAAGGCTGTGCTTTGTGAGTCTGTGAAGAGCTAGAAGTCACCTTTCTTCTTTGTATACCTGTTCTTAGTGCCTACTTGGTATAGAAAGAGCATGAGCTAAATGAAGGAAGCATACAGTCCACTTGAAGCTTGAGTAGACTGGCTGAAAGAAAGAAGTACTACACCGATGTCTTATCTCCCTTTTAGATCTATCGCAATGGACAAAAACAGCCACATTGTTCATTTTGCAGGCACCGCAAAACAGTTCACTCACTCTTTGCACATATTTCTAAACCCAGTTCCCATGAATTCCATTACTGACTTTTAATACACATGCAGGATGTAATGGCCAGAATGCAACACTTCATACAAGGAATGAAGAAGGCATCTCCTACTCCCGTTTCGAGAGCCTTTCCTTTGCGGATGATTTTGGAGCCAATGCACAGATGTGTGCTGCAGAAGGCTACACTAAAGCAGCAGGTGCTGTTTGTCATATTGGTTTGCTGGTATTCCTCAACTTTTTCAGTTCCACAACGATCGAAAGTGCGTGCAAAGCATTAATAAAATGTTTTGTTCTATTTATGCTTCATTCCTTCTCAACTTTTTTTCCATTGCATATTTTGCTTAATTCTATTGGTTGTATGTTTTCTTCTTTAGTTCTATATGAAATGACTGGGATTCACCCTGTAATTATACAGAATTTCACAAAGAAATGAATATAGACCCAATTGTAAAGTAACTTAAGGAAGTATGAGCAGCCCTGTGGCTGAGATACATCACTCTTAACAAGTTCAGAGCAATAGAGGGTCAACTCAAAACAAGCTTCTTTGTCTCATCATGTTAACGTTTAAAGTTACATTATTTAAGTTACAGAATTTTGTTTGTATATTATGGGTTACAGTTTTGTGTTACTATGACATTCCTGTGTGTGTGAACATCCTAGTCTCCACATCTATATAAATTTCTTGTCATTTTTCTTTGGCTTTTTTTTTTCCTTGTCTGGTTGTTTTTCTCTATTCTGATTTGTTTGTTTCTGTTTTATCCTATTGTATTGTGTTGTATTATTACTTACTAGATGGCTGTTTATTCTAACAAGAAACAAGCTGAGTGTGGATCTGAATGGGAAAGAATGTGGGAAGGGATTTGTGGACAAGAAACTGTAATCAGGATGTATTTTATGAAAACGTCTATTTTCAAAAAAAGAAATATATAACATAAAATATTGGAGACATTTCTGTTGTCAAAACTGTTTCTTTAGAGAAAATAAATATGTAAATAAAAGTCACTGCTGTTTGGCAGATTGTCTTATTACTCATAATTTATTTTGTCTTCAATGTCCAAAGCAGTAGAAACAGACATAATTTTGTACACGTTCCAATTTTCATTCAAAACAAAAACTTGTAGAGACTAAAGAGATGGCTCTATTGGTGAAGGTGCTTGCCTCATAAGCATTAAGACCTAAATCTGATCCCCAGCATTCACATAAAATGCCTAAAAACCTAAAAAGGTTATGGCAGACTTGTAATCCTACCTGGAGGGCAAAGACAAAAGGACACATTGGCCAGCCAAACTAACTGAACTGAGGAGTTCCAAGTCAGCGAGAGATACCCTCTTACAAAACCAAAGTTATAGGAATACTGAAAGAGGTTGACAGTTGGTGTACACATGCACACACACACACACACACACACATACACGCACGCATGCATGCACAGACACACACAGAGAGAGAGATGGAGAGATCCCATGATCCCACTGAGCTAAAGAGAGGAGAGATTCTATAATTTTTAGATTTAATTTTATTTTTCAACCTTCAAGATGCATGTTTTTTATTCTTCTGTAGTTTTCATTTTTTTTTTTTTACTTAAGAACTCTTCTTGTAATGAGTGCTTAGAGATAGATATAGTTGTCTACATTTTTTCTGGGACAAAAGCTAGAGTTTTTCAGGCATATCTGATAAATAGAGCTTTGTAGTTGAGTTGATATAGTTCTGTCACTTTGCTCTTTGGTAATTTCATCTCTGTAAAATACATTAAATTCTGTAAAAAAAACTAAATAATATTTAGCAAAAGGTATTTTTAAAAGATTTGGGAAATGACAGCTAATCAATCATGCAGCCAATAATGAATTAGTACTTGTGAATTAGTACAATGTGTGAAAGTCAGTGAGGGATTTTTATTAATCTGCAAATACTCTCCAGGTCACATTTGCTATAAATACTTAGAAAATATATTTACTTTGATGATCCTTGATTACCATTCTATTAGCTCTTGCTTGTTTTTCACTTATTCAGCTGTCAACATAGTAACCCCATACTGACCAAAACTAACTTTGATCAAACTCCTTCCAAATCTCTGAACCATTGATCCCATCTTTCAATATACAGTCTTAGAAACTATTCAGTTTAGTTTTTTTTTTTCCCGATTCCCCCTGCTCTCTGAAGTTTTCCTTGGTAATCTTCTATACACCTATCCCCCTTTTATTCCCTTGTCCATTCCCACTATTCCTCATGAAATTGAGCCCAAACTTCCTACTGAAAATCTTCATTTGAATAGACTAATACCTATATCTTGATCTTGAATAGTCTAGTCTGACTATTTCTAAAAAGTACCAGAATAAATTTAATTTAGGGATATTATAAACATGGATCTTACTTCCTGGTTTTCTGAGCCTAACTTAGTTGAGAAATTGACTCTGATTACGGTAGTTTTCTTTGAGTAAGAGTTTTTTCTTCCATGCCTGCTAGTGAACCACACCAATACCAGCGTGGCAGATAATTCCAAAGTTACAGTAGAGGCACTTATATATTGGTGCTGGCTGACCAATAGCTATCTACTTTGACTCAAGTCCTACTTAGCAGGGGAGAAATCCTACTGGTACTGGAAACATAGCTAACTACACAGGACTAGTGAGGTCATGGACCTGGAAGGACAATCTACTACTGATATTTTCCAAAATCAATAAAAATCCTAACTGCACTCTACATGCTTATTCTTATATCTACAGAAATTTTAGATCACACCTCCCATCAAATAGGCTTCTCTCGAAAACAGAAGGAAACCATCTGAAAGCCACACTAGTGAAAATATAGAGAAAAACTGACCCTAGATGCCAAGCCCCAATTAACAGTACAGCCTACACTTAAGGCTTAGGAAGCAACTCCAAGGATGGTACAGAAAGATTACATGGGCCAGAGAACTGGGAAGTCTGTTGTGAGATTGTGCCCTCCAGTCTTCTAACTGTGACAAGGATGCTATTACCCCCATGAAATCATGAAAGTGTGAAAACATGACTATCTAAGCAAGACATGAACAATTCCAACAACAATTTACATCTGATTGCAGATGGAGGAAGTCTCACAGGGCCCCATCCCTAGAAAAAGAGCAACAGGCATTTATCAACTGCGGAGAGAGGGAGTATTAGTCTTCCCCATGGTGGCATCCCATAATTGGTTATGCAATGTCAAGTAGTCAGTCCTAGAAATATATACATGCTGACTACACTGAATGGACTCGTAAAGTTTTATTTATAGATCAATTTAATTATATGTGTATGTAACAACAATAATTAAAATGGGCCATAAATTTGAGAGGGAATTGTGACATGAGAGACTGGATGGGAGGAAGGGAGGATGCAATTATATTTTAATTAATAAATTTTTAAAGATTGAGCTCTCCACCACTTGCTTATTTAGGCCTACCCATTCCTTTCCCCATGCCTATTATGGTGCTTTCTATTAGGATAATTTAATAGTTTACTACTGGTGCTCCATCAGAAAAATGTATATTTGAGAACTCTATTTTTTTTCTATTTTTTTAATTAGAGAAAAAATTACAAAATCATAATTTGCTCAAAAATATAATAGTATTCTACACACTGTATACTGATTTAGAAATTAAAACTTTAAAATGTGATTTAAAAAGATACAAGAGAAAGAAACATCAAAGTGCCAGCAGCCTAATCTCCTCTTCTTTCTCTCTCTCTCTCTCTCTTTCTGTTGTGTGTATGTGTGTATGTGTGTGTTTTTTTTTCTCTAAGACTCCCTTTCTGTGTTTCTGAAGCCCATGAAACAAAATTCTTCACTTCCTATTACACCAAACTGTACTTCTAAAATATAATTTCTTCCACGCCATTCCAACCAGATTAAAAATGCTTATGCGGCCAGCACACTGGACACACGTGGAAACCACTCTCACTGGAGCATCCTAATGCTTCCTTGTCACTTCTCAGACTACATCTAGACAAGCACGTTCTGCAGCTCTGACTGAATGCGCCTAGAAGAAGGCCCCACAATTGCATTTCCATCATGGACCCTGTAGAATTCTGGTGCAGGTGTCCACCAGAAGAGTATGAAATTATTTCTTTTTTGATCTAGTTCTCAAATTTAGTCTTATTTTATGCTTTGATATTTAAGAGTGCTATGTTCTCCACACTAATCATCTTCTCCATCCCCCCCCCAAATTAAGATAATTCATTAAAATTAAGCACTGATAAAACGTGTGATGATCACAGGAAAAACCCAAATAAAACAGGTTTCTTTTCTCTTCACCCTTAAGCTGCATGGTGTTGATTATCAGTTTTCTCTGTTATCCATTAAAAACTTGAAGTCAAGTGTGTTATATTTTTTATACAGCACATCTAATTTTTAAAATCTCTCTTTGATTTAAAAATTGCTTTATACTGGGCCTCAGTAATGTACCAATAATTTTGGGGAAAAAACAATAAAATATACTCATAGCCTTTCAAAGATTAATCATCCAAGAAAGTAATGGAATGTATACAGATAATTACCCAGCTTAATAATTAGTAGTTCCCCAGAGAAATAGAATAATGAGGATATGAGTATATAGACAGTTTATTACATATACATGTGTGTATGTACATATAATGTACATTACTATATCATATGCCATTGTGTATGATAATACACAATAATACATAATTGTATGTGTATATACAGTATAAATATATGTGTAATGTATAATAAAGTATATGCCAATTTGTATATAATATAACATGACATGAGTTGATATTTTATACATATGTATACATATATGGAGATAAAGTAAGAAAAAGCAATTATGAGGGATTGCCCATTGTGATAAAGATGAGGGATGGAACACAAGCCTGTAATTTAGAGGAAGAGCTGAGAAATCTGGAAGATCTGAGAAGGATCTATTGGAGCATAAATTAATTTTTTGCATAATTTTGATGCTTTGGAAGTATTAGTCTTTTAGCTAATTGGGTGAAGCCCACTTAGATTATGGAAAATAATGTGCTTTACACAGAACACACTGTTCTGTTAATCTTAACTAAAAATTATGCCACAAAAGCATCTAGAATAAGGCTTGATAAAGTATCTGAATCACATGCCTTCCCCAAACTGACCATCACAGGTCCAGAATGGAAGTTTAAAATTCCCTGGAGGTTAATATGCTTTTTTATTCATGGCATTCATTTCTGTTCAATATGAGGCAGGCAACTAGATCCATAAATCTTTCCTTCAACCAAAATCATTAGATCTAAAACTCCCAAAAGATTCTAATCAATGACTGATAAAGTTTTTGCAGAGAAATCCATACATTCTGGTTTAGAAAAGGAAGAATCTGGTATGTCAGGTAGAGTTACTGAAATTTTACAGTTTATAAAAGAAACACCAATTGAAGTTGCACACTCCCTCCTCTAATATATCAGTTGAGAAAAACTGGAATATGAATTTGCAAAAAATAAATTCTCCCCAGGTTACCAGAGAGGGTTTGAAACCTTTAATCATTTAGAGCTGGGAAGTTATATGGATGTTGGATAAACCTTTGGGACAGGTTTCCTCACAGCCCTACTGCCCAAAATGAGAAAAAAAATCAAATAAAATTCTAAGGATTTCCACTAATCAGCTCCCATCTAGACTGAGGTAGATTACGATGCTAGTAGATAAACTGAAATATGCTTAAGACAACTTCACAGTCCTACCAAGACCTCAATAAGACAAAAAGAGCAATCTGTTTCCTGCTTCCAGTGTGCCAAGTATACATAGCCAGATAAAATATAGCAAACTAAGCTAAATATCAAGTTCAGACTGGAAAATAGCCTCGGTATTTTTTTTATTTTTTTATTTTTAATTAATTAATTTATTTATTAAAGATTTCTGCCTCCTCCCTGCCACCCTCCCATTTCCCTCCCCCTCCCCCAATCAAGTCCCCCTCCCTCGTCAGCCCGAAGAGCAATCAGGGTTCCCTGCCCTGTGGGAAATCCAAGGACCACCCACCTCCATCCCGGTCTAGTAAGATGAGCATCCAAATTGCCTAGGCTCCCACAAAGCCAGTAGGTGCAGTAGAGATGCCTTATCATACAACAAAAGTATATGCTAAACTATATTCATAGCAGCATTGTTTGTAATAGCCAGAACCTGGAAACAACCTAGATGCCCTTCAATGGAAGAATGGATGAAGAAAGTATGGAATATATACATATTAGAGTACTACTCAGCAGTAAAAAACAATGACTTCTTGAATTTTGCATGCAAATGGACGGAAATAGAAAACACTATCCTGAGTGAGGTAAGCCAGACCCAAAAAGAGGAACATGTGATGTACTCACTCATATTTGGTTTCTAGCCATAAATAAAGGACATTGAGCCTATAATTCATGATCCTAGAGAAGCTTCGGTATTTTTAAGGGACTTATTTATAACTTTTATATAGTATAAAACTTTAATATATTTATATAAAAAATAAGGAGTCTAACCTTCAGCACCACAAAACCCAAAGAAATTTTCAAAAATGAAATTACCTTGTTATTATGGGTTTTAAGTGCTGCCACCACTAAGTGAGGCTGTAAGTGCACAGCTACAGAAGCACATGGACCTCAAATCCAAAGCAAGATTTATTGCAGCATTTATTGTGGTGACTTCCTTCCTTCACCTTTCATACCTCCAAGACCAAGGGGGAGAGGGCAAATACAAATTAATTCTTTCAAAAAATTAACTTTAAAGTAAACATGACCACTCTTAGATTATATCAAAGGATTATGAAACTCTAGAAACGTGCATGAAAAACATAGAAATCTTGGTGCTGGATGTGAACATAGGCAGTGGCAGGGCTGATGCAGAAGAAAGAGAAAATGTGCACAAAGGTCAACAAAAGGAGGTACAGCTATGTATGGAAATGAATGCCTATGATCTGTGTACCCAGAGCCTAAGGTGCTAAGGGAGTCAGTTTGAAACCCTTTCTCCAAAAGAAAAGAAAAACAGGAAAACTAAAGGGCTTAGGTTATGCTCAACAATAGAAAGCTTGCCTAACATATGCCAGACAACCTTCAACACCAAAAAACATAAAGCAACAATAAAAACAGGAGAAGCAGAAAGGAGTTTTTAAAAAGTACAATGTTAAGCTGTATGAGTTTAGATGAGGACTCTTGTTAGGAGAAAAAAAAGGATCAAGGAGAGGAACCCACTTACTCCATACGCATAGATTCTAAAAGATGTGCAGAATAATAAAATATTTCTTAAGAGTTAAACAGGATTTTAAACAGCAATGACTTAATCTTCACAACAAAATTGTGTTAAATGTAAAAGTGCAAACCTAAAGAAATATGCAGAGTAGAACCATTACAAAAATCACAACAATAAAAAAAATCAAATGACCATGTCTGAGATCATGTCATGGTATCACTACCATAATGGAAAAAAGTTGAAGATGAGCATAGTGCATACGGGGGTGGGGGAGGACAAATATGTATGTATGTATGTATTATGTATGTATGTGTCATAAAACCTACCATGAGTGTGTGTCTCTGTGTTTGACAGGAACATTTTCTTTAAATGGGGAATTTAGTGCATATCAGTAGTAGCAAATGCAGTTGACAAGCTGATGATGAGTTGTGAGAGATAGATGTGACATAACTAGACAAACTATTCATGAAGACCACAATAAAGTATATCTGCAAAAAAGTTACAAACCAAAGGGACAAGAGAGGATTCTCAAACTCCTCCCCAACCACAACCAATGGTGCAAGATAAAGGAGTCACATGTGTAAACTTTAGAAAAACAGCATCTCTCCAGATGATATTCTAATTATAATTTTTTTCTTTCAAAAAATGAATGAAAGGAAAGAAGAAAATAAAGAAGGTAGTAGGGAGAAAGAGGGAGGGAGAGAAGGATAAAGGGATAAGAGACAATAAAAGCATATCTAAATCTTATAGAATTTTAGAAAAATACATTTTTTATATATTATATATAATATATAATACAGTGTGATATATTGTATGCAATATATCATATTAAATAATATATACTGACTATATAATATAGTAGATAGTATATATCAGAGAGTACAAATTATGCAAATTTAAGAACAGATTATTAATAAAACACACAAAGAAGCCTCCCAAAACAACCCAATAAAGAGATGGTAATGTACAATCTAAAGACTTGTGATGATCGTTAGATCAGTAAATATTTCCTTATCACTAAACATCTAGGTAATTGTGATTGGGAAACAGATGCTAAATATTATGAACTCTCAACAATTTATAATATAATTAATAAATACTGGAAGATGTGATGGAGAGAAGTAAAAGAATTGCATTTATACTTTTAAAATGCTTATTATACTTTTCCAAAGTATAAAATTAAGTGATGCTATTTAAAACTGAAAAATGTAAAATTACAATATTACAGCCACTTAACAGAACATAAGGCTTTTTAAGAAAAATTTATCAGAGGCAGGTGGATCTCTGTGAATTTAAGGTCAACATGATCCACATAGCAAGTTCCAGGCCAGCCAAGGCTACATAGAGAACCACGTCTCAAATAAAACAGCAACCACACCAACAAAGTAAAAGAAAATGAAAAATGTATCCATGGTTCATTGTTTTTCCCTTCTTCAGTGTGGTCTTCCTGCCAAGTTCAAGGGAACTTACATTGAATATTTTCCCTTCACATATTTCCGTCTCCACATAGATTTGTGCGTGTTTGTATAGTATGAGCCTTAGTTACTAAAAGGAAACCACACCTACTGAGATGTTTACAAATGATGATTTATCGGTAAGAAGTTTGGGAATAATGAAAGATGAAATGTTGCCCCTCCAGAGTAACATGTCTAGTGTTATGAGCCCCTAAAATATTTATTGTTCCCTGTGGCATAATGTTTTATTAGGTCTTCTTTACATGTACTGATCTTAACATCCACCAATCCCAGATGGAAGAATGTCATTGTCTGTCTGAGGGCAATAGCAGAGACTTACTTGCTGTGCTGTAACCAAGCTCATGATGTACCCACCAGTACATTAGAAACACGTTTTGATTCATAACCTTTTTTGTTCTGTTACTATAAACACTTGATGAACCTATTATGACATTGAGACACAAAATTTAGGGTCACCTATAATCTGTATTCCCAGGTGGTGGTTACTCAAGTTTAGCTCCAGGATAGTCACTTTTACATTTTGGAGATGTGAGTTGAGTTGTGCTTTTTCTCTTAACAATATTCATGTGAAAGGATATACAATATCAGCTAACATGCTTGTTTCTGTGCAATTTGGTATATAGTTGAACTTTTATTATCATGACTATTATTATTAAAGATAAAGACAGAATTATAGTATGGTCGCATATGCAAGCATACCATTGGTTGGAAGAAGTATTTCTACTATTTAGAATTGGCCTGGGGTAATTTTTTGTTTTGCTTTCTTATTTTAAGGATTACAGAAAAATCTTAAAAGGAAAGTATAGCATTGTCTCACACTGGGCTGCCTTCAATGTCATATCGAAGTACCTGGTAGGCATTGCAATATGATAGAAACTCTACTGAAGTAACTATAGCAATCTTTCTATAAGAAACTTTCTATAAGTCTCAAAATCATGACATAGAGACTGATTAATAATTATGCATGCTCAGCCTTAGCTCAGGCTTGTTTCTAACTAGCTTTTCTTTTTTAAACTTAAATTAACCAATTTCTACACTATGTGGTGCCCTGAGGCTCATTTGCCTCATCTATTTACTGTCCATCCTGCTTTCCTGCTTCGTCTATGTCTGTCTGTCTGGTCCCTGGCTGCCTGGACCCTGGTGGAATGGTCTCCTTTTTTCTATACCCACAAACCCCACCTATTCTTCTCTGCCTAGCTATTGGCCCTTCAGCTTTTTATTATACAAGTCAAGCACCTTAGGCAGGCAAGGTAAAACAATAACACATCTTTACATAGTTAAATAAATGCAACATAAACAAAAGCAACATATCTTTACACAGTTGAACAAACATAGCATAAACAAATGCAATTATTAATAAATAAATGCAATTATTCTGCAGAATAAACACACACAACACATCTTAACATAGTTAAACAAATATTCTACTTCACAACAAGTAACACCTTCAAGAAAAATATCCCTCCCTTCTAACCCCCATTTTTCCTTTCCAACTTCATGTGCTCTCTTGCTTGCTTGCTTGTTTTCACTCCCTCACTCTTAATTTTAATTTAATTATCACAAAGCCCACTTAATGCTGCTTGTAAGTACAAGAATATGGGAATATCAAGTGGAGCATGCTTGGTTCACTCCTTCCACTATGTAAGTTCGGTGGATCAAACCCAGGTCATCTGCCTCATTGGCAGCTGTCCTTGCCCTCTAAGTCATATTACTGGCCCTTATACATTCTCAGACATTTATTTTAAAAAATTTTGGAAAAATCATATCATAAAATAGTAAAAGAGTAAAATTTTCTGTGTCAATACAGGTCCTGAGAGACTTCTGGCAAGATATACAAACACGGCCAATAAACTAATAGTTAGTGCAAGAATTTCAGAAACTAGCTACTCTAAATTGACTTGTGACTCAAATATGACCAATTTTAAAATAAATAATTTAGAGCCTAGAAATGGTACTGCAGCCAGGAGTAGCTGCAGTACCATTTTTGAGAGTGAATTTCATAAGACTATCTATTGTACATAGATATCCCTTCTTTACATATGAGCATAATGTAAAAATGCTGGAAAAAGTTTTCCCAAGTGCCCCTTGCGTTGTTACCAATTTGAAGAAATAATCTTCTAGTTGGAAATTCACAGCCATGGAAATCACTGTGTCCTCTAAAGAAAGAGGAAAGATACAAACATTCAGCTCAAATGAAATCTAATTTTCATGCAAATATCTACAGAAATATGACGGACTGAAGAAAAAGTAGGGATTTTGTCAATGCATAGAATCGGTTGTCTAGAAGCAAAATGTCAAAAGCTAGAAAATTTTCGGAAAATCCTTGGTTCATTATCAGAAATATAAGGAAAATGAGGTTCTTATACAGAGATTTGGTAGCTTTTTGACATTAAGAACTTTCCTAATATTTTTATGACACTTGTGATATTAAACTGTCTATTAGAACTATATTTTTCTCTGTTCAACTTTTGACTTTTATTATATAGTACAAATGAAAATCACCTAAGGTAAATATTTGGGAAGTCCTTAGGAGTTAAAGGCTTTGGAGGGAAAAAGGCTTCAAATTATGTGTCCTAGTTTTCTCCTTTGTAAAACAATAACAATAATAACAGGACTTTGGGAAGAGCTTCCTTCTTCTCTGGAAAGCTCCCCCTGAGTCCTGCCCAGACCACCAAAGAAGCAAGATATAACCTGCCCTGTTGAAAAAGATACTGAGCCATGTGGCTAACATAGATAAAAATAATGGGTCAACAGAAGCTACAAGAGCTAATATGAAAGCTGAGCTCATGCACCAATCAGTTTATAACCCAATGTAGACTTTCTGTATGATTTCCTCTAAGACTAAATAGCTGGAGGACAGGGTGGGACAGAAACCCCAATAAGCAGGCCCTCATGTTACAAGTCTATGTGTTTAAAATAAAACAAAACACTTCTGATAGTCCTGACCAGTAGTCACATCTTAATACAACTAAATTAGAACCCTGGGAGTTTTTAAAAATCTCTCAATAACAGCTTTTAACTTTCTTATATAACACATACCTTTGAGAGTGAAAAAGAGCAAAAAGCCATTTAAAGTAAGAGAGGAAACTCTGACTGAGCAATCTCATCTCAGAGCCTTACCAGCATCTTACAGTGAACCCAAAGGTCCAATGTGCCTGTGTGAAAAGAGGAAATAAGTGCCGGCAGCAAGGGCTCACTGAAGCAATGGGAGACCATATACTTTCCTTCGTTATGACTAATGACCTCAGTAGGAAAGCACAATTAGCAAGTCCATTAATCAGCGTTCTGTTCACTCTTACTCTGTGGTTCACAGCCATGGGTAGTTTACAAAATAAGAAACTCTTTTGTCAGCGTCTAATCTTGATCTCTTTCTTGTTACAGAAAGCAAACTCATTGGAAATGAGTTGTTGTATTTATTCCCAGCAATATCTAAGTTAATCAAGACAGAACACATTTAAGTGACTAGTACTAAAAAAAGGAAAGTAAACTGAGCATTCCTTAATTCAACTATTTTTTTCTCTGCTCTTATACAACCACTGACATACTCGTTGATTTGCTCGGGAAATAGGTGTGGGGCATCTGTCATACACTATGTTCTCCATTCAAAACCCATTTCAGTCTTTGTTTCTGTCAAAGTGAAAAAGACCAGGTAATTATAAAAAGCACATGATTTTCTGTTCTTTTTGGTTTTAGTTTTGGTTCTTTGTTTTTCTCAGGCTAGGAAATTTAAGAGCACATCACCAGTATCTGAATGGCATCTGGCTAGGGTCTTCTTGGTGCATAGCAGAGATCATTTGGTTGTGGATGATTTGGAGCACATCTACTACTTGATGTCCATCTTCTTAGGAAAATAGTAAAATGATCACAGGTCCCTCACCTGCATGACTTCTTTTAACCCAATGGTATCCTGGAGTCCTTACTATCAATATATGAGTTTTGGAGACCATATTCAAACCATCATATTTTGTCCCTGACTCCCCAAATCACACTCTTCTTACATTAAAAATGCTTCATTAAATTCACTGGACTCAAACTTTTATCTCATTTCCCAAACCTACATTCTAAGTCCAGAATCTCATATTCGAATCAAATCTGGATCCATTGAGACAGGAACACCCACCCATAGTTTAACCAGAACATTCCCCTAGTTGAGACTATGCAGTGTCTCTGTTTCCAGTGCTCTAGGCATAGTCGTTACAGGGACCCTCTTCTGTAGCTCTTTCCCTGCAATATGTTCCTTCATGGACCCCCTGTGAGTCCTTCAGAATCCAGGAGGAGGGATGGAGGCTCCTATAGTTCTTGCCTTACACAGAGTGCATATGAGCAAGCTGCTAATATTTACACTCTGTGGCCTGCTGAGCAGAAGGTTGATTTGTGTCTGGGGCCATTTTAGCACAGGTGGAGTAGTCAAAAAGTTGTCTCAGGAACACGAGAAATAAAACTCAAAATAGTACTGGGCACAGACTGTATCAACTACACAGGGCCTTCTGCCCAAACATCCCTGCCTTCCCAGATCTTGGGACCAGTAATCTGAGGAACAGCTTCAGAGATCAGTCAAAACTTTTCTGGAAATTTTTTCCTCATTACCTTGATGATCTCTTCTCTCTTTACTAAACTCCAAAGTAAACAAAAACAAACAATAAGTACTCATCCACACCTTTGCTTCTTCTCTTTAAAGGCTGTATTATTGTCTCCTACACAGTCAGGCTGAGAATGGTGTAAGTACTTCCACTCTCTGCTCTTTTTAGGTACAAATTCTATGTTTAGATGATCCCTTTGTTGTCTTACTTCACTGTACACAGCTGAAAGTTCTCCACCTCCCAGCCCACACTCTTATCTGGTATAAAACACATTATTTAGATCACTATGCTTGTTGCTGCATTCCCCCTTGGTCTGAAGGCATGAGTACAGGCTCCTGGGCTCTCTGTAACTTAATAACAAGGTGGATCTCTACTCTAGTTCCTTACAGTTTGCTCCTTATATTTGTTTGAGAGGAATGCATTTGAGCGGCCTTGTCATAACGGTTTTTCTAGCCAGCATTTCTATGAATATTTTGATTAGCACCAATGAAGTGCTCTGAAAAGATTTGGGTTTCCCTTTGCTCTTCCTCTGGTACTCCCAGCACCATTTTTATCTGTCTGTTCACGACAATACAGGGTTTTTCAAAGCATTCACCTCAAAACTGCCCCAGGCTCTACTCACTACCCACTTCTACAGTTACAGAGCCTAAGACATACTGTTCAAAGGTCTTATTCTCATTGTTTTACTTCTTCCAACTATGCCCCAAAGTTCTTATCTCCACCTAGTAATCTATTCAACAATGAATCTCCAGGGATTGTCTATTTATATAAAAAAAAATCTTTGCTATCATTTCTATACCAAAGGTCCTGAATAATGTCTGGCTTGTCACATTGTAATTAGTACCAATAAATCTGTTTTTCAGAATGAAGCATTATGTCTGGGAAGGCTGCGATTTTATGATCAACTTATCAATGTTCTATGGTTTGTATCTCTTCTATCCTCGCTGCCACCGAAGTTTATGTGTTATAAAAAAGTCTACAAATCATGTTATTGTTTTTGAGATGGGGCCTAGGATAGTTAATTAGTAAATGATGTTATGACTGTGGCATCTTCATGATAGGAGTGATGGTTGTATAAGGAAAGAAAGAAAACTGAAATGAGCATCTTATTCTCTCTTACCCTTAAATGTTCTGAAAATGATGATCCACAAGAAGGTTCTAGCAAGAAGCTGAGTGCATTTCAACACCTTACTCTTGGATCTGCTATGCTAGTTCCAGAGTTAGGAGCCACTAAACGTTGTCTTACAAATTGCCCAGTTTCAAGTATTTTTTATAGCCACAGAAAATGAACTAAGACAGAAAATTGGAGTTAAGGACTAGCACTGTTACTATAGAACACAAATGATTCAAAATGTGGATGTAACTGTGGAAGTGGGTAGTGAGTAGAGGAGTTGTTTGCTAAGGCCAGATTTTACACAGAAGTACAGAAATAGTGCTTAGAAATAGTAGAGATGCTTGACTACAGTTTAACCACACAGATAAGTTTATCACTTGGTAACAAAAAAAAAACCCTGAGAATTTATGAAGCCAGTGCCTATATGTTGCTTATTCTTTTTCCCCATTCTCAAAAGTTATTATCAAAAGTTCTAGTACAAATATCAAATGATAAAGTTTCTTTCTCATTGGAAAGCATAGTTAAGTAAACAACAGAGAAAGTATTAGGTGCTGAAGTCTAGAAAATTAAACAAAAATTTAAAATCATGCCTCAATGAAATAGGATTTGAATATCTGATAAGACCTGGTATGTAAGGTAGTTATTGAAGGTGAATTAGTTCTGCACGTTAAAGTCTTAACACGGAGACTTTCATTATTCATCAACGATCAAACCCAGAGGAGATAATAAATAATGTATATAAATAGTTCTTAAGGAAAGAACTTATCATTACCCAATCTCAAGAGAAAACATCTTATTACATGACCCAAAATACTGTCAGTAATTTGATGATTTTTAGACATTTACAATTCAAATCTTAACCTTTTCGTAATTTTTAACAAAATGTTTCTCAACTAGTCCATTTGTCCCATTTAGATTTGACTTTTATCAAATGGAGATCAAAACAGTCTGTGATAATGTAATCAGGTAAGAGGTAACATGGCATTTCCTTTCCCCAGTGCTTCTGCTGAGACAGATGAGGTTAGAGTAAGGTTCTGTAATTTTACTGATGGTATTTAGTATGTGTCTGTGGTTCTTTCCTTTTTCTATTCTAAAGAAAACCATAAGGTGCTCAAGAGGATTCTCTCTTCATATTCAAAACATAAGAGCATTGCTGTGTGACATTTCCTAGAAAAATGTAAAGAAATGTCTATTTTTTCCTATAGAGAAAGCATCTATAGGCCAAAAGAAAGGATTCTATCTAAATACAGTTGGTGAATCAAAATCAATGAATTTATTGAGGTTATTTACAAAGCCCAGGTCATTCTTAGGATGTTTACATAGATCACTAGGAACTCACCTATGCACTTACTAGTAGCTATAATACCAAAAAGCACCATCTCAACTCCCTCAGTTGACTATTTGCCTCTTAAATGGTAGTAATTAGAGTATAGGCAGTGTCAAGTCTAGAGGAAATAGCTAGACAACGAGTAACTTTTCCTCACAGGTGAACACAGCATACAAAGGACTCTCAACAATCAGTCTTGCTATCTTTGCAAGGTTGTTGGCATACTCAGCTCAGACCCTCTTTACAGCATCCTATTTCCCCCTGTCTCTCTTCTGTGAACCTATGCTTAGCAACTCCACATATTCATCCATCTCCTTATGAAGGCTCTATGTCATATAAAAGTAGATAAACTAAATTGTTTGTGCTTTTCTTCTTTTAATCTTGCCTTTGTTACAGGAAACCAAACCATTTAAGCTATAACATTATAGCCAATTTGATTTAAGCATATTCTGAGCTTTTAAAATGTATCATAGAAGTAGGTAAAGCTCTGAATGAGAACAAATTCGAGAGAGAGAGACAGAGACAGAGAGTGCTATAATCTGTCAAGTGGGCAGACAGCATTTATAGACAGAAAGCTGCCAGGAGTGATGCAGGGAGCTATTGTGCTACTGAGTGGGGTTTGCTTAGTTGAATGTTTTGAACAGCATAATTTACTTTCATGCATTCAGCCAATAGTGAGTCAAAATATATGAAAAAAAATTGTGCCTATTCAAAACACATCTTTTTTTCTTGTGTGGTTCTTCTAGACAATACAGTACACTATCTCCTCGCAAAGCAGTGAGATTGTATCAGGTGTTATTAGTAATCTGGAGATGACTAAAGTGTATGGCAGGATTGTGTGGGTTTTACCCAAACATTTTGACATTTTATAAAAGGGGCTTGAACATCAGCTGATTTATCTGCACGGAATCCTGGAACCACTGTCTCACAGGTAAGACTCAATGCTAAAACATTTTAGCTGTGTAAATATCTCAGGAGAGTCTTTTGCCGAGAACATTTGTTGGCATTATAAACAGAATCATTTTCATGATAATGCAAAAGTAGTGGTTGCAATGTATATGGTTTCCTAATCACTGCTGAAGCTCTTCCTAGGAGTTTAGTGCAAGGGATAAGGAATGAATTACCTCATTTTTAATGCAGAAACATCTCCTTCAAGTTATACTTGATTACCAAATTTCTTTTCTATTTCTTCGGGCATTCTTTAATTGCTGAGTGCTGTGGGACCAAGGTCTGTACCCTGTCACTTGTATTTTAATAAAATGTTGATTGTCCAGTAGCCAGGCAGGAAATATATATAGGGCATCCAGGCAAGAAGTAGAGGCTAGGCAATGAGAACAGTAGAATTTTGGGAAAGGGAAAGAATCAGTCTGCACTTGTCATCCAGACAGAGAGGAAGCAAGATGAGAACCCCTCACAGATAAAGGTACCAAGCCGCATGGCTAACACAGACAAAAATTATGAGCTAAAATAATAAGAGTTAACAACAAGCTTGAGCTAATAGGCCAACCACTTTATGATTAATGTAGACCTCTGTGTGTTTTCTTTGGGAATGAATGGCTGCGGCACCAGGAAAGACAGAAATCTCAGTCAGCACCTGGGGGTCCTTGTAATTAGAAGGATTCTTTTCTACAAAAGTAAATTATAGATGAAATAGCTCTGTGTTAAGTCTACTAAATTTTATAAATTCTAACCTGAAAGACATGGTTAGTTGAAGATGGGAATAGGATGGCTTACAGCTGCAAGGATCTATTTAGTACCATCTTAGGTTTTATCCAAAAGATAACATTAATCTCATTCCTCACACCTGCTATGGCTCACTCAAAACTCCCTGTATCCATCCTGTAGTAGAGGGAGAGGTACCATTTTCAGCCACCTCTTTCCTTATCATTTATTCCATCACTGCAGATCTGTTCCATGTGGTGTATTGGGCAGTATCTAATTAGAAATTTTTGGATTTTTTGAAGTAGGGGGTTAGAGATGTGGTTTCTCTGTGTGTCTCTGGCAGCCCTAGAACTCACTCTGTAAATCAGACTGGCCGAGAATTCACAGAGATCTGCCTGCCTCTGCCTCCATGAGTGCTGAGATTAAAGGCATGCAAGGCTATTGCCCAACTTTATTTTTTATTTAGTAAGATCTGTTACTTTAATGAGCTACTCATATCTCAATTTTTTTTAAATATCAGGAAAAGAAAAATATTCATCTTGTTCTGTTGTATAATTAAATCATATTCCCCTAACATACAGACACCTTTTATACTGCCTCCTGGAGTTTCCACTTTGGGAGTTTAACCTTTTACATGGAGAGGTATGAATCCAACTGCTATAAACCCTTCCCCTACAATCACAGTACAGGAGAGAGACTGCCTGTTAGCATCTTCATGAAAAGACTAAGAAGAACTTATGCACTTTCTCACTGGTCCCTGTCCAGGCAATTTCTGTTAGCCTGATATACAAACTCCTACTCCAATTACAATAAAGGCTGCACTTAGACTCTTGTGACCTTGGGATGACATGAGAGCAATGAGCTCATTAGAAACTGAAGGAAATGAAAATAACCATTCTACATTTCACTCTCGGTAAAACATTCAGAAAATTTCAGAAGATAGTCAATACTTCGTATTAAATAGCTTTTGTGTTGGAAGATTTTGCTTCACTGCCACCAAATGTGTTCTGAGTACTCATAGTTGAATACCCTAAGCTGTGACACCAGATAGGTCAGGTGTACCAAACGTATTTTCAATTTACAATGCATTAGAAGTGTTACATAACCTGAGAGTAAGCCAAGGAACATTATCTACCAAACACTCCTACATGACAAATCACATTTCTTTTCTCATTATTCTGCCACTAGTTAATTCAAGGCTTCATCCACACTTGGATTTAAATTGGGAGAGGGAAAGTTTTATCTCTCGGTATCAAAATCTCACATATGATTTTGTCATCAATAAATGTTTCTGGGGAAATCACAGTCGTGCTTTTGATTCTTAGGTTATTGTAGTTATTAGTTACTCTAGAATTATTGGATACTCCTACTATGAAAATCTAAATCATAACCCACTGAATGACATTCAAAATAGCAAATCCTAGAAGACTGACATATTCTCACTGCTGCAGCTAAAAGTCTGTATCATTCACAAATCAGTCATGTGGAAGAGACCAGAAGAGAGGGAAAGGAGAACTGATTGTCTTACTTTGATTTGCCTTGAAAGAGCAGAACACACCCTTTAGGGGTGCGGGACTCACAGAACAGCTGGTCAGCATCAAAGTTGTCATGCTTCATGCAGCCCACATTCTAACCTCAGCTAAAGGTAATTTAGATTTTGACTCAGACAAAATAATCTTAGTCAATAAATACAATGAATTGTTACCAACAAGAGAAATTCTGTCATATGCCCCAAGTATTAAGGAACCAAGTGAATAGTGCAAAAAATCGTCATGTGTCTGAAATTCATATTTAACTGAATATCCTATAGTCTTGTCCTGAGCTCTCTGGAGCATTATAAGATGGAGAAAGAACTAAATACTACTGTGAAACAATAAGCTTCTACTTCCCCTGTTAGTAACATCCTTGTTCCTCTTTCAATTGCCAGATTATTCCTCTTTAAGTATAACACTAAATAGAGTGTGAACAAGCTTCAAACAACAGCTAGTTACTGGGAAAGAAAATAGCAAGTTTCCATATCTGGACCATAAACCACTTCCAAATAAACACACAAGAAATTTCAATAATTGAAAGTATTAATTATGCCAAAATATGATTCCTCCATAACAATAACTCATTTGCTCAAGCTTGCAGAAAGAGAGATAGTCAAAGTATAATAGGAAAGGCAGCAGTAGGAGCAATGTATGGGAGCGTCTCAGCAATGGAGACACTTAGGACACTCTGATGAATACTGAATCAAAAATGTCTGAACAAAGACTACAGTGAGTTCATGTATACACTAAGACACATGAAGAACAACCCCATTGTACAGTTTAGAAGTAAAGACAAATGAATACCCAAGGTGTGCAGGAGGCAAGAAGGTACAAAATAAAGTGACAGATTCTTTCACCACTGGCCTATTTTTACAAGCAATGGGAGTCTTACTTGTTCCCAAGAGAACTGCCCTGCTGAAGGGACATGACGATTTTTTGCACTATTCACTTGGTTCCTTAATATTTGTTAAAGACTATCTTTAACAAGTCTTTTCAGGTGAATTAACTAAGGCCAGTTCACTGCCTTTTGTGCAGTTCCTTGGAGAGAGTCTGGATATAACCTGCAGGTTTGAAAGAGGGACATCAGACACTTACTAATCTAATTTAAACCTTGTATAAACAAGTAAATGAAATTATCTCAACACATCAGCAAAATCTGCAGCTGGAATGCCAGGCCAACCCTGTTCTAAGTACATACATATTGATAGCAACAGGACTTTAACTGCGTCTGTTTGAGGGATACACCTACTATAATATATGAGAGCCATAAGAATGCCAAGGACGGGTACATATTTAATAGGGTTTGTAATTTCATTCTTTTAATATTACCATGGAGGGCTCTGTCTTTTCTCCTACCAAGGACAAAAACTATCAATATGTATAGAAGAAATGAATCATGTTTTATTTAGACAGATTCTTATTTAGCATTCTGGAAGTTTTACATGACATTTCTTTTTATTTCATTTTATTTACATTTATGTGTCTGTGGACAGATACATGCAAGTGTTCCATGGTGTCCTTGTGAAGGTCAGAGGAAACTCGAGAGAGAAATTCTCTTCTTCTACCTTGTGTTCTAGATTCAAATATGGGTCATCAGACTTGCCAGCAAAGGCCTTTACTCATTGAGCCCTTCATCCAAGCACAGTCTTTGTTACAAATGCTGATAGCCTATATTTGTAAAGATTATATAAATGATAACATTCATAACAAATGACAACTTATATTTCATCTGTGAATCATCTTTTTTCAAAGGATTTAGTGTGACTCACAAAAAATGTAATTAAGTCTCTGTAGTTGCATAACTGCCAGATTTATCCAAGGGAGGGAAGTAAATATCATGGAATTGGTTGAGTCAGTTAACTGGCTAGTAACAAAATGGAATTGCTTTATTGTAATTGGCTTGTGATTTACACTCGGATATTAGTCAATGTTTCATTATTGTGAATAAAAGAGGTCAGTAAACCAAGGGGATAAAAAGAAGAATTTCTCTGTTAATGACTTAAGGTGATTCACTTCGAGTTTACCATGGCTCCATTGTTGTGGGCTTGAGAAGAGGCTGGACATCATC
The DNA here is from genome assembly GCF_950005125.1 of Chionomys nivalis. Taxonomy (NCBI): domain Eukaryota; kingdom Metazoa; phylum Chordata; class Mammalia; order Rodentia; family Cricetidae; genus Chionomys; species Chionomys nivalis. The sequence continues at coordinate 73,676,165 of NC_080094.1, read as the reverse complement.
ATTAAAGAAAATATGTTTGGCTTGAACTGCTTGCTTCATGATTGCTAGGAAGAAGAGAAAGAAAGGGGCAAGGTGGCCAATGCAAGATTTCAGCACTGAAGAACAGTCACTGAGTGATCAAATTCCTCCCAATTGGCCTCACCTCTGAAGTTATTCCAAAGTTACTAACAACTTTCAAAGCTATCACATTAAAAATCTGTAAGTCGGTTGGTTTATTAACTAAATCAGAGCCTCCATGATTCAATTGCCGCCCAGTGACACAATAACTGAGAACAAGTTTTTCTTGCTGTTGCATGCCTATCACAAGAACCCATCCCAACTACTGCGAGTGTTTCCAAGAGAACTAGGGTGTGGTTGCATTAAAGTCAAACAGCAGACTACTTCAAGATCCTAGTCTCCTACTCAGATACAGTTTATAAATGTGTGGCAAAATTATAGGAATCCTGCATCTATGCCATTGCAATGGCAAATCACTGACAGTTATCATGGAAAATAGATCATCGTATATTGAAAGAGAAACTCAATACGTACTATCCCCACCAAACAACCTAAAATCTTTTGATAAAGCATAAACCTTTAACCACTTTCTCCCTTTTTTTCTGTCAGACAGGACTCAAGCTCTGTAACAGAAACTCCTGTCCATTCACCTATTGATGGAGGCGAAGTTCTTTAGCTAGAAGAAGAGTGGTACTGGGTTATCTGTCCCAGGGAAGGATGTTTCCTTTGCTGCATCAGTGACTGCTTTTTAGAAACAGGAATGCATTACCATTCTGCACAGTATGATTCTACTGAAAGACCATTGTTTTCCTCACGTTTAAACAGTGACGTTAAAAAAGGGGGAAACTTTTTATTTTAGTTCACGCATTAAATTAGCTTCACAAGAAACTTGAGATAGTAACGAGATAGTAGAAAATATAGGAAAAGCTATCCCAAGAAAAGCTAACACTGTAAAATCAGTAGAGAGAAAAATAATGAAAATAATCGGTGTACCTGGTTATCTAACTGAGCCTATAAGGAAATCAACCCAGAAAGTTCCTTATATGCCACGTGGGAGAGGAAAGTATGCAGGAGTTTAGTGTCTTTCACCTGCAGCCAGTTCTGATTTGTTGTTGTTGTTTGGTTTTTTAGGTAATCAAAGACAATTACCTAGAGATTCAATTGTTCATATCTGACTTCTTTCAGAGTGGCACATTAGGTCAAAGCACTAAGATCATTTCAGAAATAAATAGTCACAAATGTTTCCATATGTAAATGATGGGAAGCATGTTCTGAAAATTCCATCCAGTGTCAGAGAAAAATAATAATATCGTAAATTGTGGTATATAGAAAACATGCAGCCTTTAGTCTACCTTAAGATATAGACCTAGGGGATGGAGAACTAATTCAGCAGCTTGAAACACTTACCACCTTTTCAGAAGACTGAGGTTTGATTCCTAGCACCTCATGTCTGTGGTTCCTGCTCCAAAGAGTCCAGTCCCTATTCATGTTTCTGTGGGTATCTGGAAACACACATGTACAACACACACACACACCAATAAGTAAAAATAAAATATTTTGAAACTAATAGACTTGAGGAGTTATCCCGTTAGCAAATATCAGACAATTGTGGAGTTCTATGTATCAATTATATATATATATATATATATGCATTATATATGTATAGATGTGTGTGTATATTACACACATAAAGTTTTATTTGAACATAAGAATAAAATTGTGTCATTTGCTTAAAACTGGGTACAACTGGTAAACTATATATTAAATTAAATAAGTCAGAAAGAAAAATATCATATGATTTCTTTCATTTGCGCATCCTTGATTTTTCATGGATACAAAAAAATCACCTTCAAATATAGAACATGAAACTGAAGAAAAGACTCGGCAAAATGAATAGGAATAATGGGAGTGCTTGGAAAGAATGAAAAGAGGAGGGCAGTGAACAGAGATGCAGATGAGCAAAGAACATTATATTCTTATATAAAAACTTCTTTATAAAACCTATTACTATGTACAATGATTAAATGCATTTATGTGTACATATACGTTCTTGGTGTATGATCTCCAATTAGGTTGGGTCTTTGTATTAATCAGCTTTCTCTTCAATATACATGATGAGTTTTCAGACTGCCCATACCTATCATAAAGCAGTCTCAACTGAAATTGACCTGAAACATAGAGACTATTAAATCAAGAATTTCAATTTTTGTAATTAAAGTATCTAGTGGAACATAGAAGCTTCCATTTGATCAGAAACCTAAACACCATCTTACAACTAACTGAGTGTGTTTTGATTGTCAGCCTGAAGTAGCAGAAGAGAAGGTCACCATCCAATAAATATTTTATGTGAAAATGTATGATGGGATTTTGATCTGGTTTTAAATGTTAGCATTGTGTTTGTATTTGTGTGTGTGTGTGTCTGTGTGTGTGTGTGCCTGCATGTCTGTGTGTATCTCTGTGTGTCTGTATGCATGATTCCTGGTTCAAGGATGCTTTTGGCAGGGACTTTTATAATACTTCTTGTTGTTAAGCAAATGCACACCAGGAGCCTCCTTTCATAGCCTCCCAGTTCTCTTTAGTTGACAGACATCACTCCATCTTGATTTCCACAACACTGATAGCATATAACCCGACGGTATCTAGGATATGGAATAGTGTAGGCTTCCCAATGCCTACTTGTATCATTGGAGTAGTATAAATTCCATCTAAACAAATTGTCTGTCAAAGATAGTAGACAAGGAGACCGAGAACTGTCATCCTTTCAGGGATGGGAAGGATGCTGAAGAAACAACAAATAAATATTCATTACACTGTAAAGAAGATAACATGGATGATTTAAGAGTATACAAATGATTGAAAATTTTGTTTCAGTTCATTATGCTTAAATCTCACTACTTAAAATATCTGATTTCTACCTCATTAGTTCAAGTGCACAGCTCATACTTTTGGTATATAGAAAATAGTCAGTAGTACTATAAAAAAGCTAGAGATGCAACTTTCTGTACAACCAGAGTGGCAAAACTTGCTTTGGGCAGGTCGATTATGCACTGTGCATATTTTATTTCCTTTCTAACATTAAATTCTGGCCGTCTTGACAACCCCCAGTGTCGGTCTGTCACTTGTTTTATTTTGTAAGTGCCAAGAAAATAACCCACAAAGAAAATTTCAAAAAAATTAATGTATTTTTTGCCTGTGATTAAATCCTGTGCACAAGGCTCCCTCACCTCGGTTTCTCTCCAGTACCTCTACTTGGTATGTCTCTAGCTGGCTGAGGAATGTAAAAAGAGGAGAAGGAATTTTAAGTAGAAATATTAGCTCTTAATGCTCACCATTTCCACATGATAAATTCTACTCTTACATTAAATACTTGCAAAGTGTATTCAGCTATGCCCCATTTAGCAGCCCATTATATAATTTTAGCTAATTGTATATTGTTTCCTATATAAGATTACTACTGTTATGCCATTCATCTTATTGTAAGCTTCCAGCTCTCTCGACCAACACAGAGCTCAAAACAGCCCAGAAACACCGAGTCTGACTTTCATTATTATAACCAGACCTTAATAGTAGGAATGAGGTAGAATTTGGTGATTCATAATGAAGATTATGTAATTGTCAACCTTGCAGTTTTAAAGGTGGCTTAATAGCTCCATAACTTATCAAAGTTATTGTGTGTGTGTGTGTGTTGAAAGTAAAGGAGGATGACATCTTAGAGGAGAGGCTAATTAAAAGGCATATACATGTGGTAAGAAATGGGGCAGAATGGAAGCAGCTAGAGCATGCCAGGGGTTCCAACCAAAAGTGAAGGGGGAGGGACTGAAAGAAAACAAACTATAAAGATGCATGACAATCACCTCTCTATTTTCCCCTCTCCCGCTCTCCTTCTCTCCTCTCTTTGATATCTTAGATGGTACTTCAACAATGCACTAAGGTAACTGTTACTTTAGTTTACCCAAACCAAGGTCACAAATGTATCTAATCTCTGGAGCCTAAATTCTGACTACTATGAGGTGAAGCAAGTTAACAATAGGTATACAAAAGCTAAGAGTTTGTGTGAGCACGTTTGTGGCCTCACATGTTCTGTATGTATGAGTACTTGGAAAGGACAGTAGCCCTCAAGCAACTCGGGTATAAAATAGACATATATGTCCTGTACTTTAACACTTTCTCCTGTTTTGTACTGTTCTACACCATGAACACCAGAAGTGCTATCTCCTAACGAGAAAATCCCATCTTCTGCTGTTTGAGGGAAATTCTAGATCACACCATGCTAGTGTGGGGCTTAAGTTTAGGAGAGAAGCACAGGGAAAATGTCATGTTATTTTGTCTTCTATCCTACTGAGTCAAGCATATTACCAGATTCCTTACAGCATGCAGGTACAGAACTGGGAAAATATCGACAAATCACATAGCTTAACTATGCATGTAAACTTCTTCCTGCATATGCACATCCATGTTTCAGGAATGTAGTTTCATCTCGATGCTGATCACACATACGTGACACATAAAGATGCATACACGTTTTTAATGAAGTAAAGACCCTACTTCTTCCCCAGGTTTACTTATTCCTGCAAAGTGAATTTGGCCCCAGCCCAGAGCTATCAATGAGCTGATATAGCTCCCAAAGCACCCAACTCATAATTAGCACAGTTGGGTCACAAAGGTACCACTTAGTGGTTTTGGAAGAAGGCCGAGCTTTTCGCCAGGCAGCAGTTCAGATGCCCCAGGAATTTGGCTCAACATCTTTTGCTGTAGCTCAGGGAAGCAGGCTAAATCATACTTACCATGGTTTCTGCCAATAGCAATGCTGAACAGGGCCCTCATTTGCTTCAAAGCCTTTGCAGAGGTACTTAATATAGTGTGCTTTAGAACATGCCCGTGCTATAGAATAATATCAAGACAAGTCAGAAAAGTAAGACAATTTAGGGTTCAGAAACTAGTGCCCTAGGTTGATAGATAAAGAGCCTAAATTTCAAAGAAGGAATTCATTTATGCGCATGTTGCTTGTGGCAATTTGAACGGTTCTTTTCTCGTAAAGGTTTGGTACTGTATTTCCATCATTTCAGTCAGGTTCCTTCAAAGGCACCAAATTCTAGGCAAACCAATTCTGATAAAATGGGAGTGGATTGTGTCCAGTCTCTTGCAGTATTGCTTTTTCCTGAAATTTTCCCCAACAGTTATTTTTTCCTCAGGAATGCTTTAGGGAATTCTATAAAGCATGCTTTGTGCTGCTGGGTCCTTCAGTCTGAATGTGCCTGAAAAATGGCAGACACCATGAAAAGATTTCTCTGGGCGCTTCTTAAGTACCTAGAGATGGACCATATCTTCCAAAGGGGGCTCCATAGCTGTGCAGCCCCTACCAGGGAATCTCATGAGCCAGGAAGGTAAACAAGGTACTCAGAATAAGTCACAGGTTATTCCAAGGGCTTTTTCTTCTTCTACCTAAATCATTTACTTTTTCAATGCTGTCTATTTTCCTGTCTCCTCTTTTCTATGAAGATTGTTACAGCCCCTAGATCAGTCTGGATTTGCTGTGTTCCTTTGTCTTGCTGTGAGTGCCTTGCACACATGACGAGCTTGCGTATCTTTTCTTCTGTTGAGCCCTGCTGTCGGTTTGCTTTGCAGACTCCATCAGTAAGCCTCCTAAGGTAGATGAAACATTTCCCTCCCATGTTTTACATGTCAGGAAGAGCATCCTTGCACCCATCATCAGCTTTATGAACCAAAGGAAAGTACACTCTTTACACTGAGAGAAGACAGTCACTCTTTACACTGATCAGACAGCCTCCTTAGTGACACCATAAATGTGAATACCTATCTCACAGTGGAAGTTACTTTCCATGTATCAACACTCTTTCTGCAATCCATATTGCTCACATTTTCAAAAATATCAGGAATTTATTCAGTGTTACCCACAGAAAAAGCATGGTCCAATTTATGTCAGGAAGGCAAAAGCCAAAATCCCAGAATAAAGCCAACCAGGCCAAAAAGTACAGCCTTGCTCTGAAAGACACAGTCTTTGGTAGATCTACATAGACAGACTCTCCTGAGTTTCAGCATATTTCACACTATTTTCATGGGAGAATAAGATGTGATACAGAATATATCGCTATTTCCCCCAAAGATACATGAGCATAGAAGTTCAGTTCGAACTGTATGAAGCTTTTGGAAACTGGTGGAATCTCTAAGGGGTAAATCCTATTGGAAGCTGTCTGGTCAAATGAGCATACTCTTGAACAGAAAACTGGAGCCAACCACTTCATCTCTCTGCAGTACAAATCTCAACACAAGATGAAATGGGTTTCTTCTTTCATGGTCTTCTGGAAGAATGAATTGACTTATCAAAGGTCCACAGTAGCAAAACTGGTCATTATCTGAAGTTCATAAGCAATGAAACAAAATAAAGCCTTTTCTGCATAAAATATCATATTCAGGTATTAATAACAGTAATGGAAAGATAATTAACAACTGGCTTCTGATTCACCTTTCTCTCCTTTGTTTGTAACTGAAGATGTTACCTAGCCAGTCTTATTTTTGGACTGCCAGTCCCCAAATTATTATAATCAAACTTATTATTAATTACAAATACTTGACCTCAGCTTAGGCTTGTTCTCAACGAGGTCTTAAAACTTAACCTGTTTCTAGTTATCTACATTCTGCCTAGTGGCTCTTTACCTCTCCTCCATTCTGTACATCGGAGTCCCTCTGTGTCCAGCTGGCAAATTCGGCCTCTCTTCTTCCCAGAGCTTCTCTCTCCCTAGAAGTCCCACATATCCTCTCCTGCCTAGATACTTACTGTTCAGCTCCTTATTAAACCAATCGGAAGTTACATTGGCAGAAACACATCTTCACAGGGTACAAAAATACTATCACACAACAATGCAATTTAAGTCTTGATTCTAAGCTATCTAGCAGAATTATTTTTACTCATTTCCCTGTGCATTTCCTGTGTTTACTTGAGATATACGTTAATAAACTTTTCTCTCTACCAGTAAATTTTTGTTAGAGCCATCCTAGGGAAGAACTCAAAGTGACAAAGAGAAAATAGTTTTTCTTTCCCTACAAACATTAACTGGAGAAATAAAGAACTTTTAAAACAAATGAAACCTAGGTATTTCCTCATATGCAACTCTCACTTGAAGTTTCTGGTTATCTTCTGCAAAATGGCAAAACAGAGATGTTTTCTACCTAAAACCATAAACAGAAGAACCAGTTGGCATAGTCTAATAACCAATTAGTTCAATCAAGTTCATTCAAAATGTATGCAAAATTACTCTATTTGGCCAGAAGAAATAGAAGTTTACCTTGATCAATCATCTCTATCAGAATAATTTGGTGGCATTGTATGGGCACAAGCATTGCCAGCAAGTAGGAAAATTGTCTAATACAAATGACACAAACTCCCAGAGATTCCAAAGAAAAAGGAACAAGCTCACAGGATGTTAACACCCTAGAGCAAACATTGTTAAATCAATAAGATATTAAATGAACAGATGAGATAATGAATATAACCAAAAGCATCAGCAGAAACTGGAATGGCCAAGGGTCTAGAGAACACTTCTCTAAGATGAAGGAACAGTGCCATTTGAACTTGAAGAACCCACAGATCAAATCAACAGAAGTGGAACTTGGAAGGTTACCAGAGTGTAAATGAGATCGCTGGTCATAGCACAAAGTGAAATGACACCAAGAAGGATTGCCATTAGTTATGTAAATGTAAATGTCTAGACTGACAGCCTGATTGACGTAGGATCAGAAGGGTAAACAAGAGCCAATCTAAACAGTGCTAGCTCAGAAGCTACAGCTGGTCTCAGTGCAGGTAACAATGAGCATGGAACAAAAATGTACTAACCTGTAAGGGATTGAACACAAAGAATCCTTGTCTCAAAGATAAGGTAATTTGTTAGGAGATATTCTTTCAAAGAAGAGTAGCTAAAATGTGTCATAGTAGTACTTACTGTATAAATGAGACTAACCACATACAACTTTCTGACATAAATTAAGGAAAATTAAACGTTAATGTAAAGCCTAGAGGCTGAGAGTGATGATACATGTTTCTAGTCCCAGGGTTTTACATATCTGTATGCAGGAAGACTGCTTGAGCCAAGCCAATATGGCAAGAGTCTATCTCAGAAATAAAAGTTTAGACTTAGTCAGCTGGCAACTGCAAACAAGCTTCTCCGCTGGTGCAGAGCTTCTGTACAAATATTAGTGGAAACATTTTCTTTTTAAATTGCAGCACAAGAATGTCAAGCGTCTCAAGCAAAGATTACTGTGAAGAAATTTGAGTCCACTTAGCATTTAGATGTTGAGAAAGCTGCCAGCAGAGAAAATGGCAGATTAAACATCCTTTTATAGTCCCAACACCTCTGCCTAGGCCTTTATTTGCCTGAAAATAAACACAGAACAACATGCAGTTGGTAGAAAATGTACATCAAGGCTGAGCAGACAATGGGGTATTGTCTGTGCTGAAATGCAAAAGGCAGTTGTAACCTGTCACTGCTTTTTGTGGCCTTGCTCTTTGTTGTGTGACTGCATTCCTGCATAAGAAGGTGGACTTTCTTTATTCTTCCTGGGATGCAGACTGGCCTGTGGCTTCCTTTGATCCAGAACAGGTAGTGAAAACATTGCCGTACCATTTCTAATGTAAGGGCTCAAGAGCAGTACTTGTGTTTATTCTTCTCCATTCTCCTGCACGCTTGCTCTTCTGCTCTGCAGGCAAGATCATGACAATGAGGGGGTGAGAGAAGATCTGTGGCTGGAAAGATGGTCGTGAGAACACAGCCCCTAATGACCTGGCACTGATGGCAATGTCAGTCATGAATGAGCTCAGACAAGTCACAGCCTACTGTGAGTCTTGCTCTGATTTCTGACCTGTAGATTAGTAACTTTAATAAATGGCATTGTCTGGGGGTTACTTTCTTTCATAGTTCTATATACATATCTCTCAATATGTTTACTCGGAGTACAGGCCAATAATGAGAAGTCGTGACTATAACCAAGGTGAACATAAGCAGATGTTTGGCAGGACATCTGAAGTAGAAATTAGTTATTTTTATTTGAGAGGGATTTTTTTTTAAAGTTAGGTTAAAATTACCCATTTCTTGTAGGGAGCATTTTTGCTCATGTTTTATGGAAGTCTTATCTCTTTACAAAAGAATTATGAAGAATAGTGACAAGGTCAGATTAAAACCAAACACTGCAAGGAAACTTTACTTTCAGCCTGAAAGTACGCACTGGTTTCTAAATAAAGCAGAACTGACCTTTAGAAAATAGACTCAGGGAAAAGAAAGCAAATTTGAGATATTCTACCAGGATACAATTATATACATGTATATGAGAAATTTCAAATATTCAGTAACTAAAACTGTAATAAATAATTTAAGAAGACCTATCAATCAGTGCTATTCTAGTGGACAACGGTCAAGACCAATCCTTTTCAAACTTCCACATACATCAGTAACACTTCTGTTTTGACATAGATTAACTTTCTAATCAATGCAAAAGGTTAGCTGTGAAATTTTTATTTATGACCATACATGTAATAAAATTATAATAAAAAGTGTAAATAAATTTCAGCATTTGCTGATGCTATAAAATTAATTGCAGAGTGCTCCAACTAGATGGTAGATAAGGTAATGATAATTATGTTGTTATTCTATTATCTTGGAAGCATATTTCATAATTATTTTAAGAAATACTATTTTTTTGTTTTACAGCAGGGTTTCTCTGTGTAGCCTTGGTTGTTATGGAACTCACACTGTAGAGCAGGAAGACCTCAAACCTATAGAGCTCTGTTGGACTCTGCTTCCCAATTGCTGGCATTAAAGAGTCCCACCACTGCCTGGTATAAATTAAGAAATACTTAATAAACTGTTTTTAGAATGACACTTTAGAATGCAAGATGTAAAAAGAAAAGCTTAAAACTAAAATTTTTACTCAGACCTCTCTACTTAAATTTTAATTTAAAATGATTCATAAGCCTGTGTATGAAATTCAAGATATAATAAACTTGTCAGTTTTTATCCTTGGTGCCCACAATTCTTCAATTTATTTTAGTCAGTTCATAGTAGAACTCAGCAGAGGACTTGGGTTGCAGCACTGTAGTGTCTTTAACAACACTACTGTATTTCTTTTGTCACTGTGCCCAACTCATAGCTGAGCAGTCAAAGTGATAAAATCTTTATTCCTAAAGAAGAGCCTCAGGCACCAAACACCATTCAAATACTGCAGCTACTCTAGTTTACTGAGGGGATTTTGTGAAATTGGCATTCTCTTTAGTGTGAATTTCCGAGGAGGTCACTAACTCGTACAAAGACATGTTCAAAGCTTCTGCCTTCCTTTCCCGAATCATCAACACTTGTGCTGAGTTGGGACAAAAAGCTGAGATTTTCCCTCTTTTTTTTTCTTTTTGCCCAACTTATGGGTCAAGTTCTCTGCAAAGAAGTTCTATGAGGTTGTGTGGATGATGCATCTCTGATAAGACAGTAGCTTCAATCTATGTGTAGTGGCACATGTGTTAGATCTCAGACCCCAAGAGGCAAAATCAGGTGGAGTTCTGTGAGTTTGAGATGAGCTTGTTCTACATAGTAAGTTCAAGGCCATCCAGGGCTACACAACAAGGCCTTGTTCTAAAGAAATTTTAAAACATAATAAACAAATAAACAAAAAGCCTGTTGCTTCAGATAAAGACAGTCAGCATTCGAGTTTCACAAATCAGAAAGGACTTATTTATAGATGAAGACCAAAGCAAGAACCACACCCCATGAACTTTATCCACATATGTGGGATTTGGGTGATGATCCACTTCTGTACATGAGTTCGGAAACAAATGGCATTGATACCAAGCAATAGCTACTTGTGAACAAAATGTCTTATAATTGATGAAGATTATAGTATAATATTGAGCTTTACTTTTGTAGATAGAATGTACCCCAAGTGTAGTGCTTAGAATTAGTCTGACAATCCCGGGCAAGTTCAGGAATGTCTCTAACAGAGAATAGAGCATGTGACACCCCCAACAAGAGAGACAAATGGGGTAGTCTGCATTTACCGTTTTGTGTGCTCATGTTCCCCAGGAGATACTTCAGTTCCACAGAAATAGAGAGGATGAGGAAAATTATTCTCCAACTATTATTGTCTCATTAAATTAGACTCCTTAACCTCTTTAGAGTGTGGTCATTCTCCTCTGGAAGCAGCATACTGAGACATTCACCCCCACTTTCCTGAATCCAGCAAGCATCTACTCTAGCACCAATAACGTCACCCAAAAAGATCAAAATAACTCATGACCAAACCAAAGTACTTTACCAACCATGAAGAATTAAGAGTTGACTGAGAAACTGGATAAACAAATTCTACAGACTAACAAAATGCTAAAATGACCAAGTCTCCAGATTCACAAAACAATGGAGGCTAAAACTAAAATAGGGAGAAATGCACCCTACGTGGCCTTCCCACTACATGATTTCCTCCCCAAATATCTCTTTAATTAACACATATGTCCCTACATGCATCATACTTAAGTTAATCAAATTATTTCCTTAAAATTACTTCTGATCTTTCTATTGCCCAAACCCTACTAATTTAATCATAAAACTGTGACTCTCTAAAGCAAAACACAGTATAAAAAAATAGATTAAAACAGACCTATCCTGTAGATGAGCTGCACTCAACTCAAGTGAGAAAGAGCAGAATAAGGCAAGACATTTCTAGTTTCTCCTACAAACCCAGGAAAATCACACCGTGCCCCACATTAGGGCTACAAAACGGAAGTGGTAGGCATGTGACTATGCCACACTAATTGATGTTTTTCTAACTATGGGAACCACAGAAAGAGGGTCTCTTCTCTCCTTAACTTTCTCAACATTTTTGTTTTGTTTTGTTTTGTTTCGAGGCAGGGTTTCTCTGTAGCTTTGGTGCCTGTCCCAGAACTAGCTCTTGTAGACCAGGCTAGTCTCGAACTCCCAGAGATCTGCCTTCCTCTGCATCCCGAGTGCTGGGATTAAAGGCATGTGCCACCACTGCCCAGCCTTTCTCAACATTTTATACTCTAGAGGTGATATGCTGATTATTCTAAATCCACATTCTGTGCTGTTCTACTGCTTGACACATTTTTCAAGTTACTCTTTCTACTTGTAGTCCACCCTCACATTGTTGGTGAATATACCATTTTCCCTTGCTCCAGGGGCTATAACACATTCAAGGGTCAAGTTAAATAATCAGTCCTCTTAGAAGAGCTTCTTTCCCATGGCCTTATGTTCTCAAATCTTATGTGCACAATCCTCCCTTCTGGTACTAGGCAATGACCACACGTATCAAAACATCTATTTACTTATCTATTCCTCTGTTAGAGGAGAAATGCTAATGAAGAGAATACAGAAGTAATAAAGTAAAAATATAAAAGTATGTCCCTTCCCATAATACCAGCTATACTCATTAAGTAATTTTTATGGCAGTAGAAAAGCTCTTAAACTTTAACATAAATAAAATGAAATGATAATAATAACTGTGCAGTAGAGATGTACTATTTGTAATATCTTTGATGTAGAACCTATAACAGCAGTGTACATTTTACCTATGACATCATTGGATCCATTAGCTCATTGAGAAAAATAAATATTTTTAATAAACTTCAATTACTCAGATTCCCAGGACTAGGAACACCAGTGAATGTTTGTAACTCATGCTGGGGAAATGGAGACAGGCAAATCTCAGAGACTTGTTAAACAGTTAGTAGTCTGGCTAATAAGACAAGTTCCAGGGTCCATGAGAATCCGTAGGGTAGAGAACAATAAAAAGACATCCCAGTGACACTGTCTGGACTCTATGCACACAGATACCTGAACACACACTTGCCCCCCAGTGGGCACACATGCACACGCACACACACACACACTACATCACACTCATGAAAGAGAAAGTGGAGGGGGAAGGAAGGAAGAAAGAAAGTGAGCCTTTGTGAAGTGACTTTACATATATTTAACAAAACAGGAATATGGGATCATGATAGAATGAACGACAACATACCTACTACATCATATAAAAAGCAGAGTTCTAGAGTTTTAAGGGTTTCAAATTATATTAGCATTAAGTTGGAAACTCTGTTTCTTTAATATCGTGTATTTTATAGACTTATGAAGGAATCAAAAACAGATTTGTTAAAAGAGTTCTGATTAGGGTCCCCAAAATGGGGTTTCTGTCCTGCCCAGTTCCCACAGCCGGTAAGCCCCCAAATAAACTCACACACGGGTCTACATAGGTTATAAACTGATTGGCCCATTAGCTCAGGCTTCTTATTAGCTCTTATAATTTCTGTTAACTCACTATTCTTATCTATGGTAGCCACATGACTTAGTACGTTTTTCAGCAACCAGGTCATATCCTGCTTCTTCAGCGGTCTGAGCAGGACTGGTGAGGGAGCTTCCTGCTTTCCAGAATTCTCCTATTCTCCTTGCCCTGCCACTACTTCCTGTCTGGTTGTCCCACCTATACATCCTGCCTGGCTAATGGCCAATCAGCATTTATTTAAAACATAATTGACAGAATACAGAACTCTCCCACACCAAAGTACTTTCATTGAAGCCTATTTTGTTACATGACAGGTTAGCACTACCATAGTAAAGACTGAGATAGTAGTCAGGTGAAGTGGTTCACAACTATAATTCTAACACTTGGAAGGCCTAGACATGAGAAATGAAAGTTTAAGTCCAGGATGAACTACAAACTATATAATATGTTCAAGGACAGCCTAAATTACACTGTAGACTTCAATCTCCAAACTAAGTAAAGAAATATGGTAAAATGAGGTGATGTTGAAGAGGAATCATGCAGATACGGTATACCAGATCTACTCAAGGTTGTACATGAAATATGTAAGACCTGCTTGGAAAGGAAGAGCAATTTACTCTGTCAAAGGCTTTGCACAGGAGTATAATAAGCAGATAAACTCAGAGAAGCCAACTATGATTCTCTATATGCAAATTTGTCATCTTCTAATGTAGAAACTGTGGGCAGATGCCAGTAAAGCCATCGCTGCCACTCACTTTCCGTCAGTAGGGATTAATGTGGCAAATGTAGTCTGGGCAACACTCCTGAGAAAGTCCCTGGGATTTGACCATTCTAGAATTATTTACCTCAACAGCTATTACCAATTGCGAAGCACTAAGTAGCTTAAAGCAGTACAAATTTCCCATTTTTAAGTCATTATATGATGTCCAAAATCAACATATTGGTAGGTCTATGTTGGCATCTGATCAAATTCCATTTCCTTTGCATCAAAAACTACATTTCTCACAGCTCTGGCTCATGACCCATTTTATCATTTTCTTTCTTTTCTTTCTTTCTTTCTTTCTTTCTTTCTTTTTTTTTTTTTTTTTTTTTTTTTGGATTTTTCGAGACAGGGTTTCTCTGTAGCTTTTGGTTCCTGTCCTGGAACTAGCTCTTGTAGACCAGGCTGGCCTCGAACTCACAGAGATACGCCTGTCTCTGCCTCCCGAGTGCTGGGATTAAAGGTGTGCGCACCACCACCCGGCCCATTTCATCATTTTCAAAACTAGCAGTTTGGTTACATGACCCCTTCTCTTCCATAGGCAAATCTGCCTATCTCTGGTAAGAATCCTGTCAATCACACTCAGTGCCCACACAGCTGATTCACTGTAATCTTCCAATCCTAACATTCTTAGTCACATGAGCAACATCCTTTATGCCATTAAAGAAAACATTCTCCAGTTCCAGGGCTTAGATTTTAGAATGCTTTTGGGGTATCCTTGAGTGCACATACCTCTCTCTACCACTTTCTAAGCCCTCCATCATATTCGAGCTGGACTGTGAAAGCTTCTTCCTGAGAGAGGTTTTCATATTCTGAGGGTATAGCTTTTGAAGTATAGTCTTTGCTCCGAGCTGCTTATTTTACAGACTGAAAAACTGATGTCTTTTAAGGAACTACATAGCTGTCATGGGTGGTGGATGTTGTCAGTAACAAAACATCAACCTAGAGGCTACATTGCTACTCCTCCTCCCCAGTCCATCACTGTTCGTGGCCTCATAAGTTTATGCTTGAAAGTAGAAGTATACAGGTGGAAGGCTGGGGAAAGAAAGCTTAGTTCACAGAACTTCTACATCAACTCAGTAAAGTCAGAAGAAATTTGCCCTAGGCTATATAAGATTTATGGAAGTGTTTAGAAATGTCTAGTAGAGCAACCTCCATTGGAGCAGGCCTAAGACAACGACCTTCACAGAAACAGGTACAAGGGAGCAACCACAAAGGGAGTAGGCTGGAACCAGAGACCTTCTGCGGGTCTGAAACAAGTCTGGAACCTCTGAGGGAGTAGGCCTGAGCCAGAGACATCTGCAGGTCCTGGCACAAGTCTGGGAACTTAAAGGGAGTAGGCTTGAGAGCCAGAGACCTCTCCAGGACCGGCCAAGGTAAAGGACCTCTGCAGGAGTGGGCCCAGGATAGGGACATGTATGAAAACATACCTGAACCAGTAACCTCCACTGGCGCAGATACAAGGGAACAAATGCCAGGAAGCAGGACTGAGTCAGAAACTTCTGCAGGATAAGGTGCACGTCAGGGACCTCTGAGGAGCAAGCCCAATCCAGGGACATATGTGGGAACAGACCTGAGCCAGCTACCTCAGGAGGAGCAGACCTGCAGGCCTGAGGCAACAACCTTCACAGGAGCAGGTACAAGGGAGCCACTGCTGAGGGAGCAACTCTGAACCAGAGACCTGCTGGACCTGCCAGACCAGGCATGAATTAGTGGCCTCTAATGTAGCAGGCCTGGGCCAGCAACCTTTGTCTGAGAAGGTCAAAGGCAGCAACCTCAGCAGAAACAGCTCCAAGGAAGCAATTTCCATGGGAGCAGGTACAAACGACACCTGGTATTGTAGAACAACCCCAGGATCACTAAACAACCTCCAGGAACATGAAGTGACCAATGGGGTGACTAGAACCATGGCCCTGACTGCACTATAAGGAGCAACAATCTGAATCTCGATTCCACTGGCTCCTGAAATAGTGGTCGCCAGAGGCACAGACAGCCCCAACTACACCAAGCAGAGGAAAAGATGGGTAGACATAATAAAAACACACCCAACTTTAAAAAGAACAACACAACACCAATAAAACAGGGTAAGACAGTTTTGAAAATTTTCCTGCTCCTGAAAATGGTCTGTCAGTTTCTCTAGGACTTAGCAAGATTTGACAGTCTTGCTTATCCATTTCCGAATATCATGTAACTTGTCAGTTGTTGAGGCATAGTCAATTCCTTGCCCAAAGGCCAGCTTTGCAAAGAAGAAAACAAGTGCGAAGTAGAGTGTCTTTGGGGCTCAACATTCTCTCAGAAATAGATTGGTGCTTTCAGAAGCAATCATGTCTCATGTCAACAGAACCGTAAGTTATTTAAATGCCATGTTCCACAGACCCTTGAAATGGTTGAAGATTACCTATCTAGACAGAATGCAATCTCTATGTAGCTAAAGAACTTAATTGATCTGACTATATGTACAATAAACATGAAAAACTATTGACCTATAATAATTAATACCTGTATAACTTAAATACTGAAACTTCATGTCAGAATATTAAATAGTCTGTAAAAAAATGTGCAACAAATGAGGACAATGACCTCAATGTAAACAATGTATAAGTATCTTGATCAGAGGTAGAAATGTACATTGCAATATGATAAATACACATCATTATATACAAATGTTTTAATCAAAGGTAGAGGCATGCATGCATACAATATTTAATATAATTTAACTCTGTATTAATATACAAGAATCTATACCAATGTAATTGCCTATAAATAATAAATCACAAGTATTCACTCTATTACTATTATTATTAGCGTAAGTAAGCTCACACTAATCTATTATCCCATCCAATTTTTTCAAAGAGATCCTTGAGCCTACAAGAACTTTAAATCTTTGAAGAAAGAAATTGAAGAAGACACCAGAAAATGGAAAGATCTCCCATGCTCTTGAATAGCTAGAACTAACATAGTAAAAATGGCAATCTTTCCAAAATCAATCTACAGATTCAACGTAATGCTCATCAAAATTCCAACAAAATTCTTCACAGACCTCAAAAGAACTTAATATGGAAAAGCAAAAAATCCAAGATAGCAAAAACATGCATGATTACTACCAGATCAGTCTGTTACTCATACGTACAGATTTTTAGGGTAGATCATTTTCTATTAGATAACTAATTGGTATGCTCTTCCCTGGGGAAGATCATCTCTCCTGCCTCAAGCATTCCTCAGTTACCTATAGTTCCTTGTGTATAGTTGAGTCTTCATAGGATTTAGGATTTCTCACATCCACTTTGACATGGCTGTATTTGTGGTGCTTAATCAGCTCATATTTAGATAATCATGCTGGTGTGAATTTATGGGTATAGCTTCTGAAATTCCTATGACACAAAATATAGCATGTTTCTTATTCTTCTGGTTCATGTACTTTTCTATCTCTTCTTCCATAACCATCCCTGAGCTTTGGGTGCAGGAGTTGTACTGAAGACAAATCCATTTTGAAAAGGCTCTACATCTCTGCATTTTGATTAGTTGTGGTTTTCTGTAATGCTCTTCCTTGTTGCAAAGAGAAGTTTCCCTGAGGAGAGGTGAGGACAACACTCATCCATGGGTCTAAAAATGTATATTTAAATATAGTTAGAGATTGTGTTGGTTTAGTAAAGTAGTGCTTGTAGGTACACCTCAAAGATCGATGATTTCACTAGTCCTGAGTAATTGACTAGTTTTCCATTACCAAAACAAGCAACCACCTATTTAAATTTTAACTTGAAGCTTGATAACAAAATGTGGAAACTGAGACTGCCATACATATGTATACATAAGTAGAGGGCTAAAACTTAGACACAGCCTTCTCTGTCAGTTCTTTTTATAAACTGTTTTCTTACACACAAAGAATACCCTAAAACAGCTGTGCATATGAAAAACACTATAACAAGGTTTAGAAATCATGTAATATGGCCTATCACCATCCAAGTTGCTCAAGTTACCAAGTGACCTGGTTGAATAGAAACAGTTGCAATATAATTACTGTAGTCTGTGTGAACAGTGCTTGTTTCTTCTTTTTTAAAGTGTCCTGACTTAGACTTTGAACTATGGACCACTTTATCAAGTATTTCTCTCATGGTACTTTGACTTAACAATGTGAAGGTTAATTTTGATGGCTAATAAGCAAATTAGTACAGTGTTGTGCTGGGAGTATCTATGGAGGCATTCCAGAGAAGGTAGACTGATCTCACCCCAAATGTAAGGGGCAGAGATACTGGATGAAATGAAATGGGAAAATTGAGAGAGCCATCTAGTTAAGACATTCTGTGCCTTTACTTCTGGCTGCTATTATGCAAGTTGTTTCACTTTGTCAGGCTCTCTTCTCCATGATGATTGAAGTTTCTGAAACTGTGAGCCAAAATGACTAATTTCTGCATGTATATTGCCTCTCTCAGGGATTTTATAACAGTGACAGAATATCTCAACAAAGCTAGTACACATGCTGTTTACATTTTCTTATTTTCTAGCTGTGTAGCCTAAGCTTGTCTTGAACTCAGAATATAGCTTGATAAACATTAATATTTCTCTGCCTCAGTCTCCTAAAGGCCAAGGATTAAAAGCATGTACAACCATGTTTGTTCTAGACTAGACATTTGATCACAGCAATAGAAACCTAAATCAATGCAAAGTAGTGTAAGAAGAAAGAATTCAACATCTTGTGTCATAATAATTTCCAATCCTTTATGCATATCTGTCCAGACAGCAACTTCAATACAAGATGCAAGACTCTGAAAAAAAAAAAAGGTCTTGGTGCCAGAATTGCACCATTGGCAAATTTCTCAGTCATTCTTTGGGTTCAAGAAGATGAAATGATATATATTTCAAGTCTATGCCTGGGTTTCATGACCACTCCAGTGTCTGGGACACATTTTATGCAGCTTAAAGGACTTAGCAATGTTAAAGCATATGGAATATAATTCTCAGTGGAAAATCAGTTCTGCTAAAAAAAGAATTAGAAAAGGAAAAGTTGAATAAAACAGATGCTCTCTACCCAAAGGGATAATTCTTTGACTAAATCTTTCACAAGATGTATGAGATACTCTGACTTTACTATTGCAACATAACATTTGTCTTCTACATCAGCAATAAAGTCACTATTTTATTTAAATGACAATATTCATAAGAACAGAAAAGAAAGTTAGAAACAGGCTTTAAACTGTAGTTTTTTCATAGAAATGAAGTTTGTTTTCAACATTATTCTGTGTGAGTATTGCTTGTGATCTGTCATTGGCAGTACAGAAGAAAGACACAGTGCAGTATCTTGGCGGCTGAGGCATGAAGGACATACTTCTAGAGGTTGCCCTTCCCATTTTGTACAGCCTGTTTTTGTTGTTGTTGCCTTACCTTCAAAGAAAAGGATTCATTGCAAAAACTACTCTGATGACATTATGCATCACCGGGGGTATAACTATTCGTTAATAAAATAAATAGACTTCAGAAAGTAAAAACAATATAGGTGAATAGGCACTGAAACTGGTTAGGAGCAGCTTCAGGGAAATGATGGCAAGTGCCCTTGGTTTTTCTCTTGGTTATCAGAGTAGAGTTTCTTGTTTGTGGGTAAATATTTGGACAGTTTTTTGTCTCTTCTGTAGACTTGTTTGGACATGTATTCGGGAAAAGATAAACATAGGTAGGTGGTTCTTCAAAGCCAATAGCAATCCCATATCAAATATGTAAGCATCTTACTTCTAAAGTCTTGAATCAGAACCATAGCCAGGATAGTGCCAAGCTATGCAATGACATCAAGTTAAGGGATTCATGCTATGTACTCTTGGTAGGAGTGTAAACTGGTTAAAAATGAGCATAAACATACACAAACACACACACACACAAAGCAAAGCAAAACAAATCCTAAACTCAGCACTATTGGTGACACAGAACACAGTAATATCACTCCTGGTTATAATATCTGACTCTAAGTTATTATATGGCAAGACACTTACACACTTGTATTTACTGCTGCACTTAACGTAACAGCTAAGAAATAAAACCAAGTCAGATATTCATCAATAGATGATTGGATTAAAAAAGTTGCACACACCACACAGAGTTTTACTTAATCAGAAAGAAGAATAAAATTTTTGTCATCTGTTGTAAAATGGAAGTATGTGCAAAAATTATGTTAAAAAATAAATTAGATTCAGAAAGATACTTTATATTTTCTCTCATATGTAGACTCTAGACTTAAAGGTTTATTGTATATATGTGTACACAGGTTATTAAAGTTGAAAGGAGGCTATGAGACATTAGAAGAGAGTCTTAAGGGGAGGGGAGAGATAGAGAGACTGTAATGAATTATACTTGAAAAAGAAAATATGTAGGGTTGAGCTAAAAAGAAGTAAAGGTTCAGAAGAGAACACTGGAAGAGAGAATGAATAAGAACAAAATATAAACTCATATGTGTCGTAAAAAAGCACAATATTAAAATCCACTAATTTGGCCTCTCTCTTCTTGTCCCACCCAGCTTGCATCCAGAACCCTTCTTCCTTCTGTCCCCTTTCCTCTTTGGGCACATAACACCATCCAGCTCAGTCTGTCTGGCGCTGGGGGCAAATCCTCAGGGCAAGCAGGCAGGCGAGACCTCCTTTGTCTCACTGGCCCGCCTGCACCAACCAAGGTAGGCGCTTTGTTTACAAACTACCCAACCTGCACGGAGATCTGATCTCCGCACCAGGAGAGACACCAGTGCGGTGAGTTTGTGACCAGCGGAGGCGGAAGCAGCCCTGGACAGGGAACTCTGAAGTTCCTCATCCCCCTCCCTATACTCCCCGGGCTCCCTGCAGGGGCTCTACCCCCCCATACTGCCTCTCTCTTCTTGTCCCACCCAGCTTGCATCCAGAACCCTTCTTCCTTCTGTCCCCTTTCCTCTTTGGGCACATAACACCATCCAGCTCAGTCTGTCTGGCGCTGGGGGCAAATCCTCAGGGCAAGTAGGCAGGCGAGACCTCCTTTGTCTCACTGGCCTGCCTGCACCAACCAAGGTAGGCGCTTTGTTTACGAACTACCCAACCTGCATGGAGATCTGATCTCGGCACCAGGAGAGACAGCAGTGCGGTGAGTTTGTGACCAGCGGCAGCGGAAGCAGCCCTGGAAAGGGAACTCTGAAGTTCCTCATCCCCCTCCCTATACTCCCTGGGCTCCCTGCAGGGGCCCTATACCCCCCATACTGCCTCTCTCTTCTTGTCCCACCCAGCTTGCATCCAGAACCCTTCTTCCTTCTGTCCCCTTTCCTCTTTGGGCACATAACACCATCCAGCTCAGTCTGTCTGGCGCTGGGGGCAAATCCTCAAGGCAAGTAGGCAGGCGAGACTTCCTTTGTTTCACTGGCCTGTCTGCAACAAGCAAGGAGAGACATCACTAGAACAACAGGAGAGCTAGCACTGCAGAGAGCCATCACTGGGAAGGTACATCAGTAGGCAAGGAGACCTGATCCAGTAAAAGAACATCCAGAGGGGAGCATTCGGAGAAAGAGATGGGCAGGCGCCAATGCAAGAATTCACCTAACAATCTGAAAAACTATATGAAACCACCAGAACCCAGCGACCTCCCAACAGGTGGACATGAACACCTTAATCATGAAGAAGTAGATAAAATTGACTTTATGAAAGTGATTGACGCCCTTAAACAACATGTAAAAAATGCCCTTATAGAAATGGATGAGAAGTATAACAGAAAGTTTGAAGAATTGAGTAAATCAGTGAATGATACCCTAGGAAACCAAGGAAAAACAATCAAACAGATAATGGAAACAGTTCAAGACTTAAAAACTGAAATGGAGGCAAAGAAGAAAACACAAACAGAAGGCCAGCTGGACAGGGAAAATCTAGGTAAACGAATAGAGACTACAGAAGCAAGCATAACCAACAGAATACAAGAGATAGAAGAAAGAATCTCAGATTCTGAAGATACCATAGAGAAAATAAACACGCTGATCAAAGAAAACAGCAAGGCCAACAAATTCTCATCACAAAACATTCAGGAAATATGGGACACAATAAAAAGACCAAACCTAAGAATAATAGGAATAGAAGAAGGAGAAGAAGCGCAGCTCAACGGTCCAGAAAATATATTTAATAAAATTATAGAAGAAAACTTTCCCAACCTAAAGAAAGATATACCTATGAAGGTTCAAGAAGCATACAGAACACCGAATAGGCTGGATCAAAAAAAAACATCCTCTCGCCATATAATAATCAAAACACAAAGCATACAGAATAAAGAAAGAATACTAAGAGCAGCAAAGGAAAAAGGCCAAGTTACTTATAAAGGTAAACCTATCAGACTTACACCTGACTTCTCTATGGAAACCATGAAAGTCAGAAGGTCCTGGATAGATGTACTGCAGAAACTAAGAGACCATGGATGCAAGCCCAGACTACTATACCCAGCCAAGCTTTCGTTCACTATAAATGGAGAAAACAAAATTTTCCAGGATAAAAACAAATTTAAACAATACGTAGCCACAAATCCAGCCTTACAGAAAGTAATAGAAGGAAAATCACTAACCAAGGAGTCCAACAATGACCACAATATCTCAGACAACTAGAGACCCTTCACCAGCGCAACACAAAGAAGGGGAACACACAAAATTTACAACTAAAAAATGACCGGAGTTAACAACCACTGGTCATTAATATCACTTAATGTCAATGGACTCAACTCTCCTATAAAAAGGCACAGACTAAGAGATTGGATACGAAAACAGGATCCAACATTCTGCTGTTTACAAGAAACACACCTCAACCACAAAGACAGGCACTTACTCAGAGTAAAGGGTTGGGATAAGGCTTTTCAAGTAAATGGACCTAAGAAACAAGCAGGGGTGGCCATACTAATTTCTAACAAAGTTGACTTCAAACTTAAATCAATCAGGAGAGATGGAGAGGGACATTTTCTACTCATAACAGGAACAATTCATCAGGATGAAGTCTCAATCCTGAATATCTATGCCCCTAATATAAAAGCACCCACGTACGTAAAAGAAACATTGTTAAAACTCAAGGCAGCCATCAAACCGCACACATTAATAGTAGGAGACTTTAATACTCCTCTCTCACCAATGGACAGGTCAAGTAGACAGAAACCTAACAGAGAAATAAGAGAATTAATGGAGGTAATGAATCAAATGGACTTAACAGACATCTATAGAATATTCCACCCAAATAGGAAAGAATATACCTTCTTCTCTGCAGCTCATGGAACCTTCTCAAAAATCGACCACATACTCGGTAACAAAGCAAACATCCACAGTTACAAAAAAATATTAATAACCACCTGTATCTTATCAGATCACCATGGATTAAAGCTAGAATTCAGCAACAATGCTACCCCCAGAAAGCCTACAAACTCATGGAAACTGAATAGTCAACTACTGAACCATACCTGGATTAAGGAAGAAATAAAGAAAGAAATTAAACTCTTCCTTGAAGACAATGAAAATAAAGAAACAACATACTCAAACCTATGGGACACTATGAAAGCAGTTCTGAGAGGAAAGTTCATAGCACTAACTGCCCACTTAAAGAAAACAGAGAAAGGACACATTGGAGACTTAACAGCCCACCTGAAAGCTCTAGAAAAAAAAGAAGCAGACTCACCTAGAAGGGGTAGAAGACTGGAAATAATCAAACTGAGGGCTGAAATCAACAAAATAGAAACACAGAAAACAATTGAAAGAATCAATGAATCAAAAAGCTGGTTCCTGGAGAAAATCAACAAGATTGATAAACCCCTATCCAAACTAATCAAACGGCAGAGAGAGAATTTGCAAATTAATAAGATCAGAAATGAAAAGGGAGACATAACCACAGACACAGAGGAAATTCAGAGAATCATTAGATCTTACTACAAAAGCCTGTATGCCACAAAACTGGAAAATGTAAAAGAAATGGACGCTTTTTTAGATAAATACCATTTACCAAAGTTAAACCAGGACCAGGTGAACAACCTAAATAGACCTGTTAGTCGTGAAGAATTAGAAGCTGTTATCAAAAACCTCCCTTCCAAAAAAAGTCCAGGACCAGATGGTTTCAATGCGGAATTCTACCAGAACTTCCAAGAAGACCTAATACCTATTCTCCTTAATGTATTTCACAATATAGAAACAGAAGAGTCATTGCCAAATTCCTTTTATGAAGCTACAGTAACTCTGATACCAAAACCACACAAAGACCCAACCAAGAAAGAGAATTACAGGCCAATCTCACTCATGAACATCGATGCAAAAATCCTCAACAAAATTCTGGCAAACCGAATCCAAGAACACATTAGAAAAATTATCCATTATGATCAAGTAGGCTTCATACCAGAGATGCAGGGCTGGTTTAACATACGCAAATCTATCAATGTAATACATCATATAAATAAACTGAAAGAAAAAAACCATATGATCGTTTCATTAGATGCTGAAAAAGCATTTGACAAAATTCAACATCCCTTTATGATAAAAGTCTTGGAGAGATTAGGGATACAAGGGTCATACCTAAATATAATTAAAGCTATATACAGCAAGCCGACAGCTAATATCAAATTAAATGGAGAGAAACTTAAAGCCATTCCACTAAAATCAGGAACACGCCAAGGCTGTCCACTCTCTCCATACCTCTTCAATATAGTTCTCGAAGTTTTAGCAATAACAATAAGACAACATAAGGGGATAAAGGGGATTCAAATTGGAAAGGAAGAAGTTAAACTTGCATTATTTGCAGATGATATGATAGTGTACATGAGCGACCCCAAAAACTCCTCCAAAGAACTCCTACAGCTGATAAACGCCTTTAGTAATGTGGCAGGATACAAGATCAACTCCAAAAAATCAGTCGCCCTCTTATACACAAAGGATCTGGAAGCAGAGAGAGAAATAAGAGAATCATCACCTTTCACGATAGCCACAAACAGCATAAAATATCTTGGGGTAACTCTAACCAAGGAAGTGAAAGATCTATTTGACAAAAACTTTAAGGCATTGAAGAAAGAAATTGAAGAGGATACCAGAAAA
The DNA here is from genome assembly GCF_950005125.1 of Chionomys nivalis. NCBI lineage: Eukaryota > Metazoa > Chordata > Mammalia > Rodentia > Cricetidae > Chionomys > Chionomys nivalis. The sequence goes on along the minus strand of NC_080094.1, from coordinate 73,651,086 downwards.
TGGAAGGATCTCCCTTGCTCTTGGATTGGGAGAATCAACATAGTAAAAATGGCAATTCTACCAAGGGCAATTTATAGATTCAATGCAATCCCCATTAAAATCCCATCAAAATTCTTCACAGATCTTGAAAGGACAATAATCAACTTTATATGGAGAAACAAAAAACCCAGGATAGCCAAAACAATCTTATACAATAAAGGAACTTCTGGAGGCATTACCATCCCTGACTTCAAACTCTATTACAGAGCTACAGTAATGAAAACAGCGTGGTACTGGCATAAAAACAGAGAAGTCGACCAATGGAATCGTATAGAAGACCCGGATTTTAACCCACAAACCTATGAAAAACTGATTTTTGATAAAGGAGCTAAAAGTATACAATTGAAGAAAGAAAGCATCTTCAACAAATGGTGCTGGCACAATTGGATGTCAACCTGTAGAAGAATGAAAATAGACCCATATCTATCACCATGCACAAAACTCAAGTCCAAATGGATCAAAGACCTCAATATCAATCTGAACACACTGAACCTGATAGAAGAGAAAATGGGAAGTACCCTACAACATATGGGCACTGGAGATCGCTTCCTATGTATAACCCCAGCAGCACAGACATTAAGGGCAACATTGAATAAATGGGACCTCCTGAAACTGAGAAGCTTCTGTAAAGCAAAGGACACTGTCATTAAGACAAAAAGGCAGCCTACTGACTGGGAGAAGATCTTCACCAACCCCGCAACAGACAAAGGTCTGATCTCCAAAATATATAAAGAACTCAAGAAACTAGACTTTAAAAGGATAATTAACCCAATTAAAAAATGGGGCACTGAACTGAACAGAGAATTCTCAACAGAAGAAGTTAAAATGGCCAAAAGATACTTAAGGTCATGCTCAACCTCCTTAGCGATCAGAGAAATGCAAATCAAAACAACTTTGAGATATCATCTTACACCTGTCAGAATGGCTAAAATCAAAAACACCAAGGATAGCCTTTGCTGGAGAGGTTGTGGAGAAAGGGGTACCCTCATCCATTGCTGGTGGGACTGCAAACTTGTGCAACCACTTTGGAAATCAGTGTGGCGGTTTCTCAGAAAAATTGGGATCAACCTACCCCTGGACCCAGCAATACCACTCTTGGGAATATACCCAAGAGATGCCCTATCATATGACAAAAGCATTTGTCCAACTATGTTCATAGCAGCATTATTTGTAATAGCCAGAACCTGGAAGCAACCTAGATGCCCTTCAATGGAAGAATGGATGAAGAAAGTGTGGAATATATACACATTAGAGTACTACTCTGCGGTAAAAAACAATGACTTCTCGAATTTTGCATGCAAATGGATGGAAATAGAAAATACGATCCTTAGTGAGGTAACCCAGACCCAAAAAGAAGAACATGGGATGTACTCACTCATAATTGGTTTCTAGCCATGGACAGGGGCCACTGAGTCTATAATTTGTGATCCTAAAGAAGCTAAACAAGAGGGTAAACCCAAGGAAAAACATATAGATATCTTCCCAGCTATGGGAAATAGACATGACTGATGGGCAAAAAATTGGAATCTTGGGGGTGGGGTGGGATGGGGATGAGGGGTGATGGGGAGAGAAAAGTGTGAAGGAGAGGATGAGGGGAACTGGGGGAATTGGGGTGATTGGGGATAAAGGAAGGTTGGATAGGGGAGCAGGGAAACTCATACCTTAGGTAAGGGAGCCACCTAAGGGGTGGCAAGAGACTTGAACTTGGAATGGCTACCAGATGCCCAGGGCAATGTCCCCAGTTAGTTCATTGGGGCACCTGAGGATAGGGAACCTGAAATGAACCTATCCTATAATCATACTGATGAATATCTTGCATATCGCCATAGAACCTTCATCTAGCGATGGATGGAGATAGAGCCAGAGACCCACACTGGAGCACCGGACTGAGCTCCCAAGGTTATAATGAGGAGCAGAAGGAGAGGGAACATGAACAAGGAAGTCAGGACCATGAGGGGTGCACCCAACCACTGAGACAGTGGGGCCGATCTATTGGGAGCTCACCAAGGTCAGCTGGACTGCTACTGAAAAAAAACATGGGATAAAACCGGACTCTCGGAATGTGGCGAACAATGAGAGCTGACGAGAGGCCAAGGAGAATGGCACAGGAACTTTCAACTGGCGATAGATCGAGAGAGAGACAGAGACCCAAATTGGAGCAACGGTCTGAGCTCTTAAGGTCCAAATGAGGAGCAAAAGGAGGGAGAACATGAGCAAGGAAATCAGGACCACGAGGCGTGCACCCACCCACTGTGACAGTGGAACTGATCTATTGGGAGCTCTCCAAGGCCAGCTGGACTGGGACTGAATAAGCATGGGTTGAAACTGGACTCTCTGAACATGGCGGACAATGAAGGCTGATGAGAAGCCAAGGACAATGGCACTAGGTTTCGATCCTAATACATGAACTGGCTTTGTGGGAGCTTAGCCTGTTTTGATGCTCACCTTCCTGGGCCTGGATAGAAGTGGGAGGACCTTGGTCTTCCTGTAGGGCAGGGAATTTGGACTGCTCTTCAGTATCGAGAGGGAGGGGGATTGGACTGGGGGGAGGAGAAGAGGAGTGGGGATGGGGGAGGGGAGTGGGGGGAGGGGGCAATGTGTGGGAGGAGGGGAGGGAAATGGGAAACGGGGAGCAGTTGGAAATTTTAATTAAAAAAGAATAAAAAAAAATAAAATCCACTAATTTGTACATTAACTTAGAAAAATAAAGATTAATTATTTTAATTTTTAAATTTATACAAATAAGTGTGGGTATTTGAATGTCAGACGAATACCTACTGAAGCCAGAAGTAGATATCAGATCCATTGGATTAGATTTACAATTAGTATTGTATGTCACCTAATCTGAGCACTGGGAACCAAACTCAGGTCCCCTGGAAGAGTAACAAGGGCTCTTAACTGCTGATCCATCTCTCTGTCCCCAAATCTAAATTTTCAAAAGACAAAATAGTTTGGATTCACCTATATTGTAAATAAGGAGCACAAGGTTTACTTCACAGGGCTCTGGTATAATTAAATGACAAGAGAATTAAAGACTGTGTATGAATCACAGTACAAATATAATGAATGTTATTTTCTTCTGTGATATTTAACTTCATTCTCTAGTGCCAGAGTGTAAGAGTCCATGTTCATTATCTTTCAGATGAGGAAAGAACAACTCTATGGGCTGGTGAGATAGTTCAGCGGTTAAATCTGTCCACTGCCTAAATTCAATCTGGAAGCCAAATGATGAAAAGAGAAAACTGATTACCACAAGTTGTCCTCTAAACTTCCCACAATGCCATGGTATTTATGTGCCATACACATACCTACACAGAAAATAAATAAATAAATGAATAAATAAATAAATAAATAATCTTTTTCATTAAAAATTCTATTCATTTGTAAATAAATACAACATATGATAAACATATGCATTATGCAAAGTATATGAGAAATGTATGCATTGTATATGCTAGTCACTTGAGTGAATCTAGATTTGAGTATGTCTTCAGGTAAGTGTTCAAATGGCTAAATAAACTATTTCTTAATATCAATTTGTATAGTTATACAAACATTTTAATATATATTAACACGCAAATTTAAATATATGTCTATTCGTGGGAAAGTCACACTTAAAAATGGAGGGTAAGTCAGCTTGGACAGCACAAGAAGGTACTTAGGTGTCTGGAGAAGGTGAGATAGAAGAGTTGGAAGTCATAGTCTCTGAAGGTTCAACTCAATCAACATTGCCCTCATCTAGATCACATGTGCAAGGCATGCCTCTTATCACCCAGAATAACACCCAGACAGACACTCTGTCACAGAGGTTTTCAGGAGGAAAATGTCCCTCAGATGTATGACCAGGACAGCCTCAGCCTTTTCCACAGGTTGGTCAACTTGGAACAGTCTCCTTCCTTCCTCCAGGGCACTGCTTATCTTCCTCCCCTTATGGTATTTACTTCACTCTTCCTCTTCTCTATAAAATAGATGTCAATATTCTCCAGCCTCTCATTTGTCTTATAGCCCTGGAAGTGTCCTTGTGGAAGACCTCTTAATACCAGGGAAGACAGTGCAAAATGTAAAACGGTGGGTTCATCGTTTGGGTAAGGATAAAATTAGATAAAACTAGATAGAATTAGATAAAATGTGGTGACTGTGACTCTCATTCCCCACCTAGATCATTTTGTGTTTGCTTTCTATTAGGTTTGCTTTTTATAAACAAAGTCTTTGTCTGTCCCATCTGGCCTAGAACTCATTAAGTAACTCGGATTGACCCAAACTTGGGTTCTCCCTGGCTGACATCAATGTGCTGGGATTACAGGTTGTGTCACCACACCCATCTATCCCAGGTCTTACAGGCAGAAAAACTGAGTTCTAAGTGCTGTTGAGTTTCAGAAACAACACCAGAAAGCAACACACTGAAATATTGGTCAGTCTAAATTTAATATTTTAGAGGCCTTACATGCCACCGAGAAAACATAGTCTCTCTAGCCTACACCTTCTCTCTTCTATTGTCCAGGGTTTAGGGAGGAGCACTCTTCGAAAGTCTTTAATCTGACTGAAGGAAGTTCTTCTAAAAGAATTGTACAATTTAACAATATTAACTGGACTGTGTAGGTTATCAGCAAATAATTAGGGGGTTAGCCAGGAGGGGTGTGTGGGTTGGGGATCATATTGGGGCATTGTAGGGAGCAAGTGGGAATGTGATTGAAATTCTAAAAAAAAAAGAAAGAAAGAAATAGAGGAGAGAAAAACACAGACACAAAAAGAAGGAAGATAATAAAAGGTAGAATTGTCTAGGACTTCCTCCTTAAGATCTCACTATCTAAAAATCAGTCCAGCCAGGGAGTTTGCGCCTCTTCTGAAGACAGCTCTTTGCTCCTAGAGAAGTTAATCCTTCACCTTGTGCCGCCTGATCCAGAACCCACAGGAACTTTGTCTTAGGCTGTTTTTGTTTCTTTTGACCATTGATTTCCCCTAAAACCTCTGCCTACACTTTTTTTGCCCTCTCGCTGTGAAGAAGAAAATAGAAGTTATCAGTGGGTTATTGGATAATCATTTTCCCATAATTCTGTGCATATAATAAGCTTGGATGCCCTTTTCTCTTTTTAATCTAATGTTAGTTTAGTCATACATCCCTGACCCATGAGAGAGGAGGAAAGCATTTCTTCAACCCATGCCTATCTTTTCTATAAGTTCTTCCCTTAGAGACCTAATGCCATTATTTTGACTGAACAATGAATGCACTTTTATGCCTCTCTGTCTCTAGGTTTTTCTGTCTCTGTATCTCTGTGTCTCTTTGTCTTTGTCTTTCTGTCTCTCTCCCTTTCTTTCACTCTTCCTCTATTTTTCCCTTACCCTCTCTATTATCAGGGAATACCTTTGAATGTGACTGTGCATTTTACCCAGGAAAATGGAAGCCCAATTTGAGCAATGTGTATTTCTTAAATTATACTTGGAGAGTTTGAATTGTCCAAGCTTCCTTAGTGATTTCCTGCATGAGACATCATATTGTGTAATATATTTCAGAGATGAGATTTTTCCTCCTATGAATTAATATCATTATACTGTTAATGCCAGTGTAAAAAGAAGAGTGTTCCTTCCTAAGTATGACTAATCCTCTGGATGAGAGGGTAGCAACGAACTTTCAAACACAGGAAAGCTCCAGAATGTTCCCTGATGACTCTTGAATGTAATGTTTGTATGGCCACTAAATTCCATGTCTGATAGAATCACCCCTGAGTGAAAGTAGCTCATTCTTCACTTGTTTTAAGTTGATATTATCATGAGGATGTGAGAATGGGAAGTGAAGATGCCAACAGGTCAGGTCAGAATCTAGGTAAACAGAACTGGAATCCAGGAACTGTGTAACAGAGAAAAGAAAAAATAAAGAGAAATATGAAGAAAATATGTAGTGCATGTAAGTGAAAAGCCAGTCCAGACAGCGTTAGATGAAATTTATCCCCAGTGCAGTTGTCTCTCCCTACACTACAGGAGTGCACATTTTACACAACAGTTATGCTTGTAAGTTTTGTGTAAATCTATACTGAAATTGATACTCATGGAACATTTGATATGCATGCTGTAATCAAATATTATTCTTAGAGATTCAAATGATAGCATAATTATAAGGAAATTCATAGCCTGTATCATAATGGTTATGCTTCCAGGGTTGAGGCCCTTTATAAAGAAGGTGTATCCTAAGTTAGAAGGTGTAACAAAGAGAAACAACACAAGAGAAATATTATGGTTTTACCAGGAAAAGGAAGTTGAAAGTTCTCAGAATCATACTAGACTTTTTAGTGTCATCTCTGAAAAAAAATGAGTAAAGCTAAGAAGTTATAAAGAAAGGGTCTATATAAATAATGATTCAACAGTAGGTGTCATTCTGCTGGTACCACAGAGTCACCACAGCCTTTGAGAAAAATGTATTTAATTTCTATAAGAAAGCCAGTTCAATAACTGGTCAACCCTGCACACAAGTTACTACAGAGGTGAACCAGTATAGCAAACATTTATGCTGTGACTCCTCATTCTTTCTTTCCAAATCTTCCACTTGACCGAGGTGAGTCAGTACAAACCTGTGCCCTGGCATCTGAGAGGTTGAGGCATAAGTGTGATGCCAGGCTGGCTGCATAGTGAAAACCTCTCTGAAAACAAACCAAATCCCCATTGCTTCAACCTTCCTGAGCCCCCTCCTTTCCTATGGCATGTATATTCTTATTGTGATGTGATAGTCACCAATAAATGTCATAATTCTTTGGATATTTCTCCTGTCTGATTTTATTTTAGGTTGAAACTCATAAAAGTAGAATGAATGCTAAGGAAAAAGAAAAACAGGACCACAAAACAAAGAAAAAGGGTTGTTTGTTTTGTTTTGCTTCAGTAACAGCTAGGTCTAGAGCTCTGGGGTAGACATGCTGTTTCAAATGAAAAAAAGTAGCAGCAAAGATGCCACTTTAAGCTGGAGAGATGGCTCAGCGGTTAAGAGTACTGCCTGTTCTTCCAAAGGTCCTGAGTTCAATTCCCAGCAACCACATGGTGGCTCACAACCATCTGAAATGAGATCTGATGCCCTCTTCTGGCCTGCAGGCAGACACACAGACAGAATATTGTATATATAATAAATAAATAAATAAATAAATATTAAAAAAAATAAAAAATAAAACAAGAAGGAATACAAAGAGTTCAAAATATTTTATCCTTACTACAAAAGATATAGAAATCTTAATACTATTCTAAGTATTAAAATAGTGTGTATTTCAAGACATAGCTGAATATATTTAATCAGGTTTTGAAATTATATTTTACATTTAAATGTTTCTCTAGATATTGCTATCTTTATTCTACTCATATCTTAACATCTGTCAGATAAATCATATTATCTTTATATTACCTTGAGTGAATGTTTGCCATTTAAGTGAATTTAAAACATATTTATTGCATTATCTGGATTGTAATTTTCTAGGTCAAAAAGAATTTGAAAAGTAAAACCATCTACTCATACACATATGGGTCAGACAGTAATGATAAAAGGTACCTCTCCTGACAGGGTTTACTGTCTTCATTAATATGACTATTATTCCTTTGTATTTGTTTGCACAGCTATTATTGCCTGAATATCTTACCCTGGTACTACCTGCTTGCAAACAGAAACTTCCTGAAAGATCCCCTAAAAGAATTCTTGACCCGATAGTGACCAGATTCCCTTTTAACCTATTGTCTCAAAAAACCTGCCTTGAGATTTCCATATGGGCACTACACATGCCTGTTGTGCATATACAATATATACAATACCATACACACTTAAACACATAAAACAGATTAGAACACAAAAAATAGAAAGATACAAATTAACTTCTGATCATAAATCAATACTTCTCCTCTGCTTTCTACTCAGTGTTACCTGTTGTAGAATATTTGTACCATATGAAGATATGTTGCTGTGATTGGTCTAAAAAGAGCTGACTGGCTAATAGCTAGGCAGGAGGTATAGGCAGGACTCCTGCACAGAGAGAGAGGAAGTAGGGGATGAATCTACTTTTGGGAGACTCCAGGAGACACAAAAGATGCTTGATGGGCAGTATGTGATAAAACAAAGGTTAGTAGAAATGGGTTAATTTAAGTTATAAGAGCTAGTTAAAACTAAGCCTAAAATAAGGCTAACCTTTCATAATTAATGGTAAATCTCCATGTCATTATTTGGGAGTTTACTGGTGGGACAGAGAAAGACTCATTACAATTGATATCAAACATGGGGATGCCTATTTCTACATAGGACCTTAGAAAACCTTTTTTAAAAAAGCTTTCAAATACATAAATATGGAGCCAGATATGGCTTCTTAGTACTGCAATCTTCCAGGCAGGTAGGTGTTTGGCATACAGAACCATGGCTACAGACATCTGACAGATGGCTGGAAGCCAGTGCCATGCACCATGCACTAATATGAGTCACGGGTGGCTGAAATGGCAGTGTAATGTTTGTTTCATGTGGTCAGAGAGTGCTGCAGGTGTGTAATAAAATTGTGTCCAGACATAGGAAACCTCTAAAAAGGTACAGTATGTTTAAAACATACTTAGAAAGAAGAGGGATTATTTGAGCAAAGGGGTCAAGTCATGATGGGGATACACATAGAGAAAGCTGACCCAAGCTATTGGGAGCTCACTGACTCTGGACTGATAACTGGGGAACCTGCATTGGAACAAACTAGACCCTCTGAAAGTGAATGGCAGTTCTGTGGCTTGGGAAGTCTGTGGGGCTACCGTTAATGAAACCAGCATTTATCATCCCCAGTGCATGAACTGGATTTTTTGGAGCTCATTGCTCAGTCACAATACAGGAGCAAGGGACTTGGTCCTGCCTCAACTTGTATATCAGACTTTGTAGACTTCCCATGAGAGGCTTTACTCATTCTGATGAGTGGAGTGGAGATTGAGTGGGGGAGGTGGTAGGGTGGGATGAGAGAAGGGAGGGAGAACTGTTGTTGATATGTAAAATGAAAAAAAATGCTTAAATAATTTTTTTCCTTTTTAATTGAATTTTATTGAGCGCTACATTTTTCTCTGCTCCCCTTAATTTTTTTTATTGCAAAACTTTTATTTAATGTCTCTCCTATGTTTCTATGAAAGTAGGAATTCTTTGCTGCCTTTCTAAACCTAGTGCAGCATCTGGCCAAGAGGTACATAGTCAGTTTATTTACTGATTTAACTGATAGGTAGTGCTTGGGATGTTGATGCTATAATAGTGAGCAAACAGAAGAAAATGAACAAATACATTGGGTCAGATTTTATGAGTAAAAAAGCCAGTATCAATGCTAAACTATATCATTATTTCATTTACTTTAAAAAAGTCATTGGTATATTTCTTAATTATAAAAGGGAGACAGATATCTTCATTTTGTAATTCAAATTATTAAGATTTGAAAATAATTCTTTTTTATATTCTGAACATACTTTTTTTTACTTTGGAGCTCATAATATGATGGCTTCTTTCTTTTTTTTACATTGTATATCATTTTTTTATATCCCTTAATTTTTAAAAAAAAAAAATAAGATGTACTTAGATGCTAAAGAAAGGAAAATAAGTATAAGTCATAAAATAGTTTAAAAGTAAAACTGTTAAAAAAGAGTAAAGAAATATAAAAATAAGACATGTAAAGAAAGAATGAGGGTCATCAGGAATCAGAAAGAACATATTTAATCCACCAAGGCTTGCAATTTATGGAGTTCTGAAATACTAAATCACTGCTATGAAATATTTTTTTTTAAATGGCATATTCTTGGAGATGAGCAAAATAAGACAATGTCAGGAATATGGGACAGATGTGATTATGTCTAGAATAAAATTACTGCAGAAAATAGAAACTCAGTTGATAGTCATGCCACCATGGATTGAAATATGAAATATTTCTATGAAATTTTAAATAAATTTCTGATCAGTTCTTCTCCCCTACTTAAAAAAAATACAGTGTGTCTGGATCCTGTATGGTACTTTGTTAACTTTGAAATGTTTTAAATGCTAATGTGCAAGAAACAATAACTGTTAAAAGACTTTGGATTATGGAAACTACTAAATTAACTCTGTCTTTATTTTAAAAATGTTTTAACCTCAAAATGGGAGTCAGAAAATATGTTGTTTTGAAAGGAAGGTTATGTTTCCTCTGGAAAAAAAAGGTTATGGTCCTTTTCAACATTAAAAAGATCAGATTTGATTTGGGAAAACTCTCTGAAAGTCTTGGCTATAGACATGAGGAAAAAATAGTAAAGAAGAAAGGCTACGGGACAGGTGACATATATGCTGATCCTTCCATTATGGAAACAGGTCTGAGGCTGGATAAAACATGGTAAATCTTGTTAGCTACAGAATCTTCGTGACTTATTATTACATGCTATCTTTTCATATGGCATGGATAGAAGTTTGGTTATACAGTCCAAATAGACTTATAAAGTTGGCAGGTAACTTTTACCCACTGAAACATAAAACAAACAAACAAAAAATCTTAAACTTTCACTGACTTATACACATCACACATTCCAATATGTGTGTTAATGCAGATATATAAAGGTTTATGTGCTTTCAGAAAAAAAGGGACCAGACTAATCAATATAAGTAGACTAGGTGATCTAACTTCTCAGAATATCTCTGTTGCAATTTCCTCAAAATTCTGTGTCCAGAACAACTTCAAACTTTATCTGAGATTGTATAAACTCACAGTCCATCCAGGACTTCAGATAAGCTCTACATTTTTCTACCATACAGGGACTAAATAAAAAAACAAAAATATAGCTAGGTCTCCCAGGATTTTTTCATCATCCCAGTTTTCTCAGGGTTCCCTAAAGATGTTGTTGCCCACAGACAACAGGAAGCAGGATGTTCACATTTCCGAGGTAGTGTGGGCGGCTTTATATCATTCAATGGATTATGCATATTTATCTTTACTTAGGGGATTGGTAACAAATTGCTACTTGTTATAGTTAGGAAAAAAAGCTGAACAAAAATTATCTTCAAGCTCTCTTTCTGAAGGTTGGATAGGGGAGCAGGAAAACTCATATCTTAGTTAAGAGAGCCACCTACAGGTTGGCAAGAGACTTGAACTTGGAGTGGTTACCAGGTGCCCAGGGCAATGTCCCCAGTTAGTTCCTTGGGCAGCTGAGGATAGGGAACCTGAAATGAACCTATCCTATAGCCATACTGATGAATATCTTACATATCACCATAGAACCTTCATCTAGCGATGGACGGAGATAAAGACAGAGACCCACACTGGAGCACCAGACTGAGCTCCCAAGGTCCTAATGAGGAGCAGAAGGAGGGAGAACATGAACAAGGAAGTCAGGACCACGAGGGGTGCACCCACCCACTGAGACAGTAGGGCCATTCTATTGGGAGCTCACCAAGGCCAGCTGGACTGTGACTGAAAAAGCATGGGATAAAACTGGACTCTCTGAACATGGCGGACAAAGAGAGCTGATGAGAGGCCAAGGACAATGGCACGGAGTTTTGATCCTACTACGTGTTCTGGCTTTGTGGGAGCCTAGCCAGTTTGGATGTTCACCTTCCTAGACCTGGATGGAGGGGGGAGGACCTTGGACTTTCCACAGGGCAGGGAACCCTGACTGCTCTTGGGACTGGAGAGGGAGGAGAAGAGGAGTAGGGGGAGGGGGAGAGGGACAGGAGGAGGGGGAGAGAAATGGGAAGTGGGGAGGAAGCAGAAAAAAAATTTTTTTCAATAAAAAAAAGAAAAGAAAATAGAGGAGATATAGTGTAGAAATGTTTAGATAAAAGGGCAAATTGATTCTGCTTTTGAAATAAAAATAACTACTAGTCTCAAATATTTTACATTGCTATAGATTTTTGTATATTGATACATTTAAGGTTATTTTCTCATATTGTATATATATTTCTATTTGTTTTTAAGTTATTGTGCCTTTTCACATCATTTAACAATGTAAGGTAAAGTTCTAGCCCTTAAATGCTATTTAGGATAATAAAGAAAGACAGCTTAGTAGTTAATCATCTAACAATCAAGTTTGTGTTCATGTTAGGTATGTTTTCAAGGTCAAACAGAGATATATTTTAAATAAGTGGATGGTCTTCAAACACTTCAGAGACCTACAGAATATGGCACTTAAGATATTTTAATAGCCTAAGGCTTTCTATAAAAGTAAGATACATCTACTACTGCAGCACCAATTTACTTCAAAAACAAATGATGGGCATCGAGGGACCTCCATTTAAAGTTTGCATTCAGTGTGGAAACACTAACTTTGAGCAAGAAACTTTCCTTACCTCAACTGCTGATAGCACGCTGTCCAGTATGGACTAGCATGACATAAAAGGAGGTGACTGCTGAACATTGCAAAGACAAGACAGTTCTTCAAAATGCCTGCTTCACAAGAAAGTCTGTCAGATATTTTTGGCTTTTGTCTAAAGATGAATGTCCCAACATTACAAAGGAACTTTGGTGTCTGTCCAGGCAGCCAGATGTGTCTGTTGTTTCTTAGTTTTGGAAGTTGTTTGTAGTAAGAGGCCACTTGTTTGTTCCCAGCTACTCAGCCCTGAAATAACCACACAGAAACTATATTATTTGCAATACTGTTTAGCCAATAATTTAACCATAGTTCTGGATAACTCTTATAATTTAAATTAACCTATCTCCATTAATCTGTGTATCACCAAGTGGCTGTGACTTACCAGCAAGAATCTGTCCAGTATCTGTCTCTGGCAGAGCTACATAGTTTCTCTTGACTCTGAATTTCTCCCAGCATTCAGTATAATTTTCCCTGCCTTGTTCTACTCTGCCCTATCAACAGGCCAAGGCAGTTTCTTTATTTATTAACCAACAAAAGCAGCACATATACAGAAGGACTTCATATACCAGTTGTTTGCTCTGCATTTCTTCTTTCATCAGGTAAAGATTCCTTCTCAAAACTTTGATAGGGTTAAAGACTAGATAGTTATAGTTTTCTTGTTACCAAATTCAGAAAAGAAATTCACAAAAGAGGTATAAACTATATAAGGTTGAGAAACATAAAAGCTTAGGTTGTTTATCTAAAAAAACATTTTGACGTCTATAAAGATAGTTTGCAGTTGGTGACACAAGTTAGGATAGCACCAAATGTAAATTATGTACATAACATTTGACTCACCAAGATAGGATACATATTTTCTCTGAATTTTTCAAATATAGATAGACTGTACATTGTAAATACAATTTTACCTGATAATTATTCTTATTGTTTATACTTTTACTATGTAAGAGTTGAAACCTTTCCTTTTTATTTAGGTAAAAGGGGGAAGTGATGTGGGATAGTTGTATATTGTGTGAAGATATATATTACTGTGTTTGGCTTAATAAAGAGCTGAATGGTCAAAAGCTAGGCATGAGGTATAAGCAGAACTTATGGGCACAGGGAGAGAATGTAGGGTAGGAGATAAATCTAGGTTTGGGAGAGACTTCAGGAAACATGGAAGAAGCAAGATGGGCAGTACATGGAAGAATGTAGATTATTAGGAAATGAGTTAATTTAAGTTGTAATAGCTAGTTAAAAACAAGTCTAAGCTAAGACCAAGCTTCATCATTAATAATAAGTCTCTGTGTTGTTATTTGGGAGCTGACTGGTAGAACAGAGAAAGACTCATTACAGTTTTCAAAGATGTGAAAGCAGTGATTTCTCTCATTGGGATGGGCTCAATCAGCAAAGACAACTTTCTACAACCCATTCTTAGAATAGTTGATTTATCAATATCTTGACAAAAACATGAACTCAAGAGAAAATAGAAAATAAAAATCTTAGATCCAGATTTTATCTGACTTCAAAAGAGACTAATGAATGTGAATGAGAAGAATCCTGCCTTGTTCCTAATTTTGACTTTATAACTTATTATTATTTTTCTCCTTTCTGTTGACAAAACAATTTCTTTAAGAAATCTAGTCTCTCTACTCTGGCTGAGACTCTCTCTCTTTGCGTTATTAAAAGTGGGGCAATTGGTCACAGCCTGGACAACAAGAAAGTCTTTTCAAAAGTCACAGTAACTAACACACAATCCATCAAAGTCAGAGCATGAAAAAAATTTCGTCTTCTCTGGAATCCCAGATTTCATGGTTGATGAAGTCTGGCAAAGCACGTGACCACCATTCCCACTACTTGTTATAAGCTTGATTGGGAAGAACACCATCACAAGGACAGGACCCAATGGCAGACAATATCAACAGACCTGATGACTTGAAAGGTCTTGAACATTGCTGTAGCATCACTCTCTAGTGTGGTAATTGATCAGGAATTCAGTTCATCCTAGTAGCTTTCTGGCACAATAATAAAAGCTCTTCCTGTGACCAAAAGAAACGTATTAATGGGCTGGTCCCTGGGGCAAGGTGAGCAAACGCCAGGGCAGGGTTAAGAGTGCCTCCCTGGACTATTACTAAACTAATCCAGGTTTATCTAGAAACACAATCAAGTGTTTCCACTAACCTTGGCCTAGCTTCAATCATGTTTTAAGCTCTTTGGGTTTGGGCTACAATTGGGAGTATAATAACTATATTCTTATCATTGCAAGCAAGGAAACTACAGATACCTTGCCCTGGAGAGCTTTATCTATAGTTCACTGATATTTATGCTAGGTAGATGCCTCTCTCTCAGTTCTTGTAAATATTTTGATATTCATCAGAAACTAAATTTCAGTACTTGTGTTCTATAACATGTTTTAAAAACTTAGCTCTTTCATTGGAGAAAACCCATTTATCTTCTCCTAAGTTTATTGAAGTATTATAACTGTTACAATTTAAAACTCCTGAAGGAGCTTAAAATTGGCATTGAATAAAAGAATAACTGGGAAACCGTAAAGCAAATACAATTTTAGTCTAAATTTAGAGGAAATGAGAGCAAAATTTTGGCTGAATTTAGAGATATGAAAAAAATGTCTGGATTTCATGCACACTACATTGTAACTATTATTGTAAATAGCACTTAAAATAATAATTTATTTAACTAGCATATTTAAATTTTTTAGTATAGTCACCAAGTAGTGGTTTGATTTTACTTCCTCCCCATAAAGTACATAATATCTACATATTCCTGGAGGTGACTACAAATGTCCTTAGTTCTCAATATCTTGCAAACACAAAATGAGTTCCTCATCCAAATATCATGTCCATCTCATATCTAACACTCATAGCATAGCCACAAACTGGATCATTAACTGCTTATTGTGGCAAAAATTGACAACTCATCCATTAATGATTAAAGCTGCCATTCTCATCGCTTTAACCAAGACTAATGTCAGTGGGGTAGAAAAATGCAATCTTGCCCAGGAAATTCACTAAAGATCTATTCACTAATGATCCACTCATGTTACTATCACTCTGAGTGAGAAGAGGTCTATCCAAGCCCTGGCATCAAGCAACAGGAGTCAAAGCGAAAAATTGGGTATAAACATTCCAAGTTGATTGGTCCTTCTGCCGGAGAGGATCTGAGCTGACAAACAGGTAAAAAGCAAAGACTCCAGGGTACTATATTTTCTGAACTTACTCCTCTTACTCTTACATGTTGCAGAGGTAGCCATTTATTTGTTAAAATAATCCTATTAAGAAGGGACACAGAGTCAGGCACTGGCGACACATCCCTTAATCCCAGCACTCAGGAGGCTGAGGCAGGAGGATATCTGTGAGTTTGAGGACATCCTGGTCTACAGAGTGAGTTCTAGGACAGGCTCCAAAGCTACATTGAGAAACCCTGTCTTGAAAAAAAAACAAAAAACAACAAAAAATAGGGGCACAGAAAACTGATGAATCTAATGTATTCTAAATAGCCTCACTGATGAGGCATCCAGTGCTCTGTACAGGATTTTCTTATGCTAAGGATTCAGCAGTAACCAAGAGATTAAAAGCATAGTGTTTCCTCAGAGTATTGCCAACATATGATACAGAAGATGAACAGCTGTCATCTGCTACCTTCTATTTCTTTCCAAGAGAGAGAAGAAAAGAAAATTCCTCTTGGCTCTGTTGGTGAGTATTTTTAAATAAGAAATATTTCTATTGAAGAAACAAGAGAATTGCGTTCACTTCTTGTTAATTCTTGCTCTAGTGTTACCAGAACTTTTTTAGTATGCTTTGCTTTTAGTGATATGCTTACATAATAATGAACATATTTCAGAAAATTTATTGGCTCAGTGCTGGAGAGTTATGCCTTTCTTTGACTATTCCAAAAGGAGAAAAAAATGAGAAAGAATCAAGTTTAGTAAGAGAGTTCTAATTTTAACCCTGGAGGTTCCAAAACAGGCTTTCTAAAATGAACTAAGATACAGGTAAACAGGAGAGGGAAACATACATCAATTCACAAGGCCACACAAGATACGAAACTCAAAAATGTTCAATCAGTTATTGACTATAGGAGATAATAAAATTGGTTGATGGAGGGGACAAAGTATTTCTGAAGAGTAGTTGTTAATTTATTGGAGTTAAGAATATTTGTGGAGAGACCAGCCTGGTCTACAAGAGCTAGTTCCAGGAAAGGCTCCAAAACCACAGAGAAACCCTGTCTCGAAAAACCAAAAAAATAAAATAAAAAAAATAAAAAAAAAAGAATATTTGTGGAAACAATGAATAGCCTCCTTGGAGTTGCTAACAAGTTAGAGGAGGATAAAGTACAGAAGTCTGCCATGAACAAGAGCTGCTGCCTAGTTCAGAGAAAGCAGCTAAGGAACTACAGTCTGAAGGCTTCAAACTGAACCTGGGTCCTCTAAGGGAGTAACAGTAATGCTTAACTACTGAGCTATCTCCCTAATCCTCTTGTCAGCCTTATTTTAATGAAATACAAATGAAATTTCTGGGGTTGTAAATAATTGACAGTAAGACCCTAGTATGCAATAGAAGAAAATATTTAGGCCACTGACCTCAAACACATGAGAGATATTAGTTTTACTTATTGCAAAAGAACGATTTCCGTTGTCCTTTTTGAAATGAATAGAAAAGCAGGAATTCATTCAGGAAGGGTCAAATGCACTGAGGCTGGATAAATGAAATTGATATGGTAATTACTCTTACATGGATCATCATGCCGACAAACATCATAAACACAGCAGTGTGATGAATTACAAGCATTCCATCACAGAGAAGCTGAAGAGATGAGCTTCATGGGCATATTTAAAAATGTGTTGCTCTAACAAAGTGGAAAAGAACAAGTGAGTAAAAACTCTTCCCAGAAGCCATTATAAATAATTCATGCAAAACAGTTTTAAAATTGCTACAAAATTCAATTTAAACTGGGTGCAATTTTTTTTTCCCACACTATTCCTCTTAGTCTCCAAATCGTCCTGCATTCTGGAGCCACAAGTGTCCTAAAGTATGAAGGCTGGGGGAGAGTGTAATTCCTATCATTAAAGAGCAGACTTGGTTTCAAAAACTATAACATCAACATGAGCAATCTCTCTCCGAGCTCCTACCAAGGTGGCCTGACATACCCAGCACTGCCCCTGGTCCTCTGCCAGCCATTCAAGGTCCCTCTGATGCTGAATTAAACTACTTGTCTGAGATTTGTAAAGATTTCGTTTCCATTTTGGCTCTTTCAGTCAGGCAACCTTGCACCAATCTCTTAAAACCATCGGAGTTTTACTGCTTTGACACAGACAAAATAACAGCATCTTTCAATTCTATTAATAGTACTTCTATAAAAAAAAATAGAGCAAAAGATCCAGAATCTTTACAGGTATAGTTCTGCCTTCTGCAGAGTCATGGAGACCACTCTAAATGAACATTCTCCTCCAGAGACAGTGGTGGTAAGCAAGGTTATTTCTAGAAGAAAACTTTTTGTTGAGAGACTTGCCTGCATTCTCATTTGCATTTAAAAGAGACAAACTAGCCTGTGTCTGTGATTTAAAGATGATTACTCAGTGTGTGGCCACATTAAGTTTATTTTGTGTTTTTTTTTTCTTTTCCTTAAATTTACTGTGAAAAACAAAGCAGGCTTAAAGTGTTTTTGCTGAGGCTGTTGTAAATTATTTTTAGACCATTTAAATTCTTATATAATTATTTGTCTTACATAACAATTTGCTGAATGAAGTCAACAGGTTATATTTCCTTCTTTATTCTTTGATATTATATATGTAACAAGGGTTTTAGAAGAGGAAGTAGTGAATCTGGGAGGGATAGGAGGGAGAAGAGAAAGAAAAAAATTGTATAATTATATTTTAAAGAAATAATAAATAATTTGACCTTAAACTGATACTAGTTCTAAATTATCCTGACACCAAGCTAAAAGGTTGACTTAGGCCCCTGTTTAACTTATAAAATCTTTTCAGAGTTTTAATCTTAAAGATTTAAAGTAAGCAGGCAAGATGGCTCCTTGGATAAAGATGCTTGTCACACAAACCAGCACTAGACCTTTGTCATACAGTAGAATTTACAGCAAGAACAGTAGTCCTCTTTCTATTACTGTAGCAGAATACTTGTGGTAAACAACATATAAGAAATAAAGATGCATACTATCTTAGTTTCAGAGGTTTTAGTTCATATTAGGCTTGCTCCTTTACTTTCTACACCCACGAAAAGGACAAGGTAGATGGTTGGATGGAGGAATGTGCCTTACTCAGTCAGGAAACAAAAGAGGATTGGAAAAGTCTGGAGTCCCAGTATCCTATACAGTTTGCCTTCAGGACCTTGATGGTTTGTTGTTTGTTTATTTTTATCCTCATTCCACTGGACACTACTCCTTTAAACACCCACCTCATCCCTGCAGGTCTAGACATTGGTGACCAGGTCTGTGACATGTGCACCTTTGTGATGTGGCTGTCAATATGCTTCTTTATCATTGGTTAATAAATAAGCTGATTTGGCCAATAGCCAGGCAGAAAAATCCCCAAAATTCCATTGTTCTGAGAAATGTGGGCATAGTTTTCTGGGCTACTTCCTGCTGATTGGGGGTGTTGGTAATTTTACAGGGACCCTAAGAAAATTTAGGATTATGGACAAGTCCTGACTAGAATATTCTGTGAGGCTGGATCACCTCAGCCAGAAGTCTTGAAGATGTACTGGATGCATAACTCAGAAGAAACTGCAACAGAGGTGCTCTGAAACGTTGAGTCATCTGGTCTATCCATTTTCATTGGAGGTTTTTTTCAGGTTGTCTTCCTCGATCAAACCTTATTTTTCTTAACTCAGAATGAATCCACAGCCTCTCATTTCCTGTGAAAATGAAAGCAAAATCTCTTCTTCAAAGTAAAATATCTTTTGTCTGAAATTTGGAAGTCAAGGGATTTTCAAAATATGTAGGTTAGATTAATCCAGGAGCATCTATAATAAAATGCCTTTTAGCAACTGTTGCTCCTTCCTCAGCATTCTAACAGTTCAAAGACAACATAAGAGACAGGGTTTCTCCATATATTTTTGGCTGTCCTGGATCTCACTCAGAAGACCAGGCTTGCCTTGAACTCATAGAGATTTGCCTGCCTCTACCTCCCAAGTCATAGAATTAAAGGTGTGTGCTACCATGCCAGGCTAAGAACTTTCTCTATCCTTTTTTTCTTTTCTCTCCAAAGCCTATATATGTTTTCTAAAACACTGTAAACTGTTTTTTTTTATTTGACTCAGTCTTTGTTGTATATATTTATCTTTTTCTGAGCACATAAGTCTTTAATCGACTAAGCAGCATGACTAGGATTAAAGTTGCAGCTTTGACAGCTGCCTCTGCCCCAATCCTTAGCCTTTTGAAAGTCTACCTTCATGGCAGAGGTTCAGGTGAGAGCCACATTTAATGCCCAAACTCTGTAGTTGTTTCTAGGTCCATGGCACCACAAAGAACAGATGCCTGGCAGCTCATAAACACCATTTAAGTGTTTAGTGGGAGGACCTCTTAAAAGAGATGCAAGGTTTTTTGACACTAATGCTGAGTCAGGAAGATTCTCTTTAAAGGAACAGCACCTATGCTTACCTCTAATGAGCAGAGCCTGCTGGAATAAAGATGGTTACCAAGAAGCTGCACTCAACTCTGTTTGTTTTTGTCTAGAATCCCTTCCCAAGCTCACTCAGATTTTATGTGGATGTACTTGCTGAACGTTAGGTGCCATTTATAAACAGAAGTTTCTGTCCTGTCCAGTCCTGCAGCACTTCAGTTCAAAATAAACACACAGAGGTTTATGTTAATTATAAGCTGTTTGGTCTATTGCTCAGGCTTATTAGTAACTAGCTATTATGACTTAATATTATTCACCCATAATTCTTGTCTGTGTTTAGCCATGTGGCTTGGTACCTTTTCTCAGTAAGACATTCTCATCTTGTTTTCCCTGTGTCTTGCTTGTGACTGACTCTGCCTTTCTTCCTTCCAGAATTCTCTTAGTCTGGTCACCCTGCCTATACTTCCTGCCTGGCTACTAGCCAATCACCATTTTATTAAACCAATATGAGAGACAAATTTTTATAGTATACCAAAGCATTATCCCACAGCAATTGAACTAGACTCTGAAACTATAAGCAAGCTACCAATTAAATGCTTTCTTTCATAAGATTTGCCTTGGTTATGGTGTTCCTTCACAGCAGTAGAAAAATGTAAGGCCATCATGAAAAGTGCATCATGAGAGTTGTGTAGGTTCTCCATAGTTTAATCTGGAGGAAAATGTGTATTCAAAGGGGGAAAAATAGGCTAATGCAATATTTCTGAAGAAATATTGCCTATGCTTCTTCTTTTCTAGAAGCATATGTCTGAATAAACATATAAAATTGTCCAAATTAACTTTTTTAATGGATTCATTTACTTTCTTGCTAAATTGTGAGGTACTGTCTAAGAAAAAAATATATAAACTGTTAACACTTTGCTATAGAAATCCATGTTTTTCTCTACCTAAGAGGCTCCCAGAGTGTAATTCCAAGTGACTTGTCTAAACTTACTTCCTTCTTTTCTGTTCTTTAGAGTTCACAACATATGATCTTTCAAGAATTTACTGCATTCATTTTTCTTCTTCTGGATAAACAATAAATGATCTCATCCCTGTGAGAGATCAATTCTACTTCTTCTAGAAGCCATTAGTTACAAGTAGTCCATTGTCTAGTGGCGATCTCCCCAATTCCATGTTGCATGTTTATTGAAATTTAGGTTGTTCTGATACTGTTAATGCAGCCGTTTCTGAGAGAGACAAGCTTTCAGCAGTTTTAACCAGAATTTTGGCCCTTAAAACTTGTCTAGACCCCTCTCCACAGTGTTCTCTGCTTTACAACTGTGATGTAGATTTATGAGCTAAGGCTGGATTCCTCACAATTTGTAGATCTGCATTTATCCAGTTGTGCTTTTTCTATGATAATCTCCATTTTCTGTAAAGAAAAGCTTCTTTTCTTTGATGATGGGCAGTAGCTAAATTTATCAGAGGGTATAAGAATAAGGTTTATAGCACAGCAAGGAACTATGCTGGTCTAGCATGCTTGTATTTATATATACTTACACACACATGTATATTTAGGTGCATAAATAGATAGATGATAGATAAAATAATAATAAAACTTGAGAGAGGGAAGGGTCTTGGGAGGAATTTGAGGGAGAGTAACTTGGAGGAACTAGAAGTAGGAAATGGAGGAGGAAAATAGATGTGATTCTATTTCAATTAAAACATTAAAATGATGAAAACAAACTGAAATACATATGGTTTTAAAAAAAGATATTTACTTTAAATACTTTTGTCATGATACCATCTTGTTCTAGGTAACTTTAGTCTTGATGTCTTGTTCACACACTCTCTGATTCGTAAAACCTTCTAACCTAGGGATCTTCTTTCTTTTCCAATGGCACAGATGGTGCTATCTTTGAATGACATTAACATTTCATTGATCATCGTCACAAACTAGCAATTATTTATACACACATTCTTGGTTACCTTATTCATTAGTACATAATTAGTATGCCACTATTACACATAGTAGGTACCAAATTACAATATTAGCTGTATATATACAAATCCAATATATATGGATTGATTTGTAACAAGAAATTTAGATTTTCTTAAGCTACTTTTATAAGCTCACTATATGTGAATATACATATTACTTTGGTGATAGGAGACATACTTTTTTCTTTTTAAAATATTTTCTTCCCTCATGCAATACATCCCAACCACAGTTTCCTCTCACTTCATTCCTCCCTGTTCGCCCTACCTCTGCTCTCTCCCAAAGCCATTCCCCCTCCATTTTCCTTCAGGAATGGGCATACATTTCTTAATAAATAAACAATTATGTGTGATCGTGATCAATTTTCCTGAAATATTAGTGATTATCACCTAATCACTAATGGGAGATCACTGGGATTGAGAGATTTGGGCAGTGAATAAATCATGAGGATAATAAAAATAGGATCAATGTCATTATAAAAGAGGCACCTGTGAGCTTCCTCTTCTCTTCTGCTAAATGAAATTTCAGCATTAGGAATGATACTTACAAAGTAAGAAACAGATCCTCATCAGTGTCTATACCTGATTATATGTCATCTTAGATTTTTCTAATCTCTAGAATTATGGGAAATAATTTCAGTTATACATAAGATCCTCAGATTATTATAACATGTTACAGCATCCTAAGAATACTGGCATATAACATAGTAAGAGCTAAGGGCTTTGCTATAAAAACATAGAAAATGTGAAAAAGATGTCAAAAACTTTAGTGAGCTAAAATTCGTCAGTTTTGAGGCATAGTTTCAAGACAGCCTACTGCCGTGGGCAGGGCATAAAGAATGATCTAGGGGAAGATGTAAGAGAGTTAGTATGTAATAAAGGCTTATCTTGTTTCACAGATGGCAGCTTTGAGCAGGATGATAGTATGGTAGAAGGAGATTCTTCTTTGTTTTTGAAATTTTATCAAATCCAATAAGAACTTTTGAATTTAAGAATTTCACAGAGGCATATAGTAAGTATCAATCAAATCCATACCCACTCCCTCTCCTACTGCTCCTCCCACAACCATTTTTCCCTCTCAACTTCATGTACTCATTTGCAATCCAGAATCCACTTACTGCTGCCAACATGTGTATGGGGAAGGACATCCACTAGAACATGGGTAGACTATCAGGGGTCTCACCTCTGAAGGAAATTGATTTCTTCCTTCCTCAGAAGCAAACAATTGCCAATAATTCCTCAATAAAAGAGTGAGTTCCTAGATCCCTCTTCCATCCATGCTGATATTTTGGCAGGCATGACATGTCTGAAAAACACAGAAATCCTCAGCTACCTCTCATTCTTAAAAGCTGGGAAACATGAGTGCTACAATAATCATGAGGCAGGACAGAATATGTTCATTTTTAAATAGTGGCAAGAAAATTATGGGAGAAACCTACTACTTTATGACTGGTGGTGTTAACTGGGCCAAGAACCCATGACTGGGTAGGTCATAGGCCCTAGTGAAGAACTTACTATTGCTAGCTAAATGGACATGATATTAAACTGACTCCTAAATATTTATATTTATGCCCATATTAGTACAGCTTTCAACTTTCTCAACAGAGAAGCTTTTTAGCAGTATATGGTGATTAATATTCATAGCTAGTTCAGTTGTAGAAAATAAAAGACTGTGGAATGCTCATTGAACGTACGACTTCTGTATTACACACCATCATAGAAGGTCATAGCAGAGAGGGCAATGAGTAGACTGAGGTTTTCCTTTAAGAAAAGATAAAGATTAGTTAATACTATATTGTAGGTTATTTAACTGGTTGATCTCAAAGTTGTTATTGGCAAATATTAAAAGTTTGTGATTAGGACAGATTACATTGTCAGAGCTGTTCTTTGGCTAAACCTGAGCTATGGCTTGGAGAGGATGTTGAATTAAAGAGAACAGGTCATTATCTAGAGAATTACATATACATGAATTATAAAACATATTAATGTTTGAACAAACATTACATAATTTTAGAAACACGCTGGGTGATGAAAAATATTAATATACATAATCTTAACTGAGTGGGGAGATTGAAATGAAATAAATAGATGGAGAAGGACAAACAATTCAAAATGTAATACAAATAATGGATGTCTGTTATGAGTGAAGCAGATCAGAAAAGGAAAAAGCTTCATAAAAGAAATGGTGCTTAAATTTGCCATTTAAGGAGACAAGTATGCCATAGGCTTTTGCATAAAATTATGGATGAATATAGCATATTCTTAGGACAGTAATCACAAAGAATAATTGATAAATCTCTGAAAGCCCTAAAGGAAGGTAGATAAACAAGTGATGTATTAAAGTCCGAATGGCATGGTCATAAATGCATTCAGTTATCTACTTAAAAACAGACACTGAAGGGCAAGGAACTGGATTGCTCATTGTAGTTCTTAAGATCCAAGCCTGAAGACCTGAGTCTGGATCCTTAGAAATCACATCAAAATCAGGTAGTACAGCTATGCAGTTTTAATCTCAGTGTACTACCTGCAGCTGGGAGGCAGAGATCAAGGAATCACCAAATTTTGGACAACCAGCGCAGCATATGCAGCAGTGGACATCAAGAGAGACTCTCTCAAACAAGGTAGAAGGTACAGACCAATACCTGAAGTTAGCCTCTGACCTTGAGTCAGACATGCTTTGTGGTATAGGCATGTACCTGCACTCACAAACACAAACACAAAAACATACATGTAGACACAAATAGACACAAAAGTAATTGTCAATAAGATTGACATTGTTCTAATATTTCCAGATGTGGATTTGCTTTGTGAAAAATGATGTTCTTGTAAAACAGATGTTATCCCCATTCTGAGGTGCTTCAGTTGAGGTTTATAAACCTTAAATCAGAAAACAGGAATTCGGCCAGCAAATTTGCTCCACAAGGGGCTGAAAGGGACACGAGTTATAACAGCTACTATGTAAGTCTAAACCCCTTGACCCAAAGGAATTCATTCTTCTACACCATGCCACATCTGAAATCCATCATTGTCTTGAATTAGTGAGTAACCAAAGAACCACCGTTGTCTTTACAGGTCATACCAACTATCATATTTCTAAGTTGCCGTCATCATATGTTCCAAATCTTTCTTGATGTTACTCCTTTTATTGCATCTTATAAACAAAGTCTTACTTATTAAAAGAAAAAAAAAGTTGTTTCTAAAACTGGTTTGATAAATGAAGCCATGAACCAGTACTTTGCAATTCAGATTAACTCATCAGAAGGCAACACTGGCATTTCATATTCACCTCTCCTGTGGGTAACTCCACAGGGTCCAGATCTAAGCTGAGTCACATTAGAAACAGCCAGTTAGCTGGCTGTATTCTGGTGGCTTCAGAGGAAATAGTATCCTCTTACAGTTATCTGCAGAAAGCCATAATAGACGTAAATGAGATTTAAATTAACTAGACATATCCTAGCGCTTATAGTCATAAAGACCTTCAAGCTCCAAGGGTCCAGAATGAGAATAGCCAGTATTAGGCTATGAAGACAGATAGTAAGTTATGTATAAAATATTCTACTTAAAAATCTTCTCTCTTCCCTCTCTTTCCCATTTGCTTCCTAAGATGCCCATTTACACAATAACACATTCACACACAGAACTCAAATTTAAGTGCTGCTGGTTTGGCTTCAAAACATATGCCCTGGAGAAAGGTATTGTTTTAATTAATAGAATTGACTTCAGCCAGGTCAGAAATAACAACTAAATAATCTTAAATAAAAGACAACTAGACTCTAATATCCACAGTAATGTGATATTGAATATTATCAAAGGAACACACACAAATATAATAGAAATTGTTATCTTACTCAATTAATACATGCCAATAAAAAGAAAATTCTTCTCACTAAAGTATTTATTCAATTAATTGAATCTTTATGAGATATTTGCTTGACGTGAATTGAATCTTCATGAGATATTTGCTTGACTTGAGGTGCTAAAGTTACACAACTGAATGAGTTAGGAAAAAGTACGGAAATTGAAATGTAAGAGAGGTTACAATAGTCACAAATGCTAACTTTGCAAATCACTCTATATCCCTGTTTTATGACCTGTACAATGTAGCAATAACTACAATATTACATGCATTTTGAATGATAATTAATATAAATCCCAGTAGTCCAGTGTTTTACAAAGAATTCATTCAATAAATGTTAACTCTGTTACCCCTACTAGTAGCTGTTTTGATTGAAAACGTTGAGAAAAAGTCTGTGAGATTCAAATTCAGTAAAGTGGGTTAAAAATGATTATAGGGAAAGATAGAAAAAAGAGGCTCAAGTGAATCCAATAAGGAAGGTGTTTTCTAAGCACTAGTCTCTGGGTAACTAGTATTCACTCTCACTGGGGAAATACAGAAGACAAATTAAGTTGTACCTGAGACTCATTTTAGATAAAGTCAAGGATATTAAGTCTGACACTTTTGACTTGTCACAAAAAACATTCTAGATTTTTCTTGTGTCAAAAAGAAATCATCTCAAGACAGAGTCACGGGTATTCACAATAAATTACCTTCAATAGTAAAGGTGGCACAAGATAAAGGGATGTACAAGGGTCAAAAATGTACTAAAAAACATATAGACTCAAACAAGAAAGAGAATTACAGACCAATCTCAATCATGAACATAGATGCAAAAGTATTCAATATAAAATACTGGCAAACTGAAACCAAAAACACATTTAAAAAATTGTCATGATCTTGTTGACTTCATCAATGAGATGCAGGGATGGTCCAACATACAAAATTCTATCAATATAATAATCCACATATAAATAAACTGAAAGAAAAAACATACAGTCATCTCATCAGTGCTGAAAGAGCATTTGAAAAAAGCCAGCACCCATTTATGATAAAGGTCTTGAAGAGTTCAGGGATACAAGGAACACATGTAAACATAATAAAAACAATATACAGCAAGCCGACAGCCAACATCAAATGAGAGGGAAACTCAAAGAGAATTCACTAAAATGAGGAAGACAAGGCTGTCCACTCTCTTCATATTAATTCAACATAGTTATTGAAGTTTTGGCTAGAGCAATAAGGCAACAAAAGGAGATCAATAAGGTTCAAATTGGAAAGGAAGAAGTGAAATTTTTGGTATTTGCAGATAACATGATAGTATACATAAGTGACCCAAACACTCTACCAGGAAGCTCCTACAGCTGATAAATACCTTCAATAATGTGGCAGGATACAAGACTAACTGAAAAAAAATCAGTAGCCTCCTATATACAAATGATTAAGAAGCTGAAAAGAAATCATAGAGACATCACCCTTTAAAATAGCCACAAATAATATAAAATATCTTGGAGTAACACTAACCAAAGAAGTAAAATACCTATTTAACAAAAACTTTAAGTCTTTGAAGAAATAAAATGAAGAAGATAACAGAAAATGGAAAAATCTCCCATGCTTTTTGATAGGTAGGATCAACATGATAAAAATGGCAATCCTACCAAAAGCAATCTATAGATTCAATCAATCCCCATCAAAATCTCAAAACAATTCTTCATAGACCTTGAAAGAACAATAACCAACTTCATATAGAGAAACAAAAAACCCAGGATAGCCAAAATGATCCTTTACAATAAAGGAACTTTTGGAGGCATCACCATCCCTGACATCAAACTCTATTATAGAGCTGCAGTAATGAAACCAGCTTGGTATAGATATAAAAACAGACAGGAGGGCCAATGGAATCAAATAGAAGACCCAGATATTAAATCCACACACTTATGAACACCGGATTTTTGACAAACAACATAAAATTTTACAATGAAAAAAAGAAAGCCTCTTCAACAAATGGTGCTGGCATAACTGGGTGTCCACATATAAAAGAATAAAAATAGATCCATATCTATCGCTATGCACAATATCCAAGTCTAAATGGATCAAAAACCTCAACATAAAGCCACCCACACTGAACATGATAGAAGAGAAAATGGGAGGTGGCCTTCAATACATGGGCACAAGAGATTACTTTTTAAATATAACACCAGTAACACAGACAATGAGAGCAATAATATATGAATGGGACCTCCTGAAACTGAGAAGCTTCTGTAAAGCAAAGGACACAGTCAATAAGGCAAAATGGCAGATGACAGAATGGGAAAAGATCTTCACCAACCCCACATCAAACAGAGGACTTATCTCCAAAATATATAAAGAACTTAAGAAATTAGACATCAAAATTCCAAATAATCCAATTAAAAAGTGGAATACAAAACTAAACAGAGAATTCTCAACAGAAGAATCTCAAATGGCCAAAAGACACTTAAGGAAATGTTCAACATCCTTAGCCATGAAGGAAACACAAATCAAAATGACTTTGAGATACCACCTTACACTAGTCAAAACGGCTAAGTTAAAAAACAATAGTGATAGCTTATGCTGGAGAGGATATGGAGTAAGAGGAACACTCCTCCATTGCTGGCGGGAATACAAACTTGTATAACCACTCTGGAAATCAGTGTGGTGGTTTCTCAAAAAAAATTGGTAATCCACTTAACTCAGAACACAGCAATACCATTCTTGGACATATACCAAAAGATGTTCAATTATACTACAAGAACATTTGTTCAACCATGTTTATTGTAGCATTATTTATAACAGCCAGAACCTGGAAACAACCTAGATGACCCTCAATGGAAGAAGAGATAAAGAAAATGTGGCACATTTACACATTGGAGTACTACTCCACTGTAAAAGCAATGACATCTTGAAATTTGCATGAAAATGGATAGAACTAGAATAAAAAAAGCATCCTGAGTGTGGGAACCCAGACTTAGAAAGAACATGGTATTTACATAGTCATAAGTTGATACTAGCTATAAAGCAAAGGATATTGATCCTATAGTTTATGAGCTTGGATAAGCTAAGTAATAAGGTGAACCCTAAGAAAAACATGCACAGATCCACTTGGAAAGGGGAAATAGTCAAGATCATCTGACAAGATTCAGAGCATAAAGGTGGGAAGGAGAAGTGGAAGAGGATAGGAGAAGGGGGGATGAGGAGAACCTGAGGGAATGGGATAGATGTGATGGAGGAAGGACAGAGATGAAAGCAAGGAAAGAGTTATTTTTATTGAGGGAGCCATTATGGGGCTAACAAGAAACCTGGCACTAGAGAAATTCACAGGAATCCACAAGGGTGACCCCAGCTAAAACCCTAAGCAATAGAGGAGAGGGTGCCTGAACTGGCCTTGACAGGTAGTCAGAGTGATGACTATCTTAAATATCACCATAGAACCTTCATCCAGCAACTGAGAGAAACAGAGGCAGAGATCTGCAGTGGAGCACTCACTGGGCTGAGCTATTAAAGTCCAATCAAAGAGTCGGAGGTGTGAGAATAGGAGCAATGAGGTCAAGACCATGATGGGGACATCCACCCAAACAGTTTACCTGAGCTAATGGGAGCTCATCAGCTCCAGCTGGACATGGAAGGAACCAGCATAGGTCCAAACTAGTCCCTCTGAATGTGGGTAACAGTTGTGTGACTGGGGCAGACTGCAGGGACACTGGCAATGGCACCAGTATTTATGCCTACTACTTATACTAGCTTTTTGGGGAACTATACTCTTTTGATGAATACCTTGCTCAGCCTAGATAGAGTAGGGAGGGTCTTGGACCTTCCCCAAAGCAATGTGCCTCACCCTCTCTGAGGAGTGGATGTCTGGGGCAGTGAGAGTAGGTGGAGGGAAAGGGAGGAGGAGAGGGATTGGAAATTGGGATTGGTGTGCAAAATGAAAAAAGATAGTTTGTTTTCTTTTTTAAAAATAAAATAAAATAACTTAAAAACAAAAAGAAATAGATAGAAAATATACTTTTAAATGAGAAATGTCTCAGGAATAAACAAAGATTCAATCTATATTCTTTTGATATGACTCTTCATTTCCTCATGAAAAGAAAACAAGGAAATCCTGCTCGCTGACTTCTCCAAACCTCCAGGAACAAGTTGCACATGTAATAAGGGTTTTGATACATTTTAGGATACAGTATTTGTTTTCTGCTTATTGTGACACCAGCGCTGCGATAAGTGCTGCATTTATATTGTTGATATATTTCATTTGATCTTCATTACTTTCCTATTTTCTGCATTTTAATGGAGGAAGAAAATAGATGAAAGAAATTGAAGTCTCACATACTGTACGTGCAGTTCAAAATACACACACCCGTTACTCCTGTGCCACCTCCTTCATAACCCACATACTGCTGCAGAACTCCCATCTTTATTTTGATGTGTGACCCCAAATTCGCAACATTTGTCTTCATTTCTGGGTAGCACATGTCTTCAAATTAAGCCCATCTTAACAGAATTCTTATTTCTAACCACATTTTTTTTAAATCATGGGCATCAAGCTCGTTCAACACTGTCCCTGCAGCTGCTCAATTCATTCGGCCCAAAACTCAAATGGATTTTGTATAGATGTGTATCTTTTAGCTGATCCTTGTCTCGTGCCAACAAAAATGTGTATTGGTTTTTATGAGGAGTCTTATGACTATTTGTGGAAGTGCACATGCTACTGTAGATATATGAATTATGAGAAAAGCAAGAGCTGAGAATAACAGATAGCATGCTAAAGTAGTGCTGTGTACAGAAGGGAGATGACAAGGTTGAAAACCCTCAAAGGTCCTTCTGCAATCTCAACATGCTGGGCCATTTCTGAGTCTCCATAAGGAGAGGAATCTATTCTATTTGGTATCAAATTTAAAGATTGTTGTTCCTTTGGAGACAAGGGCACGCATGCGCAAAAAATACAGTCTCCAAGTGGACTACAAACCCCAAAATGCCCAGAGCCCTTTAAAAATGGGCGTTCCAACCCGCCCCTCTCTCTCTCCCCTCTCTCTCTCTCTCTCCTCTCGCTCTCCCCTCCTCTTTCCCTTTCGTCTCTTCACTCCCGTTCCTTGTATGTTACCCTCCCCCATTAAAGTTTACCCACGTGGGACCCCGCGTGTCTTGTCTCTCCTTCCCCAACCCCGCGCGTCTCGTGTCTCCCCCTCCCGAACAACACCCCCACATAAATAAAAAATAATAACAAAGATCCCCTTAGAATCACAGCTGAATCAAACTCTCTTCTGCAACAAGTAGCAGGAGGCTAGGTAATTCATTCCTGGTTTTAGGCTTGTCTAGAATTGTCCCACTTCTTAATAGAGTTCTAAAATCACCTGCATTTCCCAGCTTCTTTTTAGGCTCTGGTGCTGGTAAAACACATTGCTGAAAACTTTACGATATTTCAATAACTAATAATATAACATATGATTAATAAAAACCCATTTAAATCTTAAGTATACTGAAATACACAAACAATAACTTAGCTCTTAAATAGGAACATGCAATCACAATTAGTTAATGACAAAGAAAGTGTGTGTGTGTGGTGTGTGTGTGTGTGTGTGTGTGTGATTGTCCTTGCCTGATGCTGATTATTTTTTTGTTGTTGCTTTGTTCTTAGTTAAGAATTCTTTCTACATAAAAGCTTTCAGCACTTGTGTTACCCTTTTATTTGCTAGTATGACCAGGCACAGTAAAGAATGAAACATTAAGAATTACATCATAGGAAAAGGGTATCCTGGGGAAGTTCAAAAGATACATGGAAATTGTCCAAGACAGCATGTATTTCATATCAACTTGGAAGTTGTAAAATTAAAGATATCACTTGAACTCACATGCATCTGCTTGACCATAGTGAAGATCCGAAGTTGTACATTTATTCTCATTTCCTATAACCATGATTGTATGGCTTCCATGAATAATAATAATATGGCACAATAGGTGTGGGAGCCCATGTGGGTCCAACAGATTCTCTAACCCGGCTGGAACGGAGTCGCGAGGAATAAAACTGACACAGCTTACACGGTCATCCTGGAAAAAGCCAGAATCACTCTTTATTCTCCAAACATCTTATAAACCCTCCTAAATTGAGTGGGGGAAAACATATTAGGCTGTCTCCTAGGCAACCAGGTGCCTGGGCTTAAGTCATGTCTGCATCTAGCAGTCAGGTAGGCCATGAATTAGCATCTCTATAACACATCCTCCAAATTACAAAGGAAGGGAAGCACCATACCTCTAAACTCTTAAGTCATCAGCTTTGGTCAACATCTCTTCTCAGGTAATCTACATTCTAACAAAAGAAACTAGGAACAGCACATCCTGGATTTTGTTAAGGCAGAGACAATTTGTCTGCAGAGCTATGTGACCAGCTCAGACCAGGCTAATGGCTTCTGTGCCAAATCAAAATATGGGCCCACAAATAGGTAAATCCATTCAACACCTGAAGTGTTGGCAGAGGTAAAAGGCAGTTCTTATTTGTCTCAATATTAGACAAATACATTCATTGAAATAATACAAATTCCAGAGCAGCCTCTAGCCCCTTGTTGCTTTACATTATCTCCATTCATTCCATACAGAATCGTGAGGTGCTCATGGACGTAGCCACTAAACCCTGATGTACAGTTTCAACAGTGAGGACAGTTGAATTCATATTCCCTGCCTGGGGAGCATGCCCCATGCTATTTCCTTTTCAAACTGTAGAAATTATAACATACAAAGTAAAAGCTTAAGAGTCAACATAGCATATATAGTCTACTTAATAACAAAATTAGTGAAGAAACATTCTAGTGTATTGACTCCAAATACTTTGTACATCGCTCAGCTCCATACTTTTATCTTTGGCTCTATAAGGGCATCACTATCCTGCAGTAACATTCCTATTTTCCTGTCTTTGTAAATATATTTATATCCACAATGAAGAAAGTAATTTTGTCTAATTTTGATCTACTTTTCTCTACTTTAAAAGGCATGAATTAAATTATCACTGGACAGTATTCTTTTTTATCACTTAACCTTTTATTTGGATGTTATTTGCATTTTATTTTTTTACACATTCACATTGTATCCTAGCCTACATGTTTAATAGAACAATAAAACTTATTCACATAAGGATATATATATATTACTGGTTATTTGTAATTTTCTATTCCAGATGTTGCATTTGTTGTATCTTTTCTTTTCTTTTTTTTGAGGTAGGAGTTTTTTCAATAAGTAGAGGGTGACAGATGATAGAATAGGTAGGTAGAAGATAGATAGATAGATAGATAGATAGATAGATAGATAGATAGATAGATAGATAGATAGATAGATAGATGGGTAGATGGGTAGATGGGTAGATGGGTAGATGGGTAGATGGATAGATGGATAGATGGATAGATGGATAGACGGAAAGACGGACAGACAGACAGGTAGGGTAGATAGATGATAGATAGATAGATAGATAGATAGATAGATAGATAGATAGATAGATAGATAGATGATAGATAGATAGATAGATGATAGATAGATAGATAGATAGATAGATAGATAGATAGATAGATGATAGATAGATGATAGATAGATGATAGATAGATAATAGATAGATAGATGATAGATAGATAGATAGATAGATAGATAGATAGATAGATACATACATACATACATACATACATACATACATACATACATAGATACATAGATACATAGATACATAGATACATAGATACATAGATAGACAGATGATAGATAGATAGATAGATAGATAGATAGATAGATAGATGATAGATAGATAGATAGATATTATCCAGCATCAATAACACAATTTTCTGAAATATTTGCAATAAGTACCTACTATCAGCTTAAGGGGTAGAATTAGAATTTAAGTCTTAAATATACCTATAAAATCTTCAGTTAACCTGTATTTATCACACCCATCTATAGATCTCTGTTTTACAAAGTTAACTGATATATTGAAAATAATACATCATTCATAACTGTCACATCACAGTGCTAGTTTTGTAGGTATTAAGACTTTATAACCAATAAAGCAGAAGTATATAAAAATGAGCAGCATTTTTACTTTTTTATTTATTTTTATTTATTCTTTGTGTCTTTCATATCATACAACTCTATCCCATTTATTTCCCTTTCCCTTCATATCTGCCCTTTGCCCTTGCAACCATTCTCCAAAATAAATAAAATATACTTTAAGAAAACAAGGAAGAAAAGAAAAATCAATCTCATCATGGAAGCTGTAGTGTAACACAATATGTCATGCAGTAAATCCTTTTATCCACATATTTTTATTTACACATGGTCTAGTTCAAGGTCTCTGGTTTCTGCTATACTATAGATGCTGTGCCCTCCCTGGGACTTTTCTTGGATATCCTGTTCTTGCCTTGTGTTGTGTAGATCCTTCAGCTTTGGGTCTGCAGGACCAGACCCTTCACGTGCCCCCGCAGATCACAAATGCCGTGGATGTCAGAGTGGATCAACTCATAAACTTAGTTCTGGCCCCTGGTAGTGGCAGGGGTTGTCAGCCTGCCACTTTTCCCTTGCCCTCATCACCAGTATGTGCTCTCCATCATTGCCCTGGCTACTTCACCCCTTGCAGTCACGAGCAAAGGATGGCGGCCAGTCCTCCTGCTTTCACAGCTAAGTCATCAGGGCCCTGCTCTACTGTTTCCCAGCCAAAGTGTAGGGGCCACTCTCCTGAGTGCTGCAGCTGGTGAGGGGCAGGGACAGCTCTCCTACTCATAACTCTGGGTCAGCTCTCCTACTTGCCAGTGGTGGGGGGGCATCTCCCCCCCACAACCATATGACAGATAAGGGGCAGGGACCAGATCTTTCACTCTTACGCTGTCAGGATGGTTCATAGACACACACCTCTGTTAGTAGGGCCAGCTCTACTGTGTTGCTCAGGTGAGGTGCAGGGCCCACTTTCCTGAGTGCAGCAACTGATAAGGGGCATAGTCAGCTCCCTTGCCCACCACAAGTGGTAGGGGAAGAGGGGGCATCTTTCCTTTGCCCTCACCACCACATGGCAGACGAGCAGGGTGTGGCCAGCTCTCCCACTCTTACACCCTCAGGGCCAGCTCACTTCCACCTCTGCTGATGGGGTCAGCTATACTGTGCTGCCCACATGGGCAGCATTTTTAATAGAATGCTTTAGCTCCGTTCAAATCCAGAGGAGGAAGACTTCCAAGGGCTGCTTTTATTTACATTTAGATATTAATATGGAGACTGACTTTATCATTCTTATGTGGAAGGACACTTATATTGACAGGTGGCAGAAATAATTCTGTCGGTGCTTACCCTAAGCAGGCACAGCTTAGTATCAGCGTCTGCCCTTCTGTCGGTTCACTAGAGATGTGAATACCTTTCTTCCTAAAGCACTGCTCAGATGAGCTGCCTTGGCAAACTAGAGTAATGAGACAGGAACAGACCTAGAAGAAACAATTCAGCTTTTCTCACACTCTACTTCCTCATCGTATGATCCACCTCCTCTCTTCTTCAGCCTCATATGTACTGTCAGTCATTTTATATTATTTCAATATTTTCTTGCTCAGCTCACTAATCATTTTTCCAGGACCATTATTTTGCTTGTGGTATTCTCTCAGTCCATAACTTTCCTTTGCCTTTCATGAGGTTAACTCCCATTCATCTTTTAATTTTAATTTTAAACAGCCACACTAGTTTGGAAGCCTACATTACAGAATTTCAAGGCACCCTATATTTGCTAGCAGGGCTTCCCAATCTTAAGTAAATGGTTTAATGGGTTGCTTCAGTTAGTGCATTTGTCTCCTGAGCAGCACTGAGCTGTGCTTGCCTCTTGCCTATCCTGTCTGGTACCTTGGGAGTGCAGCAGAGATTCAATTAATTCCCAGTGAAACATTGAAAAAGTACAGCCCCCCGAAATGTCAGTCCAAATCTAATGGGAAAAATGACAACAATGAACATTCACATGTACCACATACGTAGTTGCACTTGTAATTTCGGTAAAGTACATTCAGTCATCATTCCAACACTTTCCCGCTACTCTTCTTTGGATGATGCAGAGGACGCCTTTGCTTTCAAATAAAAGTGGGTTTATTTTGTTACTTTCCAAAACATTTTCAAAATCAAAAGGTGACAATGGCAAGCTAATGTGTCAAATCACTTCCAGACTGTGTTTTGTTTCATGCTATTTCTAGTCTGCAGCCTTTGTGCTTTTTTCTTCACTGCTACCACCCAGCTGTTCCCAGCTGTTGTCATAAAAATAACATGATTTCTCTTGGCAGGATTGTTTGTCTGCTCTTTACTCTCTCCAAGCAGACATTTAAAGTTGTGCTTGCTCAGCTTAGAAACCGAAATACCTGTGTATATGTATATATAGTTGTCCCTCCTCATCCACGTGTACCACCCCACTGGATGCCAAAGTATACTGGTACTCGAGGCACTAATAGAAGATGTCTTACGTGCAATATTTGTATTGCAATCAATACATTACTTAAAACACCTAGTAAATGTCATACTGTGTAAATAGTTGCTAAACTGTGTTGCCTGGGTAGTTATAAGAAGAAAATATCTGTACATATTAAGTATATTAATACATAATTTCAGTCAGCAGGTTTTGAATCCTTAGGTGGAGAATCATAGATACAGAGAATGATTGTGTATATATGCTGGAGAGTTTCTGATTAAATATAAGGAGAGAGAGAGAGAGAGAGAGAGAGAGAGAGAGAGAGAGAGAGAGAGAGATTTATGATTGTCCATTTCATGAGCATACAAAACAGAGATTTTTATAGGTTGCCACCACTACTACCACTTGCCAAGGCCTGCAGAACTCTGCACAATAGACTTTCTTCACTTAGAAAAGGAATACAGTGCTCAAAAAAAAAAAAGACCGAGAAGTGTATGCTACTGATTTCCTGCTCTGTAAGTTGATAATGAGGCCAATATTGATTGAATTCTCAATATATCTGAATCACCTGGAGGCTTACTTGAGAGAGACTGCTGTTCCATACCCAGAATTTCTTATTTGTTATCTTTGGGGGAGCTTAAAATTCTGCATCTATTCTAGGTTCTCAGGAGATGCTAATGTTGCTGGTCCAGAAGCACACTTTGAATATTGATGGAGGAAGGTCATTGGTTAAAAAATAAAGAAACTGCTTGGCCCTCATAGGTTAGAACATAGGTGGGTGGAGTAAACAGAACAGAATGCTGGGAGGAAGAGGAAGTGAGCTCAGATGCCATTTCCTCTCCTCTCTGGGGCAGACTCCATGCCGCTGTGCTCCAGAGCAGATGCGATGAAGCTCCCACCCAGGATGGATGTAGGCTAGAATCTTCCTGGTAAGCGCACCTCAAGGTGCTGCATACATGAATAGAAATCGGCCAGGCAGTGTTTAAAAGAATACAGTTTGTGTGTCGTTATTTTGGGGCATAAGCTAGCCAGTCCGGGAGCTGGGTGGCAGGAACACAGCCCGCAGCTCCCACTACAGAATATGATCCTAAAACATGTACTGGCTTTGTGGAAGCCTAGCCTGTTTGGATGCTCACCTTTCTGGACCTAGATAGAAGTGGGAGGACCTTGGTCTTCCTGCAGGGCAGGGAATTTGGACTGCTCTTCAGTATGGAGAGGGAGGGGGAATGGAGTGGGGGGAGGGGGAGAGGAGTGGGAATAGGGAGAGGGGAGTGGGGGGAGGGGGCAATGTGTGGGAGGAGGGGGAGGGAAATGGAAAACAGGGAGGAGGCAGAAATTTTAATTAAAAAAGAATAAAATAAAAAATAAATAAATAAAATAAAAATAAAATCAGGTTAAAAAAATAAAGTGTAAAGATGCTATGCGAATAAATTTTAAAAGAGACTTTTGATCTCAAAACATCTTTTCGTTTTTTTTTTTTTTTTTTTTTTTTCAAGATAGGGTTTCTCTGTGGTTTTGGAACCTGTCCTGGAACTAGCTATTATAGACCAGGCTGGTCTCAAACTCATAGAGATCTGCCTGCCTCGGCCTCATAAATGACCACTAAACTACTTTGTGAGATGAGCACAGTTCTGACAATGACTCACTGAGGACTCAGGAAAGCATGGAACCCTGTTCGGCCCAGTGGATACCTTTTAGTGGTTAAATAATGCTGGTTTTCTTAACTTTGTATATGTCTTTCAAGCAAGACAAAATGTCTTTTCATTTCTGAGCGTCTGCTTCTCAAATACTTAAAAGATCTGCTAGATGACTGGTTGCAAACATCCAGGAAATAATGAGGCAAATACATTAACACACCACCCTATATTTGTGTAGATGAAAATAAATCTTAATTATTTTCTCTATTTGAAAATTTATGTGAAAATATTTAGGACATATGTTTTCACATTTTCTTTTCCTTAGACAATATTCCAAAAATGGTTCTTCAGAATGGCAGTCAATTCAGCAGGTAGGAAAGAAAAGATACCTGCAAATTATTACTAATCTTTTTTATATTCTATTATGGAAGTAAATGCAGTTTTCCAGGGATAAGGAGAAGGAAGAAGATTAACTTTCCCTTGGATGTTTGTGTCAGCATCATCATAATGCAAGAAAGGTGCTTAGTCCAAGGGACACTTCTTCTGGACAGCAGAAATTGTGCCTGTGGTTATTAGCATTGACTAACTGGAGGTCTGCATCAACATTGCCAGTTATGGTCTTTACAGTCTCATCAGAAATAAACAGAAGAGTGTAATAAACAGATTACCAACTTCTCTGTTGTATGTTGAAGGTATTTGTCCAGATAATGTCACATTCATCTAGAGATTTCTCTACAGGAGCTTTTCTGTTTAATTATATAGTCTAGTCAGAAAGAAAGGATCCAGCATGAAACTATGAAGAAATATGCTGCTTCATTTTATTATTGTTATTATTTTATAATTCTAGAATTCTAGATGAAATCAGCCTTAAGAATATATTTGTAACCCTCTCTCAAAAACAAAAAAAGAATACCTTTGTTTAATTTGTTAAGTTTTTGCTAACATCAATAAGACAAATTATTTTTAATTTTTTAAAGTAAACTTCATCCAAAATTATATAAGGTAGAAGCTGAGCTATTATATTTTGAGTTAAAAATAAAATGAAAGTTGAATTAAAAGTTTTATTGGGCTTTTACCCAGTACCCTGTTTTTCCAGAGTGTTTTATTTACTTCCAAATTGGCATATCTATCTTCTTACAAACTGAGAATCTTAAGTTAATGTCACAGAGAAACTAAATTTGGCTGAGGAGAGAAACTATTCAATCAAATCAGAAAGAAAATTAAATAGCTAAGGTACTCAAAACAAAAAGGTGAAATAGAAAACAATAGAAAGTCTTTACTAATAATTCAAGACCCACTTAATGTGGGAAGTGATTAAGTCAAACCAGATCCTTTAATTCATATATCTACACAAGTATTTAACTCTTGGCTGTGTGTCATTTAAAAGAAGGTCTTTATAAAACATGTTACACAGCATATGTGACCTGTAATTTTCTCTCTTTTCCTAACTCCACAAAATCTTCAGTATTAAGTTAAACTAAATAAGAGGAAAAATAAGACACATGTAGGTAGTTGCCACATAGTTTCTCAATTACTTCAGAGCAAATTATATTGATTTACATTAAATACAAGGTAACCATGCAAAATCCAGCTAAGATGAACATAAAATTACATATCTCCACACTTTTTGAAACAGTAATTAGACATTTCAATCTTCTAATTTCCTGAGAAACTTTTTAAAGAAAATGGAAATAGAGTTTTTCGAAGTAAATAGGATTGGAGGAATTTTTAAAAAGAAAGAGAAAATGGGAGCTTCGCTAATAACAAGGTCCAGGTAGTGACATCAACTCCATTACCTTGAATCATAACCTCAATGCGAGAAAAGTCCAGAGAAAATAGAAAGTTAAAATCTTATCTTATCCTCCCCCTGATTCTGAGAACAGGCATATATATTCTTAATCAGTATTCAATAAGTAGAAATAAAGTAAATTGCCCTTTTCTCTCATCTAGAGCCTTGGACGAGGTCATTTCTTGCTTTACAATCATGGTCATTTTGACACTCTTCTTTAGTAGCTCAATTCATCAAACATTCTAATAGTCTTTAAAATTATTTGATAGTACATATTTAAGCAATGATATAAAATGAGATGTTCTTATCCTTCATTACTGTTCTTAACCATCATTTTAATTATGGCTCAGCTGTTTTCCTCAACAATAATATCTCAGGATACAATCTTAGAAAAATATCATACTACTTTAATGAACACGACCAAGTCTGAAAAATAGAATGTATTTTATGATTAGTTTCATGGTCACAAATAAAGCTTTTATTAAATCTCCATACTGAAATATATGATCTAGTAGCCAACTGAATCAGTTTCCAACCCTTCAAATGAGAAAAAAATTGTATTAAAATTGAGAGCCTTGAGCTATTATATTAGTTAAATCGTATTTCCGTAATCTCAAGCTGCCATGCATTTCTTTTTCTGCATAGGGGAGAAATT
This sequence comes from Chionomys nivalis, assembly GCF_950005125.1. Taxonomy (NCBI): domain Eukaryota; kingdom Metazoa; phylum Chordata; class Mammalia; order Rodentia; family Cricetidae; genus Chionomys; species Chionomys nivalis. Next base: position 73,610,879 of record NC_080094.1, on the reverse strand, counting down.
CAGAAGGGGGTCACTAATACATGAAGGAGTCTTATAAGGTAATAACTACAATTCTTTCTGAAGGTCATCTATAAATGAGGAAATATAGTGCCATTAATATTGCTTGTTACTGTGTGGATAGAGATTTTTTTGTAGAAAGACAGCCTCAGATGTTATTTTTCTCTTCTAGCACACACACCACAGACACACATGTACATGCACATGTACAGACACATACATACTCAAACACACACACAAAACAAATTACATCTGACAAAGCATTAACCTTGAGATATACCTTACCTTTCAATGGAGTTTTTAAAAGGAAAAACTTTCCAAATGTGGAAAAATATTCTATTACAAGTTCACAGAAGTTTCTCTCATTTCTCTTTCTTGTTCTCTGGCCATCTAATTTCTGGATAATTTTGTTGTATTTTTCTGCTATTCAAAGTATAGCTCTTTACATGAACTGAACAAAGGGAACATCAATAAGCATGCAAATGTGCGGAGAGGAAAGAGCATTGGGCCTCAAACCTACACAGAGAACTACAAGCAAATAAGGAATGTTCAGCTTGTGTCTTTCCCCTCTGGCGCCTGCATGGCATCTCCTGATTTCGCCTTCTTTCTTCCAGCATTCAGTTTAGTTTTCCCTGTCTACCTCTGTTCTGCCCTGTGCAGGCCCAAGACAGTTTCTTTATTAATCAATGGTATTCACAGTATACAGAGGAGATTCCCACATCATATTTTATTATATAAAATCTTTCATTCATATGTGATAGGTATAATTTATGAATACCCCTATGATTTCCAAATATTGCATCTTTAATACCACAAACACTAAATAATTATATGTAAAAAACACATAATATCATAAAGAGACAAGAGTCTTGTGACCTCAGTTTCTTGGAAACAAGGAACTGGTATTGAAATGTACTTTTGTGTTCCTACCAGTTGTAGCAGATAGGAGTGAGTTTCCTTCTGATTAGTCATCATATCTTGTGGTTGTTATTTAATAAATTTTCTAATTTTTCATATCATTTTTCCTGCTCATTTAAGAATTTCAAAGTCCCATTTGCTTCCTATTTCTTCCAGGTTTGCCCCTTTACCCTCATCCCCCTCCACATATGCTGAGGCCCTAGGTCAGTCCTATGCAGGCTCTCTGCTTGTTGGTTCAGTCTCAAGGAGCCCCTGTGAGTCCAGGTTCTTGTGGTGTCAGCTTACACTGATGAGACCTTTACTCATGTAACCTTTCTTAACCTTCAGAGTATAAATTGTTTAAAGTTTTGAATAAAGTTGACTATTGCATCAGACTTTAGTCTACCTCATTGATCAGCTCCATTCTCCTTGATCTTACTGCCTCTGGAGTAGTGACAACACAGTAACAGTGTCAAGACAAAAACTCAAGAACTATTCAAACCATCTTATCTGGTGAAAAACCCACACACACCACAAAGAACTGTAAAGACTAATAAGAATAGTATCTCTTCTTCATTTCTGCATTAATTTCTAATGTTTAATAACTTGCACTGCTCTACTTGTTATCTCTCAGTATTCTGTGTGCTTTATCTGCTTTTGATGTGAATATAGTAATTTCTTGCTCCCCTCTTCCTCGTATTCATTAAAAATTTTAACTACAGTTGTCTATATTCCCCAGGAACTGATTCTATGCTTTATTAGCCTGTACATAAGTGTTAAATTCAGATGTTACAACATGCCCTGCACGGTCATGCCTGATTTAGAAAACTATTAATATTTAAACTAGAGTACTTCTGTGCTAATTGAGGCTATGGTGGTCTATAACTTTTAATAATTAACATTGTGGTAGGCACTCAAATGCTTTAGTGTTCAAATTAAGAAAGAAGATAAAGTAGTATAGGCTAAATAAGTTGCCCAACAGTTACAAAAGAACCGAGGTTTGATGAAATCCTGAAACTGAGTAGCTTACAGAGGGCTTGTTAATCCGTGAAAGGGCAGACACTAGAGTATCCTCAAAAGCACATTCTTGTAGATCAACTTTGTTCTGTTTGGGACGGTAAAGTGTTACTTACACAGAGTAAAGTCAAAGGATGGTAAAGACTTTTAAATAGAAAAATTGGGAGGGGTGACAACGTGTGTTGACTGACTTTTTATAAATAAAGTGGCATTCTTTATAGTTTTTGTTTCATAAATCACAGAGATGATGTCATTTGTGTAGCAGGAAATGAAGTGATGGAAATACATGTAGTGGATGTGATTGCTTGAAGTTTCTGTTTGTTCAATATCTCCCTGCTTATTCTTAAGACAGACAGACATATTATCTTGCTTCTTAGGTATAGGGTAGCTTGAGACCAAAGTGTGTTGTGCAATTTAAGGTTGGTGCTGCTTTGTATGTATAGTAGAAAACCTTCTTTTAAGACTCATAGCCTATCTACGTAGCTTGCTATATAATGTTATATTATCATATGGAAGTGTTCAATGTTGTAGATACCAATATATTGTATTATTTTTTAAATTATTCTCAAAATGTGCAAGCAAAAAGTGTGTTCATATTAGCAACATTATGAGCTCATGGAGCTTAATTAACAGACTAAAATATCTTCACCCATTTTATCAAATATTCTTTATTCCTAAAGCCTATTTCTGCAACAGGGAGAGTTTCAGAATAAAAAAAAAATAAAAATAAAATAAAAAATAAGTGGGAATTTCAAGTCTCATCTTAACTCCTTATTTTACATACACAGAAAAAAACAATCAATGAAGTACCATAAGGAATTTATTTTTGTTTTATTTTTTCTAGTTCTATGTTCTAGACAAGATGCAAAATATTAATTACTCATTAGTAATTTTATGTAAACATTAAAATTCATCTTTCTTGAATTTTAGCAAGCTATATTGGTTCAAAGATTTTAGTCAAAATCACTATGACTTCTCTTCTATATCTTTATCAATGTATATATGGATGAAAGTGAAATTAATCAGTTATCTACGCAACAAACAAAATCTAAAACGGGTCAATAAAATTTTGTTAGTTTCTGCTTCTATGATTAATAACTTAGATGCAACTCAAAATGATGAAGTTATATTCCAATATACTAGTGTGTCTTCCTTCAGGAAGTAGTAGAGCAGGAAGCTGGTTAGTGGGAGACGCCATGGTGATTAATGTTAACAATCAGCTCAGCAGGATCTAACATAACCTAAGAGACAAGCCTTTTGGCCTATCTGCAAGAGATTTTCTAGGTTATATTGACTATCTTAACACTACTCTGAGTAACTGTGTAGGTAAAGTTACTAGAGATGGAAAGATCTGCATTAACTGTGCGTTTCTCCATTCCATAGGCTGGAGTCCTAGACTAGATTAAAAGGAAATAGCAAGCTGAAAGTTAGCATTCATTACACTCTGCCTAATGACTCTGGATACAAACGAGGAACTAGCCTCCTATCACACTACCATGCATTCCTTGTCATGTTCAAATGTATCACTTCAAACTGTCAGCCAAATTCAACCTCTTCTCTCCTACATTGTTTTTTTGTTTTTATAGAATTCTGTCACAACAAAAGATAAGGAATAAATATAGACTTTCATCTGAAATAGCTCACCTGTATTCCATGTGAATTTCTGTCCTTCAACAGTCTAGACAGAATTAGGTTCACAATGAAGAAAAAGAGTTAAAAGAGATAGAATAGAAATATATAAATTTTCTTGTGACACAGAAACCTAAATACTACAGTACCAGTTCCATCACAGTCCATTAACCAAATAAGTTATAAAACTTTCAATAACAGCTAAAGTATAATAATTCCATAACTTGACGGAAGGATAATCAAATAAGATATGAACTCATTGGATTCAGCAAGGAGAAAATTGGAATCCTTGCAATAATCATCCATTTAGAGGAAAATTAAGCAGATATAATTCTGCTCCATTTGGAAGTACCTGGATCAGAAATTAAAGTTAATGCTTCCAGGAATCTTTAATTAAGTGTTTTAAAAATAAAAAAATACAGCAATATCCTTAAGTATACAAAATTCTTTTGAAGGGGAATACACCTAGGTAAAAATTTTGATAACAATACTCTTTGGAAATATTCATGGCTAGATCTCCTCCTCCTCTACTAGGGCTCATTGGTGCTGTAATGGGCATATCGGTTTGGAGGTTTGGGGCCATCCACCAGAACATAGGTCTACCAATGGGCCACACAAAGAACCCTTTCCCTCTTCTTATTAGCCACCAACTACCAATAACTCCTTACTAAGTTGGGCCTGGAAATTATTTGCCCCATACATGCAGGAATTTGGCCTGATTTTATCTTGTATGGGTCTTGTGCATGTCGGCACAACTAGTGTGAGTAGAACATATTTTAAAAATTGAAAAAGAAAGACACCCTGTAATAATACATTTTTAAAATATCATCAACTAAATACTTGATAGGGTTATATAAATACCAACAACAAAACAAAACAAAAATCAACTCAATAGCAAATGAATTCATAAAACCATAAAAAGAGAAAAAGAAATATTAATGACTAGGAAAACTTGAAAACAACAACATAAACTGTTGAAAGGCAAGTATCTGAGGCAACTTCTTCTAGCATCTTTATGCAGCCCTTTTGTTACAACATTTAATATTTTCTATCATCCTTGTAGATACTGGGCACTTTAGGAATCTGCTATTAGAGATTTTTCATCTTAGTATTATCAAACTATCAGTCTTGCTATTAAATATTGTGCATGTTCCAGCAGCAATCAACCCGAATCACCCATGTCAGACTTCTCTCCTGCACAGCAGATTTTGAGCAACTTCCTATAGTTTCGTTTAGTTACCAAGTCACACTTACCATGCCTTAAACCAATCCTCAGAATAATTTGTACTAAAAAAAAAAAAAAGAAGAAGAAGAAGGCCGTTTTGTAAGTTCATTTTTCCTATCAAATAATGATATAACAATACATCCAATGTTCAGGTAAAAATAAGTTGTTTTCTAACTCTTCATGACATTGCTAGCTTCTACATTTATTATTCCATTTCCAAAATACACACAAAGTCTGAACATGGTGAAATAATACCAGGATTATTCCAACTAAGAATTTTTAATAATTTGTTTTGTTAGTGTATAAGATGCTGTTGTGTTATTTCCATAAGATATGAATGTATGTATTTAAAACTCCGACCTATGATGTTTGAGTGAAAGCTTCACCCCAGTCCCTGGCATCCATATACCCAAAGAGTCTGGAATGTTTGGGTGGAGGCTCCACCTTAAGCCCCTCACCCTGGAGGTGCCTCAGTCCAGATGCCACCTGGAATAAAACTTGTCAAATGATCACACCTCCCCAGAGATGTTTGGAACCAGTCCCTTAGAGAACAAACATGGTTTTCCCATCTTCCTTTCCTGTCTCCTCTCTGGGGGCGAGAGACTGGAAAGCCATCTAGGAGTGTTGGTATCTATGAAACCTGGGCTTTTTCTAATCTATTTTGATTTGGTCTGATTCAGATTATTGCCTCAGTGGAAGGTTTATTGGGGTAAAGAAACTTTCCACACATAGGAAACACATGAGATTATCTCCCCTACACATATTTATTATTACCACAGATCTCTTTGGTCCTCATAAACTGTCCTCAAAGAGCAGAAACAACATTTTATAAAGTGTCAAATACAGATCACTTCACACCATGTACCTTATCAGAAGCACCATGATATTGAAATTAAAATTAAACTCCTGACTTACTATACTATAAATGACTTTGTCTAACACAATTCTTGTCTTCTTCTCCCTGTATATGGACTCTTCTTTTTGATGCTGCACCCAAACATGTATACTAGCTATTCCTCACACTTAGAATATTCTGTGCTTTGAATTTTGCATGTTGTTTTTCATTTGTTTCAGTTCTCTTTTCAAATTAATTTTACATACCAACCACAGTTCCCTCTCTCTCCATTCCTCCCCTCCTCTTACTACTCCCTATCTTCCCCCCAACCCATTCCCTATCCACTCTTTCTCAAAAAGGGTAAATCCTCCCATGGAGAGTCAAAAAATCTTGACACATTTATGTTGAGGCAGGACAAAGAGATATCTTGATAAAGGGAGCCATTATAGGATTAGGCAGAAACCTGGTGCTAGGGAAATTCCCAGGAATCCAAAAAGATGACCCCAGCTAAGACTTCTTATTAGACATTTCAATGCTAATTCTCTACCATATTACATTCCCGTGCCTTCCCAATAAGAGTAAAATTACGTGGAATTATTGCTTATTTTCTTTCTTTTCTTTTGACATTGTTCACAACTCCTCTCAAAGGCAATTCTTCATAAACATTTGCTAACTTACATTGTCATGAACATCTATTTACTCAAATATCTATGGCAGGCTTTATTAACCATTTCTGTCAACATGGAATTAAATATACCAGAGGCTGTTTCATTCTGTCATTTTGTTTTGTTTTGCAGAACACTTCAAAAAATGTTGGCTCTCAAAGCTCTATTTCCTTGGGCTCTGAGTAACTTTATAATGAACTTGAAGAATTTATATCTAATCACTGAATAAAAGCACTTAATTCTAGTTATATTTATAGGATCCAAATTCCCTTTACAAAAATTGTCTTCAAACATCTGTTAAGTTATTTCAACAATCATCAGCATTTTTGGTCTAGACTGGGTTCCCTGCCTAAACAACAGAATGCTAATGAATGGATTAATGGCTTGATGGCTCAAAGTATTGGAGCAATTAACACTTAAAGAAGTCTTTTGTTGCCTTCTTACCCCTTTTGTATTGGGGTATAAAAGTGTATAAAAATTAAATGCAGGGATTTTCAGTATTCACTGAAATACCCTCCCAATACTATCCTGTTTCTGTTTTATTATTTTCACTTGGGTCTTCATCCTCTTTACTTTTTTCTGCTCCCCACACCTTTACCCTGGTAAGTGATATTTCTGTCAAAGCTTTCCCTCAAAGAACAGGGAGGTCTCCAGGATGGCAGTTAACCATATACCTCTCTACCCACACCTCCTACTGAGCGTGATCCCACCAACTCCCAACTCTCCCCTCCCCTAGTTGTCCCATGCCTATAGGAAGTAGTAAGACTTGAGCCAGCAGCTCTATACCCAAAGAGTCTGAGATGTTTGGGTAGAAGCTTCACCCCAGCCCCTGGCATCCATATATCCAAAGTGTCTGGAATGTTTTAATTAAAGTCTTACTCCAGTCCCTGGCATCCATATACCCAAAGAGGCTGAAATGATTGAGTTAAGGTTTCATCCCAACCCCTGGCATCTATATATCCAAAGAATCAGTAATGTTCAGGTGGAAGTTCCATCCTAAGCCCCCTCCCCTGGGAGTTGCCTCTGTCAAGACTCCACCCCTGAGAAAACCCACCAAATGAAGATCCCTCTCCAAAGTTACTCAAAACCACTCTCAAAGAGTATTTAAACTACCCTCCCAGAAAACAAACATGTGTTTTTTTGGTCTTTTTCCCCCATCTCCTCTCTTGGGGGGATGGCTGAAAAGCCATCCAGAAACATTGGTATCCATTAAATCTGGGCTTTTTCTAATTTGGTTTGATTTGATCTGATTTGGATTATTATGTCAAAAGAGAGACTTACTGGGGTGCAGAAACTTTTCAGAAACAGGGACCTCTTCTTCAACAAAGGAAACAGATATATTTTTTTCTATATGAGAAAGAGAAGAAACTTGATTTAGCATCATAACCTAGTTATAGAAAACAGAATTACCCCCACTCCCTTTAACAATTAAAAATCTAGAGAAACATATTAACCATCTACATTATCACTCACTGGCTTAGGTAATGAACGACGGGTACCTACCTCGGCATCTGAAAGAACGGGAATCTGCAATCTCTGGCATCATTTCCAGTGATTTGTGACCTGAGGGAAGATTCCAGGCTATGGATCAGGAAGAAAAAATGTGGCAGTGTTTTTAGGAAAGAACACAAAAATTAGTGTTTGTGGAAGGACAGTTGACTATATTTCATGGAGAGAGTTCTAGAAAAGAGAGAACTTTTCTGATAACTCTGAGGATACTCATATGGGTCCTCATAAAATTATCTGAAGCAGAAAACAATTAAAACATTTATAAGGAAGGGGTAGGCCAGAACCTTCCAGACGTCATGCAATGTAACAGTCCCTTCTTACAGGGATCAATGGTGGAGTCTTTGGAGCATCCTTTGTTTTAAGGCACTTGAATAAACATACTTTAGAAATCCAGGCTAGATGCATAAAAAGTCATCTAAAGGCACATATTAAACAAATCTGGCAAAACCCAAGTAATTTGCTTGTTTGTCATAACAAAGCTCAACTACGGAGAGGGGGAAAATGCAAAGTAACACTTAAAGCCGTAAAATTGGGTCAGTGATATGGCTCATTGGGTAAAATTATAAGCTGCTATTCCCAGTGACCTGAGTTCCATCCCTAGGTCCCACATGAAGGAATGAGATCCAACTCCTTCAGATTCTTCTCTGATCTGCATATGTTAACAATGGCATGTGTGCACACCTCCCCAGTGTATACACAGTAAATAACTAAATAAACAAATGTAATAAAAGAATGAAAATGTAATAAAAGAGTGGAGTTTACAGCCTCCAATTTAAAAAGTTTGAAGCTGGGAGAAAAGTGGAACATTTATTGTGAGTCATATCAGGACAAACGTTAGTGAACAGGCAGATCAAAATGACAGGTAATGTGTTATTAGAAAAGGATGCTAAACGACAATTATAACTGTGCTCCATCTGTTCTAGAATGTAGATGAGGATATAAATGTTCTGCTGAAATGAAATATACTTAAAATAGGCCTCTTTGCAGTATCTATAGACAAAAAAAATACAATATGTGAATTTAAGGCATACTGGATGGGATAGAAAATGGGTTAAAACTGCCAAAAGAAAAATCTTGAACTCAAAAATGCAACATAACATTACTAAAATAAAACATAGAGAGAAGATGAAAGTTTGAAACTATAAGAGTGACTTAGATCATAACACTGACTAACATATATGCCAAGGAATAGAAAACAAAATAATTTATAAAATGCTCACAAATATTGCATTCCCATCAGAAGATTAAAAATAATAAAAATCAGCTTTGCATTCTGATTTCCAAGTATAAATAAATATTCATCACAAATATTTTGTAAGGTGACATTGAATATAGAGAAGAGGGACAGAAAATTCATTTTGGGAATAATGGGGGAAATACAGGAAGATAATAGATATAACACCTGATTTTATTTCCTAGTTCCTAATGCTGTAACATAACTATAATATTTTATAGGACAAAACCTCATAAAAGAAACTTGATTTTATGTTTCTAATTAAAAGGTCTAAGATAAAGGACAAGAAAGATAGCTAAAACCAAAGACTTTGATAGTGGAATCTCAGCTCATTCTTAGTGGAATTTTTTTTCTTGTGGTTCCTATTTCCTTTATAGCAATTGTCTGAATATTTTCAGTGTTGGTTTCAATTTTAAGTGTGCATCTTCAGCATCGTGATTTATAGCACAACCTTTGGGTTGCAAGGTGTTTTATAGACAGTTATAGCCCAAATGTTCTGCTTTCTGCTCCACAGCCATGTACAGAAATTACCAGTATCAAATCCACCACCACGCACCAAGCAGTTCTGCCTGTCTTCCCCATCATCATGGACTATGACCCCCTGAAGCCATGAGTCACAGTAAGTCTCTCCCCCCTCATGGTATTTTGTTAGGTGTTTTGTCACAGCAATGAAAAATATAAACAACACATTGTAAATTGAACATTTATATATAACCACCTTTACCCCAGCAGCAATGAATATAAATAAAACCTCAAGATGAATTGTACACCTTAATATGAATCCTGACAAACATATGGCACTCTTAGAAAAGAGAACATTGTTATGACTGTGGAATAGGGAATGATTATTCAAAGAGAACATGAGAAGTATAAAATATTTTAAATAAAGAATTGACCAAAATAATGTATTTATACAGAGATGCTGTTGACAGTTTGAAAAATTAAAACTAAATGTTTAGATGGAAATACATTCTTCTGATAGAGGATATATATTCATAATAAATATTCTTTAATAATTGTTTTCAAATTGTGAAAAAGATTTAACAAGTAATTTATACCTTGATAAGTGGAATTCAACTTAAAAATACAATAAAGGGGGGAGGGAGGCTTGAGGAAAGACAACAACAAATGAAAAAGTGCTGCATAAGCAAGACAATATCTGCTGTGGAAAGAAATCACAGGTATCCAGGACAGGTAAGCTGTAATGTGTCTCCTGGTGGAAGAACACTGGCAAAAAAAATTGAAATTAGATTTGCAAATAGAATAGTTATATGTTTTCCTCAGAATCCAGAAAAAAACACAGATATTAAAATACACTCCTTTATAATAATCTATATGGAAACTCTCCCCATCATAGCCTTACTTTGATAACAAATCAAATGTAGTAAACTCTAGAAGAGATAAACTACTTTTTTGTATTTTAATATTCAATATTATAAAGGAATTTGGTTCATATAGTTTACAGGTATAACGTTGAACAACAACAAAAATTCATAATATTTTCATTGACATAGACACACTGAAGAGCAGTTCACACCAACAAGCAAATTAAACATATGCTCTCTGTCCATAAAGGCAATACAATTCCTGATTTGACACACCTGAATTCTCAGGAAGTAAAAAAAAAATGATTTATTGTAGCACTGTATTTATCAGTGAGAAGGAAGAAATCTTTTTTTCCTCTAGACAAGATATGGGGAAGGTAAGGGAAATGCACTGAGCAGTCATAATGTGGAGCAGAGGAGAGTGCACATAGCAGAATGAGTAAATGGCAAACATAGGTGCTGAGAATAGGAAACAGAATGGCATATACAACAGAACAATGGTCCTGAAATTTATGCATGATAAAACCACTATCAAAACACTTTGCTCTGATGGATACAATACAATACAATGTATTAGGTATGGTGAATACAATATGTTAAACCTCAAAAATGAGACTGACAGAAGAGAAAAAATACTGACTAGGTTGTTAAATGTTGGTATCTGTAAGAAAAAAACAGGGAAGGAGTTTTACAAAGTTAATTAACCTGAAGTGAGGAGTTTATTGATTTAATGCTGCCCATCTGATTTTCAAATAAAAGACAAAGAAAAAAGAAACAAAAATGGTACTGGGACAAAACATATCAGGGTAGTGGAAAATGTAACCATTATACAAGCATCAAATAGATACGATTGTGGACCTGCTTTTCTTCTTGCCTTTCTTTTTTATCATCGCTTTGCAAATAGGCTCAGATGTGCAGCAGTGAAATGATGTATCTCTGTAAGTAAAGCACCACGTTGTAAAAATAAACCACTATCTTACTCCCCCTTTGACTTCTGGGGTGGATTCACAATATGAAAAGAAACAAGATTCTTTCATTTGTATAGAACAAGCGTGTATAAAAGTTTCCAATTTATAATTGAGAAGGGAAATACAGTCCTTTAACTTGATCATCTACGTTTTTAAAGCACATAAATAGCAGGCAGCCATCAAGTGCTTTTCCTATATGCAGTAGGCAAGTAGACTTGATTATTAATCAAGTCAAGGGCCCAGTTTTCTGTTTCATGAGAATCTATTTTGTTACTCCTTTGTACACTAGCCAAATGTACCAGACATGGAACAGGTGTAGTTATATGACTAAACATCTAAAAAATAAAAATTCTGTACATTAATGTCATGATACCCTGTGACATTGCCTAATGTTAATATGCATGCAGTGAGAAGACCAGAGCAAATCTGTCCAAATAGGATGGTTGATGGGGTAAAAATATAACTTCTGCACTTGAGCCTATTTGGGAGTGGAAAATAACCCTACCCAAGTATGCATGCCAATAATTGTTTTGCATGACTCTAAGAGTAAGCTGGTAAGTTACTGCAAATCTTAAAATATGCCTAGTGAGGACCATGCAAGCTATAGATAAGGTACCCATGACGGAGGGAACCCACTTCAAGTTTAAGAAAATAGCCTCTAAGATTTCCATCCTCAAGAGTGATCTGGAGTGATCTGAGAAGTTTGTTACAGTGACCTAGACAAGGAATTCAAAACTGTCACTATCAGCCAGGCTGTGCCTGAAAAATGTTCCATATAAAGGGAAAAAAATAAGAAGAAATGAAACTTCTGTCTGAAGGAGGCTAAGACCCTAGTAGAGTTTGCCAAGGCAATGGTTTGGTTTTAGAATCTAGGTGAAAACCTGTTCAAAGAAGAGAGCCAGGACTTACATGAGACGATGGACCACCTATACTTACATCAGACACAATAAACTTACTGTATGTAACCAAAGAAAGAAAGTCCACCCAACAAGCTCTGTTGACAGAGATTTCTGTCCCACCCAGTCCCTCAACCCTTCACTCCCAAAGAAACACACTGAGGTCTGCATTAATTATAAACTGGTTAGTCTATTAACTCAGGCTTCTTATGAACTCTTATAACTTACATTAACCCATAATTCTTATCCGTGTTAGCCACGTGGCTTGGTGCCATTCTCAGCTTGCTTCCTCTGTGTTTGGGTTGCAACTGCAGACTGAATCTTTCCTCTTCCCAGAATTCTCCTATTCTGGTCACCCCACCTAAACTTCCTGCCTGGCTACTGGCCAATCAGCATTTTATTAAACTAGTACAACTGACAAACCTTTACAGGGTACAAGACCATTGTACTTCTCCCACCTATTTTTTTCAAAACAAGAACTCTGAATGGAATCTCCTTTGTTTAAGTTTTCTCCTGACCATTATCTATAACAACTTGTAATATAACCAATATTCTAAACAAATGCAATCATCCATAATCCATAATTTGGGAATGAGGACATAGTTTTCCAGGCTATTTCCTGTTAATTAGGGACACTGATAGTCTTATGGGAACCTAAAGATAATTTAGAATTATGGTCAAGTCCTGACTAGAATATTCTGTGAAGCTTGATTATCTCAGCCAGCAATCTTGAGGCTGTTCTGGATGTAGAACTCAGACATCTGAGTTTTCAGGGAGTCTTCTTTGATCAGACCTGATTTTTCTTAACCCGGAATGAATACACAGCCTCTCATTTCCTGTGGAAACAAAAGCAAAACTTCTTTTCCAAAGTATACTTTTCCAAAGTAACATATCTTTTGACTTAAATTTTGAAGTCAAGGCATTTTCAAAATATATTTGTTGGATTAATTCAGCAGCATTTATAATCAAATGTCTTTTAGCAGCTGTTTATAAGGCCTTTTTAACTCTATTTCTTTCATTTTTATTTTTAATCTTTGATTTCTTGAGCCAAGTTTTCTCTGTGTATCTTTGACTTTCCTGTCAATGACTTTGTAGACCAAGCTGTCCTTGAACTCGCAGAGATCTTCCTGCCTCTGCCTTCCAAGTGCTGAGATTAAAAGTGTATACCACCACACCTAGCTTCTCTCTCTCTCTCTCTCTCTCTCTCTCTCTCTCTCTCTGTTTTTAAGAACTTTATCCTTTTTCTTTTCTCTCCTAATCCTACATAAATTTTTAAACATACTCTAAACAGTTCAGAGGTTTTCTTCATCTTTGAATCTATCTTTATACTTCTTTGTCTGAACACATGAGTCTTTAATTTGCTAAGTGGCTTAGATGACTGGATCCATCCCATTCCTTAGCTTTTCAAGAGTCTAGCTTCATTGCAGAGGTACTTACTGGAGCCATGTTTATTGCCACGACTCTATGGAGTTTCAGTGTCCATGCTGCCACCAAGAAGCATGCTGTCTGCTATTCATAAACACCATTTAGGTGTTTTCTGGCAGGTCCTTTTAAAGCAGCTGCAAGGTTTTTGCAGCAAAAGCTTAGTCAGGAAGCCTCTCTTAAATGAGATATGCTTGCCTCTAGCATACAGAGCACATCTTAGAAAATGCTACTACCAAGAAGCCATACTTAACTCTGTTCTTCTGTTTCTAAAATTACTTTCCCAAGTTCTTTCAGGTTTTATGCGGATATGGTTGTCCACGTTGGCATCATTCATTGACTGAGATTTCTGTCCCGCCGAATTCTGCAACAGTTCAGTGCCAAAGAAATATACAAAGTCTACATTGATTATAAACTGGTTGTCCTATTAGCTCAGGCTTCTTTTTATCTGTTATAACTTACATTAACCTATAACTTTTGTCTGTGTTAGCCACGTGGCTTGGTAGCTTTTATCAGCAAAGCATTTTCATCTTGCTTCCTCTGTGTCTGGGTGACAACTGCAAACTGAATCTTTCCTTTTCTCAGAATTCTCCTATTCTGATCACCCCACCTATACTTCTTGCTTGGTGCTGTGGGAGCTCCTTCAGCCATGTGGGCATGGTCTCTTAAAGGCTATTGGCTGATGGAGTTACTACAGCACAGCCACAAAGATGCATGTCTGTCTTCCTTGTGTAGAGTTCCTTTATTATTACATCTTTCCTTTGCTGAAAGTGTCAAGTAAATAATGAAATTATAACCAAATGAGTGTTTTGTAGCAGGGGTTGTGCATTTTAGCTTTGCTGTGATAGTGTTTCCTGTTAGCAGCTCACTGCTTATACATCTGACATTTCCCAACAGTGTGGGGTCAACACAACTCATAAATCTGACCGAAACTCACCTTGTTTCTAGTTAATCTCTACCCCTTTCCTCTGTTTATGAAGCAGTATAAGACCCAGGAAGAAACTAGAAATGCATGCCTTTTTAAAATATCATTAGTGTGCCATGATGGTTCACTTTCTCTGCGTTTTGACCAGATACATTTTTACACAAACTACAATAAAAAGAAGGGAAAGGAAAGGAAATTTCTTTTAAATTGAGAACACAATGTTGAAAATTAAATGGTTAAATTATGTAATTATACTAAAACTGAAAGTATAACATGCAAAGTTCACAACTAAGATGCTACAAAATCTCTAAATTCTGAGAAAATATTTGTGTTGAGATTGCATTTTGTCTGAAATTAATTGTATTCAATTAATCAAATTAAATGGGTACAATATCTAAACTGAGAATTACACACTATCTGAAAAAGTTTTAACTTGGAATTTTACTTCTAAGGGAGATGCTTAGAATGAAATGAAGAAAAGCATGTATAGAAAATGGGTAGTTATATTTCTCCATGTCAAACAAAATAGAAATTCCACCCACTTAATCCAATTTGGTCTCATTTTATAGGCTCTAATGGCACCTACAGAAAAACACTTTCTCAAGAAAGAATGTTGCAGATCAAATTAAAGTTCCAGTATCAAGGTATTAACAATATAATGTAGCTTTTCAGATGAAGAGAACCAATTTAATTTAATCACATTGTAAGAAATTAATTTATCAAAACAGATACTGACATTTTCTTATTAAAGCCAACATTGTCACAGAGATAAACTTTCGTGACATTTAACAAGCATCCTTTTTGGTTATTATTTTAATGCTAGCATCATCACTAAGAGCTTCGTATATGCTTTAGTAAATATTGGCATGTTAGTTTAATTATTAAAAGTGACTTTGCTATATAAACAATCTCCTAGAATTTTTGAAACTATGAATATAATAAAACAAATTTTAATCACTATATATCTATATATAAAATTATAATGATTTCCAGTAACCCCTTTTAGTTTCAAAAGCCTCTTTCTTTGGGACAAGAAATAACAGTCTCCTAAATATAAAGAGATTATCTCTAACAATTATTCAGGACTAAACAGTCCTGGTTCCCCCTGAAGTGCCAAAGAAGGTATAAGTCTCAAAAGGCAGCAAACCTTGGGAGTCTATCTGGCAGCAATTAGACACAACTGAAAAAATGACCCCATATGAGGTCCCCAGGCTTCCAAACTGTGATCAAGGCTGGTGATCAAAAGGTTCAGTGGAGTTTTGTTTTCAGTTGGGCAATTTTTTTTTCTTGAGTTGCAACAAGATACAGCAAGGGGAACCTGCTCAAAGTTCAGTGGTAATAGTGGCTCTAGTCAACTTAGCAGGGGGTGACTACCCTTCCACAGTCTCAACTCCTACCCTAATGATTCACCCATCTGCTTCTTACCTGCAAGCTTCCAAGCTGCACTGCAAGAGTTCTAGAAACTCAATTATGTCAGATAAACCAAACTTCAAGACCCGGCAACCTTCGTAGTAGGACAGATGTTTTTCGCATTGGTCAGTCCTACAAAATTCAGACGGAACTTTCATTTTTCTGTCTGCATACTGCACCAAATTAATGGGGCCTTGTCATTTAAATTGCGTTTATTACGGCCTTCCCCCATTGAAAACTTCCCAAAGTCAGATCTCCTGTGGAGCAGAGAAACCGTAATGAGCCGGAGCCTGCCAATGTTAGGGCAATAATGATTTCAAGGTCAGAGCCTGGCAGAATGCTGAAGGAGAAATGACTGGCAAATATCAAAGATGCAGAAAAAGAAAGTGTATTCCAAGGGTTTGTTGAAATTGTGCCACCGCTAGAATTTATTTAAGTGGGTTTAAGAGAGTGAAAATAGCAAGGCTGTGAGTAAGTGCCGCTTTGTGGGAGTCTCGTGGCAAAGTAAACGACAGTGATTGTGTAGCTAATCTGAGAGGGAGAGTGCCGAGCAAGAAGTGGGGTGTGGCGGAGTGAGCAAAGGGAAAAGAACAAATATTGGTCTTTCCTTGCTATTTCCTCAGTTAGAGTCTTTTACAAAATCCACATCTCACTAAGTATTTACTGAGGAAAACCTCTTGACTTTAATCCACAGCCCAAAGGAGAAGCAGCTAATTACACAGAGCCCCTCCTGTCACCAAGGTTCTGCTTTCCAGGGTCCCAGTCACCTGGGGCAAATGGTATCTATAAATGTGAAGAGTAATCTGAGCTCTTTCAATACAGAAAAATTAAATCCATGTGTTTTGTTGCAATATTTTATACCTTTGCATCTTATTAGTTATTAAACTCCTAATTCGTCAATTACTTTGTTGCTATGCTCTTGCTGTGTCTACCTTATACTTTCAATTTCATTAGAGGCATATTTATAGAGAATAACCTATACAAATGGACAACATCTGAGGTTTCAGGCTCCCACTGAGGGTCCTGGAACAGAGAGGGATCTGCATACAAGAATGTTCACCTGTACACATATTTCTAAAGGTTTTGTGGACTTCCAATGTTAACTGAGGTGCTGAGGAATAACGTAAAGTCTTTCCTACTATGGGGTCTAAATTATACCAGACACTAGGCAACTTTCTAGAACAAAGAACAACAGATGCTCTTTTGAAGGGGTGATATTGAAGGGAGAAGCTGTGTGGTTGACTGTGGGAGTGAGAGTTACTGGAATAAAGGGCAATCATTGCAAAGCCCACGTCACCAACATGCTGAGGAGCAGTGAGAGAATAAGGCACCATCTTCCCAGGAGAGAGGAAATTAGAAGCAAGAGGAATTAAAAAGAGGAAGTGCTTTACCAGGTGTAAAACCATCTCAAAACATAGAAATCAGGTTATTTCTCCCTGACTGGAATTTTACAGTACAAAAAAACAATGAATGTCTATGAAAGTGTTTATCCAGGCACCCATACTGGGAACAAATCAGTATTTTCAGCATCCCCATGCTTGCAATCTACTCCTGTAGTCCCCATATACACACTGACTGCAAGCAAGGTCAGCTATAACCCTTAAGAAGATCTGCCTTCCCAGCATCCCAATAGTTGGTCAGGCAGGGTTTCCTCTCATCTAGAAATTCAGCTTTCTAGATGTCTTGCAAGAAATTC